>NC_052318.1:8390878-8748490 GCF_016432855.1 Salvelinus namaycush | reverse complement strand
CATAATGGGGCAGGGAATGAAACCCTCTGTCATAATGGTGCAGGGAAAGAAACCCTCTGTCATAATGGTGCAGGGAATGAAACCCTCTGTCATAACGGTGCAGGGAATGAAACCCTCTGTCATAATGGTGCAGGGGATGAAACCCTCTGTCATAATGGTGCAGGGGAAAGAAACCCTCTGTCATAATGGTGCAGGGGATGAAACCCTTGTCATAATGGTGCAGGGAAAGAAACCCTGTCATAATGGTGCAGGGAAAGAAACCCTCTGTCATAATGTTGCAGGGAATGAAACTCTCTGTCATAATGGTGCAGGGAACGAAACCCTCTGTCATAATGATGCAGGGAAAGAAACCCTCTGTCATAATGGTGCAGGGAACGAAACCCTCTGTCATAATGTTGCAGGGAATGAAACCCTCTGTCATAATGGTGCAGGGAAAGAAACCCTCTGTCATAATGATGCAGGGAAAGAAACCCTCTGTCATAATGGTGCAGGAAGAGAAACCCTCTGTCATATCGGTGCAGGGAATGAAACCCTCTGTCATAATGGTGCAGGGGATGAAACCCTCTGTCATAATGGTGCAGGGAAAGAAACCCTCTGTCATAGTGCTGCAGGGGATGAAACCCTCTGTCATAATGGTGCAGGGAATGAAACCCTCTGTCATAATGGTGCAGGGGATGAAACCCTCTGTCATAATGGTGCAGGGAATGAAACCCTCTGTCATAATGGTGCAGGGGATGAAACCCTTTGTCATAATGGTGCAGGGAAAGAAACCCTCTGTCATAATGGTGCAGGGAAAGAAACCCTTTGTCATAATGGTGCAGGGAAAGAAACCCTCTGTCATAATGGTGCAGGGAATGAAACCCTCTGTCATAATGGTGCAGGGAATGAAACCCTCTGTCATAATGGTGCAGGGGATGAAACCCTTTGTCATAATGGTGCAGGGAAAGAAACCCTCTGTCATAATGGTGCAGGGGATGAAACGCTTTGTCATAATGGTGCAGGGAAAGAAACCCTCTGTCATAACGGTGCAGGGAATGAAACCCTCTGTCATAATGGTGCAGGGAAGGAAACCCTCTGTCATAATGGTGCAGGGAATGAAACCCTTTGTAATAATGGTGCAGGGAAAGAAACCCTCTGTCAAAATGGTGCAGGGGAATGAAACCCTTTGTCATAATGGTGCAGGGAATGAAACCCTCTGTCATAATGGGGCAGGGAATGAAACCCTCTGTCATAATGGTGCAGGGAAAGAAACCCTCTGTCATAATGGTGCAGGGAATGAAACCCTCTGTCATAACGGTGCAGGGAATGAAACCCTCTGTCATAATGGTGCAGGGGATGAAACCCTCTGTCATAATGGTGCAGGGAAAGAAACCCTCTGTCATAATGGTGCAGGGGATGAAACCCTTTGTCATAATGGTGCAGGGAAAGAAACCATCTGTCATAATGGTGCAGGGAAAGAAACCCTCTGTCATAATGTTGCAGGGAATGAAACTCTCTGTCATAATGGTGCAGGGAACGAAACCCTCTGTCATAATGATGCAGGGAAAGAAACCATCTGTCATAATGGTGCAGGGAACGAAACCCTCTGTCATAATGTTGCAGGGAATGAAACCCTCTGTCATAATGGTGCAGGGAAAGAAACCCTCTGTCATAATGATGCAGGGAAAGAAACCCTCTGTCATAATGGTGCAGGGAACGAAATCCTCTGTCATAATGGTGCAGGGAATGAAACCCTCTGTCATAATGTTGCAGGGAATGAAACCCTCTGTCATAATGTTGCAGGGAATGAAACCCTTTGTCATAATGTTGCAGGGAATGAAACCCTCTGTCATAATGATGCAGGGAATGAAACCCTCTGTCATAATGGTGCAGGGAAAGAAACCCTCTGTCATAATGGTGCAGGAAGAGAAACCCTCTGTCATATCGGTGCAGGGAATGAAACCCTCTGTCATAATGGTGCAGGGGATGAAACCCTCTGTCATAATGGTGCAGGGAAAGAAACCCTCTGTCATAGTGCTGCAGGGGATGAAACCCTTTGTCATAATGGTGCAGGGAATGAAACCCTCTGTCATAATGGTGCAGGGAAAGAAACCCTCTGTCATAATGGTGCAGGAAGAGAAACCCTCTGTCATATCGGTGCAGGGAATGAAACCCTCTGTCATAATGGTGCAGGGGATGAAACCCTCTGTCATAATGGTGCAGGGAAAGAAACCCTCTGTCATAGTGCTGCAGGGGATGAAACCCTCTGTCATAATGGTGCAGGGAATGAAACCCTCTGTCATAATGGTGCAGGGGATGAAACCCTCTGTCATAATGGTGCAGGGAATGAAACCCTCTGTCATAATGGTGCAGGGGATGAAACCCTTTGTCATAATGGTGCAGGGAAAGAAACCCTCTGTCATAATGGTGCAGGGAAAGAAACCCTTTGTCATAATGGTGCAGGGAATGAAACCCTCTGTCATAATGGTGCAGGGAATGAAACCCTCTGTCATAATGGTGCAGGGAATGAAACCCTCTGTCATAATGGTGCAGGGGATGAAACCCTTTGTCATAATGGTGCAGGGAAAGAAACCCTCTGTCATAATGGTGCAGGGGATGAAACGCTTTGTCATAATGGTGCAGGGAAAGAAACCCTCTGTCATAACGGTGCAGGGAATGAAACCCTCTGTCATAATGGTGCAGGGAATGAAACCCTCTGTCATAATGGTGCAGGGAATGAAACCCTCTGTCATAATGGTGCAGGGGATGAAACCCTTTGTCATAATGGTGCAGGGAAAGAAACCCTCTGTCATAATGGTGCAGGGGATGAAACGCTTTGTCATAATGGTGCAGGGAAAGAAACCCTCTGTCATAACGGTGCAGGGAATGAAACCCTCTGTCATAATGGTGCAGGGAATGAAACCCTCTGTCATAATGGTGCAGGGAATGAAACCCTTTGTAATAATGGTGCAGGGAAAGAAACCCTCTGTCAAAATGGTGCAGGGGATGAAACCCTTTGTCATAATGGTGCAGGGAATGAAACCCTCTGTCATAATGGGGCAGGGAATGAAACCCTCTGTCATAATGGTGCAGGGAAAGAAACCCTCTGTCATAATGGTGCAGGGAATGAAACCCTCTGTCATAACGGTGCAGGGAATGAAACCCTCTGTCATAATGGTGCAGGGGATGAAACCCTCTGTCATAATGGTGCAGGGAAAGAAACCCTCTGTCATAATGATGCAGGGGATGAAACCCTCTGTCATAATGGTGCAGGGAAAGAAACCCTCTGTCATAATGGTGCAGGGAAAGAAACCCTCTGTCATAATGTTGCAGGGAATGAAACTCTCTGTCATAATGGTGCAGGGAACGAAACCCTCTGTCATAATGATGCAGGGAAAGAAACCATCTGTCATAATGGTGCAGGGAAAGAAACCCTCTGTCATAATGTTGCAGGGAATGAAACCCTCTGTCATAATGGTGCAGGGAAAGAAACCCTCTGTCATAATGATGCAGGGAAAGAAACCCTCTGTCATAATGGTGCAGGGAACAAAACCCTCTGTCATAATGGTGCAGGGAATGAAACCCTCTGTCATAATGGTGCAGGGAATGAAACCCTCTGTCATAATGTTGCAGGGAATGAAACCCTCTGTCATAATGTTGCAGGGAATGAAACCCTCTGTCATAATGTTGCAGGGAATGAAACCCTCTGTCATAATGGTGCAGGGAAAGAAACCCTCTGTCATAATGGTGCAGGAAGAGAAACCCTCTGTCATATCGGTGCAGGGAATGAAACCCTCTGTCATAATGGTGCAGGGGATGAAACCCTCTGTCATAATGGTGCAGGGAAAGAAACCCTCTGTCATAGTGCTGCAAGGGATGAAACCCTCTGTCATAATGGTGCAGGGAATGAAACCCTCTGTCATAATGGTGCAGGGGATGAAACCCTCTGTCATAATGGTGCAGGGAATGAAACCCTCTGTCATAATGGTGCAGGGGATGAAACCCTTTGTCATAATGGTGCAGGGAAAGAAACCCTCTGTCATAATGGTGCAGGGAAAGAAACCCTTTGTCATAATGGTGCAGGGAAAGAAACCCTCTGTCATAATGGTGCAGGGAATGAAACCCTCTGTCATAATGGTGCAGGGAATGAAACCCTCTGTCATAATGGTGCAGGGGATGAAACCCTTTGTCATAATGGTGCAGGGAAAGAAACCCTCTGTCATAATGGTGCAGGGGATGAAACGCTTTGTCATAATGGTGCAGGGAAAGAAACCCTCTGTCATAACGGTGCAGGGAATGAAACCCTCTGTCATAATGGTGCAGGGAAGGAAACCCTCTGTCATAATGGTGCAGGGAATGAAACCCTTTGTAATAATGGTGCAGGGAAAGAAACCCTCTGTCAAAATGGTGCAGGGGATGAAACCCTTTGTCATAATGGTGCAGGGAATGAAACCCTCTGTCATAATGGGGCAGGGAATGAAACCCTCTGTCATAATGGTGCAGGGAAAGAAACCCTCTGTCATAATGGTGCAGGGAATGAAACCCTCTGTCATAACGGTGCAGGGAATGAAACCCTCTGTCATAATGGTGCAGGGGATGAAACCCTCTGTCATAATGGTGCAGGGAAAGAAACCCTCTGTCATAATGGTGCAGGGGATGAAACCCTTTGTCATAATGGTGCAGGGAAAGAAACCCTCTGTCATAATGGTGCAGGGAAAGAAACCCTCTGTCATAATGTTGCAGGGAATGAAACTCTCTGTCATAATGGTGCAGGGAACGAAACCCTCTGTCATAATGATGCAGGGAAAGAACCCATCTGTCATAATGGTGCAGGGAACGAAACCCTCTGTCATAATGTTGCAGGGAATGAAACCCTCTGTCATAATGGTGCAGGGAAAGAAACCCTCTGTCATAATGATGCAGGGAAAGAAACCCTCTGTCATAATGGTGCAGGGAACGAAACCCTCTGTCATAATGGTGCAGGGAATGAAACCCTCTGTCATAATGTTGCAGGGAATGAAACCCTCTGTCATAATGTTGCAGGGAATGAAACCCTCTGTCATAATGTTGCAGGGAATGAAACCCTCTGTCATAATGATGCAGGGAATGAAACCCTCTGTCATAATGGTGCAGGGAAAGAAACCCTCTGTCATAATGGTGCAGGAAGAGAAACCCTCTGTCATATCGGTGCAGGGAATGAAACCCTCTGTCATAATGGTGCAGGGGATGAAACCCTCTGTCATAATGGTGCAGGGAAAGAAACCCTCTGTCATAGTGCTGCAGGGGATGAAACCCTTTGTCATAATGGTGCAGGGAATGAAACCCTCTGTCATAATGGTGCAGGGAAAGAAACCCTCTGTCATAATGGTGCAGGAAGAGAAACCCTCTGTCATATCGGTGCAGGGAATGAAACCCTCTGTCATAATGGTGCAGGGGATGAAACCCTCTGTCATAATGGTGCAGGGAAAGAAACCCTCTGTCATAGTGCTGCAGGGGATGAAACCCTCTGTCATAATGGTGCAGGGAATGAAACCCTCTGTCATAATGGTGCAGGGGATGAAACCCTCTGTCATAATGGTGCAGGGAATGAAACCCTCTGTCATAATGGTGCAGGGGATGAAACCCTTTGTCATAATGGTGCAGGGAAAGAAACCCTCTGTCATAATGGTGCAGGGAAAGAAACCCTTTGTCATAATGGTGCAGGGAAAGAAACCCTCTGTCATAATGGTGCAGGGAATGAAACCCTCTGTCATAATGGTGCAGGGAATGAAACCCTCTGTCATAATGGTGCAGGGGATGAAACCCTTTGTCATAATGGTGCAGGGAAAGAAACCCTCTGTCATAATGGTGCAGGGGATGAAACGCTTTGTCATAATGGTGCAGGGAAAGAAACCCTCTGTCATAACGGTGCAGGGAATGAAACCCTCTGTCATAATGGTGCAGGGAAGGAAACCCTCTGTCATAATGGTGCAGGGAATGAAACCCATTGTAATAATGGTGCAGGGAAAGAAACCCTCTGTCAAAATGGTGCAGGGGATGAAACCCTTTGTCATAATGGTGCAGGGAATGAAACCCTCTGTCATAGTGGGGCAGGGAATGAAACCCTCTGTCATAATGGTGCAGGGAAAGAAACCCTCTGTCATAATGGTGCAGGGAATGAAACCCTCTGTCATAACGGTGCAGGGAATGAAACCCTCTGTCATAATGGTGCAGGGGATGAAACCCTCTGTCATAATGGTGCAGGGAAAGAAACCCTCTGTCATAATGGTGCAGGGGATGAAACCCTTTGTCATAATGGTGCAGGGAAAGAAACCCTCTGTCATAATGGTGCAGGGAAAGAAACCCTCTGTCATAATGTTGCAGGGAATGAAACTCTCTGTCATAATGGTGCAGGGAACGAACTCTCTGTCATAATGATGCAGGGAAAGAACCCATCTGTCATAATGGTGCAGGGAACGAAACCCTCTGTCATAATGTTGCAGGGAATGAAACCCTCTGTCATAATGGTGCAGGGAAAGAAACCCTCTGTCATAATGATGCAGGGAAAGAAACCCTCTGTCATAATGGTGCAGGGAACGAAACCCTCTGTCATAATGGTGCAGGGAATGAAACCCTCTGTCATAATGTTGCAGGGAATGAAACCCTCTGTCATAATGTTGCAGGGAATGAAACCCTCTGTCATAATGTTGCAGGGAATGAAACCCTCTGTCATAATGTTGCAGGGAATGAAACCCTCTGTCATAATGGTGCAGGGAAAGAAACCCTCTGTCATAATGGTGCAGGAAGAGAAACCCTCTGTCATATCGGTGCAGGGAATGAAACCCTCTGTCATAATGGTGCAGGGGATGAAACCCTCTGTCATAATGGTGCAGGGAAAGAAACCCTCTGTCATAGTGCTGCATGGGATGAAACCCTTTGTCATAATGGTGCAGGGAAAGAAACCCTCTGTCATAATGGTGCAGGGAATGAAACCCTCTGTCATAATGGTGCAGGGATTTAAACCCTCTGTCATAATGTTGCAGGGAATGAAACCCTCTGTCATAATGTTGCAGGGAAAGAAACCCTCTGTCATAATGGTGCAGGGAATGAAACCCTCTGTCATAATTGTGCAGGGAATGAAACCCTCTGTCATAATGGTGCAGGGGATGAAACCCTTTGTCATAATGATGCAGGGGAAGAAACCATCTGTCATAATGGTGCAGGGAAAGAAACCCTCTGTCATAATGGTGCAGGGAATGAAACCCTCTGTCATAATGGTGCAGGGAATGAAACCCTCTGTCATAATGGTGCAGGGAAAGAAACCCTCTGTCATAATGGTGCAGGGAAAGAAACCCTCTGTCATAATGGTGCAGGGAATGAAACCCTCTGTCATAATGGTGCAGGGAAAGAAACCCTCTGTCATAATGGTGCAGGGAAAGAAACCCTCTGTCATAATGGTGCAGGGAAAGAAACCCTCTGACATAATGATGCAGGGAAAGAAACCCTCTGTCATAATGGTGCAGGGAAAGAAACCCTCTGTCATAATGGTGCAGGGTAAGAAACCCTCTGTCATAATGGTGCAGGGAAAGAAACCCTCTGTCATAATGGTGCAGGGAATGAAACCCGCTTTCATAATGGTGCAGGGAATGAAACACTCTGTCATAATGGTGCAGGGAATGAAACCCTCTGTCATAACGGTGCAGGGAATGAAACCCTCTGTCATAATGGTGCAGGGAAAGAAACCCTCTGTCATAATGGTGCAGGGAAAGAAACCCTCTGTCATAATGGTACAGGGAATGAAACCCTCTGTCATAATGGTGCAGGGAATGAAACCCTCTGTCATAATGGTGCAGGGAAAGAAACCCTCTGTCATAATGGTGCAGGGAAGGAAACCCTCTGTCATAATGGTGCAGGGAATGAAACCCTCTGTCATAATGGTGCAGGGAAGGAAACCCTCTGTCATAATGGTGCAGGGAATGAAACCCTCTGTCTTAATGGTGCAGGGAATGAAACCCGCTGTCATAATGGTGCAGGGAATGAAACCCTCTGTCATAATGGTGCACGGAATGAAACCCTCTGTCATAATGGTGCAGGGAATGAAACCCTCTGTCATAATGGTGCAGGGAAGGAAACCCTCTGTCATAATGGTGCAGGGAATGAAACCCTCTGTCATAATGGTGCAGGGAATGAAACCCTCTGTCATAATGGTGCAGGGAATGAAACCCTCTGTCATAATGGTGCAGGGAATGAAACCCTCTGTCATAATGGTGCAGGGAAGGAAACCCTCTGTCATAATGGTGCAGGGAATGAAACCCTCTGTCATAATGGTGCAGGGAATGAAACCCTCTGTCATAACGGTGCAGGGGATGAAACCCTCTGTCATAATGGTGCAGGGAATGAAACCCTCTGTCATAATGGTGCAGGGAATAAAACCCTCTGTCATAATGGTGCAGGGAATGAAACCCTCTGTCATAATGGTGCAGGGAATGAAACCCTCTGTCATAACGGTGCAGGGAATGAAACCCTCTGTCATAATGGTGCAGGGAAGGAAACCCTCTGTCATAATGGTGCAGGGAATGAAACCCTCTGTCATAACGGTGCAGGGAATGAAACCCTCTGTCATAATGGTGCAGGGAATGAAACCCTCTGTCATAATGGTGCAGGGAATGAAACCCTCTGTCATAACGGTGCAGGGAATGAAACCCTCTGTCATAATGGTGCAGGGAAGGAAAGCAACAATTCAAGCACCATTACTTAGCTCCTCATACAAGAAGTCAGACTGAAAAAGGCATTTATTTAGTCGACTGAAACATCAACCAAATAAATTACCCCTAGCTAACAGAATCTGTGTGGGAACCCCTAGATAACATTATCTGTGTGGGAGTAATTCTTGTATGAGGTTGGAAACCAAGATGGGGATAAAAAAAATCAGTTATATAAGCATTTTTGACCACGTATCTGGGTTTATGGGGCAGAGGAGTTTTGTTTGTTTGTTATTGGCGATGCAGGGTGTCAGGGGAACGGACAAGACTCACCAGACCAGCCACAGCGTGATAGACACCCAACGGATGTTGCTGGACCTCACCAGATCACAGATGTTGTGGGCCACCAACTTCCCAGCCTTGGGCTCTAACTGCAGTACAGTAAAGCACACTTGTCACAACAGGCATGCTTGATTAAACTTGTGCAATGGGTTGACCTACAGGCTCAGCCATGAATTTCAAAGGACAGTTATACAAATTTTGTCAACAATCTACCATCTGTGTGGACAGAGATGAAGTAGGATGGGATGAGAAATACAAAGGGCCTTTTCTGTTACGGAACAAGTTGACAGCTCATATGTCAGGTAGACTAACCTGGCTTGGATAAAGCAATATATGCTGAGCAAAAATATAAACGCAACATGTAAAGTGTTGGTCCCATGTTTCATGAGCTGAAATAAAAGATCCCAGAAATGTTCCATATGCACAAAAAGCTTATTTCTCACAAATGTGTTCACATATCTGTTAGTTAGCAATCTCCTTTGCCATCCACATGACAGGTGTGGCATCAATAAGCTGATTAAACAGCATTATCATTAGACAGGTGCACCTTGTGCTATAGGGACAATAAAGGCAACTCTAAAATGTTCAGTTTTGTCAAACAACACAATGCCACAGATGTCTCAAGTTTTGAGGGAGCGTGCAATTGGAATGCTGACTACAGGAATGGCCACCAGAGCTGTTGCCAGAGAATCCAATGTCGTTTTAGAAAATTTGGCAGTATGTCCAACCGGCCTCACAACCGCAAACCATGTGTAACCATACCAGGCCAGGACCTCCACATCCGGCATCTTCACCTGTGGGATCGTCTAAGGAAGGGGGGTGCTGGGAATATTTCTGTCTGTAATAAAGCACTTTTGTGGGGGAAAACTCATTCTGATCGGCTGGGCCTGGCTCCCAAGTGGGTGGGCCTATGGCCCCCTGCCCAGTCATGTGAAATCCATAGATTAGTGCCTAATGAATATATTTCAATTGACTGATTTCCTTATATGAACTGTAACTCAGTAAAATCGTTGAACTTGTTGCATGTTGTGTTTATATTTTTGTTCAGTACACAAAACAAATTAATTATATTTCTATCTCAAAGCAAGTGACAACCAATGTGCTCATCTTATGGACGACAACCTCCACAAGTTTTTTTTTATTTTTTTATTTCACCTTTATTTAACCAGGTAGGCTAGTTGAGAACAAGTTCTCATTTACAACTGCGACCTGGTCAAGATAAAGCATAGCAGTTACAAATGGAGTAAAACAAACATACAGTCAATAACACAGTAGAAAAATAAGTATATATACAATGTGAGCAAGTGAGGTGAGATAAGGGAGGTGAAGGCAAAAAAAAAAGGCCATGGTGGCGAAGTAAATACAATATAGCAAGTAAAACACTGGAATGGTTGATTTGCAGTGGAAGAATGTGCAAAGTAGAGATAGAAATAATGGGGTGCAAAGGAGCAAAATAAATAAATAAATAAATACAGTAGGGAAAGAGGTAGTTGTTTGGGCTAAATTATAGATGGGCGATGTACAGGTGCAGTAATCTGTGAGCTGCTCTGACAGCTGGTGCTTAAAGCTAGTGAGGGAGATAAGTGTTTCCAGTTTCAGAGATTTTTGTAGTTCGTTCCAGTCATTGGCAGCAGAGAACTGTAAGGAGAGGCGGCCAAAGGAAGAATTGGTTTTGGGGGTGACCAGAGAGATATACCTGCTGGAGCGTGTGCTACAGGTGGGTGCTGCTATGGTGACCAGTGAGCTGAGATAAGGAGGGACTTTACCTAGCAGGGTCTGTAGATGACCTGGAGCCAGTGGGTTTGGCGACGAGTATGAAGCGAGGGCCAGCCAACGAGAGCGTACAGGTCGCAGTGGTGGGTTGTATATGGGGCTTTGGTGACAAAACGGATGGCACTGTGATAGGATGCTTTGTTGCGGAATAGGAAGTAAATTCTAGATTTAACTTTGGATTGGAGATGTTTGATGTGAGTCTGGAAGGAGAGTTTACAGTCTAACCAGACACCTAGGTATTTGTAGTTGTCCACATATTCTAAGTCAGAACCGTCCAGAGTAGTGATGCTGAGGGTGCCTGTGTTTACGGCTTTGGGGTGGTACCTGGTAGGTTCATTGATAATTTGTGTGAGATTGAGGGCATCAAGCTTAGATTGTAGGATGGCTGGGGTGTTAAGCATGTTCCAGTTTAGGTCGCCTAGCAGTACGAGCTCTGAAGATAGATGGCGGGCAATCAGTTCACATATGGTGTCCAGAGCACAGCTGGGGGCAGAGGGAGGTCTATAGCAGGCGGCAACGGTGAGATACTTGTTTTTAGAGAGGTGGATTTTTAAAAGTAGAAGTTCAAATTGTTTGGGTACAGACCTGGATAGTAGGACAGAACTCTGCAGGTTATCTTTGCAGTAGATTGCAACACCGCCCCCTTTGGCCGTTCTATCTTGTCTGAAAATGTTGTAGTTAGGGATGAAAATTTCAGAATTTTTGGTGGTCTTCCTAAGCCAGGATTCAGACACGGCTAGAACATCCGGGTTGGCAGAGTGTGCTAAAGCAGTGAATAAAACAAACTTAGGGAGGAGGCTTCTAATGTTAACATGCATGAAACCAAGGCTATTACGGTTACAGAAGTCATCAAAAGAGAGCGCCTGGGGAATAGGAGTGGAGCTAGGCACTGCAGGGCCTGGATTCACCTCTACATCACCAGAGGAACAGAGGAGGAGTAGGATAAGGGTATGGCTAAAAGCTATGAGAATTGGTCGTCTAGAACGTCTAGAACAGAGAGTAAAAGGAAGTTTTTGGGGGCGATAAAAAAGTTTCAAGGTATAATGTACAGACAAAGGTATGGTAGGATGTGAATACAGTGGAGGTAAACCTAGGTATTGAGTGATGATGAGAGAGATATTGTCTCTAGAAACATCATTGAAACCAGGTGATGTCATCGCATGTGTGGGTGGTGGAACTGAAAGGTTGGATAAGGTATAGTAAGCAGGGCTAGAGGCTCTACAGTGAAATAAGCCAATAAACACTAACCAGAACAGCAATGGACAAGGCATATTGACATTAAGGAGAGGCATGCTTAGTCGAGTGATCATAAGGGTCCAGTGAGTAGAGGTTGGTTGGGGTCACAGCGATTCAGACAGCTAGCCGGGCCGAGCCATCGGTAGCAAGCTAGCATAGGATGGAGGTCTGTTTTTAGCCACCTCGTGCGTTTCCGTCGGTAGATTAGTGGGGTTCCGTGTGGTAGAGGGGATCAATCCAATTGGCAAAATAGATATAGTGACCCAAGAAAAATTGTCCGATAGACTTATTCAGATAGCAGCCGATAAGACAGCTAACGATTAGCGGGCCGCAGATGGGCGTCCAGGTAACGTCGTGACGGAGGTGCCAGTTGGATAACTACCTCGGGCAGATAACGTCGGTAGTCTAGTCGTGAAGGCCCGGTGGGGCTCCGCATTGGCAGTAAAACGGGTCCGGATAGGTGATTGTAGCCCAGGAGTGGCTGATGGAACTCTTCAGTTGGCTAGCTCCGGAATAATTGATGTTTGCTCCGGCGTAAGCCAATAGTTACATGGGTAGCAGCTAGCTAGCTGCGAAATCCAGGTGTAAATGTCCAGAGCTTGCGGTTCAAATCCGGGGATATGGAGACAAATAGGTCCGGTATGTTCTGGTCTGAGTCGCGTTGTACAAAAGTGCCGATAGATTTTAGAGCTAAAGGAATAGCTGATGACCACAAACTGTGGTTAGATTGAAATACTAACGTTAGCCAGTAAACTGGCTAGCTTCTGGGTAGCTTCTGGGTAGCTTCTGGTTAGCTTAGCAAGTAAGGGTATGTCATAATGTTATAGGCTTAAATGACAGCATGCAACATTGAGAAGTGAAGGAGATAAGCAAATACACATGACACAAGTTAGCCTGGAGGTAATTTTACGGGTCATGTACACCACAGCAGGTCAAACACACTGGATTGTATTCCTTAATAATCTTAGAGTAGGAGTGCTGATCTAGGATCAGGTCCCCGTGTCCATTAAATATCCTAGATCAGTACCTGTACTCTGAGATGCTTTAAGAATAAAGGCCAAGGTGACAAGGTAAAAATCTGTCGTTCTGCCTCTGAGCAAGGCAGTTAAGCCACTGTTCCCCGGTCGCCGATGACGTGGATGTCGATTAAGGCAGCACCCCGCACCTCTCTGATTCAGAGGGGTTGGGTTAAATGCGGAAGACACATTTCAGTTGAATGCATTCAGTTGTGCAATTGACTAGGTATCCCCCTTTCCTTTCCTTTGTCTTACAACTCCCTGGACTAAAACTTCAGAGGAAAGTAGTAGCTACCTGTAGGCCTGCAATGCCATGCATGATACCTCCAGAAAAGGTTAGAAACTCAGAAACAAAAGCTTGAGAAGCCTTGACTGGACTAGTGGAGTTCACAGTGTGATCACAGTCAGAAACCTTGACTGGACTATTCGAGTTCACAGTGAGAAGCCTTGACTGGACTAGTGGAGTTCACAGTGTGATCACAGTGAGAAACCTTGACTGGACTATTCGAGTTCACAGTGAGAAACCTTGACTGGACTAGTTGAGTTCACAGTGAGAAACCTTGACTGGACTAGTTGAGTTCACAGTGAGAAACCTTGACTGGACTATTCGAGTTCACAGTGAGAAGCCTTGACTGGACTAGTTGAGTTCACAGTGAGAAACCTTGACTGGACTAGTTGAGTTCACAGTGAGAAACCTTGACTGGACTATTCGAGTTCACAGTGAGAAGCCTTGACTGGACTAGTTGAGTTCACAGTGAGAAACCTTGACTGGACTAGTCGAGTTCACAGTGAGAAGCCTTGACTGGACTAGTTGAGTTCACAGTGAGAAACCTTGACTGGACTAGTTGAGTTCACAGTGAGAAACCTTGACTGGACTATTCGAGTTCACAGTGAGAAGCCTTGACTGGACTAGTTGAGTTCACAGTGAGAAACCTTGACTGGACTAGTTGAGTTCACAGTGAGAAACCTTGACTGGACTAGTCGAGTTCACAGTGAGAAGCCTTGACTGGACTAGTTGAGTTCACAGTGAGAAACCTTGACTGGACTAGTCGAGTTCACAGTGAGAAACCTTGACTGGACTAGTTGAGTTCACAGTGAGAAACCTTGACTGGACTAGTTGAGTTCACAGTGAGAAACCTTGACTGGACTAGTTGAGTTCACAGTGAGAAACCTTGACTGGACTAGTCGAGTTCACAGTGAGAAACCTTGACTGGACTAGTCGAGTTCACAGTGAGAAACCTTGACTGGACTAGTCGAGATCACAGTGAGAAACCTTGACTGGACTAGTCGAGTTCACAGTGAGAAACCTTGACTGGACTAGTCGAGTTCACAGTGAGAAACCTTGACTGGACTAGTCGAGATCACAGTGAGAAACTTTGACTGGACTAGTCGAGTTCACAGTGAGAAACCTTGACTGGACTAGTCGAGTTCACAGTGAGAAACCTTGACTGGACTAGTTGAGTTCACAGTGAGAAACCTTGACTGGACTAGTTGAGTTCACAGTGAGAAACCTTGACTGGACTAGTTGAGTTCACAGTGAGAAACCTTGACTGGACTAGTCGAGTTCACAGTGAGAAACCTTGACTGGACTAGTTGAGTTCACAGTGAGAAACCTTGACTGGACTAGTCGAGTTCACGGTGAGAAACCTTGACTGGACTAGTCGAGTTCACAGTGAGAAACCTTGACTGGACTAGTCGAGTTCACAGTGAGAAACCTTGACTGGACTAGTCGAGTTCACAGTGAGAAACCTTGACTGGACTAGTCGAGTTCACAGTGAGAAACCTTGACTGGACTAGTCGAGTTCACAGTGAGAAACCTTGACTGGACTAGTCGAGTTCACAGTGAGAAACCTTGACTGGACTAGTCGAGTTCACAGTGAGAAACCTTGACTGGACTAGTCGAGTTCACAGTGAGAAACCTTGACTGGACTAGTTGAGTTCACAGTGAGAAACCTTGACTGGACTAGTTGAGTTCACAGTGAGAAACCTTGACTGGACTGGACTAGTCGAGTTCACAGTGAGAAACCTTGACTGGACTAGTCGAGTTCACAGTGAGAAACCTTGACTGGACTAGTCGAGTTCACAGTGAGAAACCTTGACTGGACTAGTCGAGTTCACAGTGAGAAACCTTGACTGGACTAGTCGAGTTCACAGTGAGAAACCTTGACTGGACTAGTCGAGTTCACAGTGAGAAACCTTGACTGGACTAGTTGAGTTCACAGTGAGAAACCTTGACTGGACTAGTCGAGTTCACAGTGAGAAACCTTGACTGGACTAGTCGAGTTCACAGTGAGAAGCCTTGACTGGACTAGTCGAGTTCACAGTGAGAAGCCTTGACTGGACTAGTTGAGTTCACAGTGAGAAACCTTGACTGGACTAGTCGAGTTCACAGTGAGAAACCTTGACTGGACTAGTCGAGTTCACAGTGAGAAGCCTTGACTGGACTAGTCGAGTTCACAGTGAGAAGCCTTGACTGGACTAGTCGAGTTCACAGTGAGATTAGTAAACAGCCAGACAGACATTCCAAACACCATGGTGTTCTTTTATTTTTTTGTTCCTATCAGTAGGCTGCTAATAATCATAAATCACACAAATGGAGAGAGATGAATGAACAAGTAGCGGAACAATTCCAATGACATAAGAGTGTTTTGAAACTTGACCAGGTCCATAGGCTGTCATTGTGGCAATAACTCTCATGCAGCCTGATCCAATCAGACTGAACTGATTACTGTCCAGCCAATCATAATGAAGATGACTGCGGTGTGTAAATCAATGACAAAAGTTTCACCAGGACATGTTCTGACCCACACTCTAAAATCACAAACACAAATTGATCTATTTCACATTCACTGATGTGAAATAGAGTTCACATGTACAGTAAGTTCACATGTAAGTGTTCTGAAGTGTCCTGTGAAGTTTAGTGTTTGAAGTCCTTTTTGATCATTTAATTACTTGTTTTTACCTCCACAGGATGCTGAAAAACTCAAGATTGTAAGAATTAAAGCTAAAGGGGAAAAACCACAGAAGGATACCAGTGAAATAGAAGCTAGACAAACATCTTTAGAGTAATACAAACAAACAACTTGTCCAAAAACAAAATGACTTTTGTGTGACTGAGAGGATTCTATGTGATCAATTTGGTAAGAATTCCACATCATCTAGAGAGCATGGCTATAGCCATATTGTTATTACCTTCACAATCTTTTCAGAGCTCCAGTATGTGCATAACGGTAAAAGCTAAAGGTTGATCTGGGATTGGGAGTGAAGAAATCACCTGTACAGGCCGGAAGATGACCTCGGGTGCTGTGACTCTGTTCCTCCTGGCAGCGTCTCTCAGTATGGCCTCAGCCTCCTCCACTCTTCCCTGAGAGAGCAGCCATCTAGGGGACTCTGGGATGAACCTGCAACATCACAAAAAATAACCAGGTTCATATCAAAGCTAGCCTGGTCCCAGATCTGTTTCTGCTCTTGCAAACTCCCTTGCCGTTACTGTCAAGCCAAAAACAATTGGCATGACAATGAGTGACATGGAGTTAGGATGATAGCACAGACAGACTGACACTCATGCTATATCAGAGTCAAGTAATTGAATGGGCTTTAGGGAAGGATTGAATACCCTGCATACAGTATATTACACACACCTACCACCAAAAAGGGACATAGAGGAAGCCTGGGAGGCTGAGGGCTAGCATCAGCATCCTCCAGTCTCTGATGAATAAGGCCACTGCTGGAAGGAGCGTGTAGCCAATGGTGTAGAACATACAAACTCCAAGAGTGGAGTAGATTATCCGTTTGGATGGAGATAAAATTTCAGTTCCTGTAGATGAGAAGAATTTCTAAATGTATGAGAAGTTAAATGGTGCATCGGGCTTAAAGAAAACATTGTGCACATAAACACCAGTAACAACTGTGTAATAATGACATTGGATAAATTCATGAATGAATGATCAAGATAAATAAAGATACCTAGCACAAATGCAGCCACATAATTTGAGATTTGCCCCATCCCGACAACAAAGGATAAGGCACAGAATACAACCCAGGATGGAGAGAAGACCTGGATAAATGTGAACACAGTCTGAACTCCCATGGTGGCAAAGAGAACATTTTTCCTCCCAAACCTGAGAGAAATAAAAGTTAGGTTGAAATCATCCACATGCAGATTTTGAGTAGGCTATTCCTAAACATCTTCAATCAGGTGAAGAATTCTAAATGATCCTCCAATAAAGTAAGGATATAAAATGTTTTTATGGGACACTGTGTAACAGTTCTCTGTGCTTACTGCTAAAACTAATCTCTAAGGAAATGATGAAAAACAGAAAACGCATAGCCATGCATCGGGGAGGAAGTGTCCAAACTAAAGATGACAGTAAAGCTAAACATGTGACATAGGGTTTGTTCCAAATGGCACCCTTTTCCCTATATGGTGTACTCTTATTGAACAGAGACCTATTGAACCTGGTCAAAATAGTGCATACTATGTAGGGAAAAGTGTGCCATTTGGGACTCACAGAGGCCATCCATTACCTGTCAGAGAGCTGGCCAGAGAGGAAGGAGCCAGTGAGGACACCACAGAAGAACACAGAAGAGGTCAATGGGTTCTTCCACTTATCAGCACACACCAGGTCCCACTACACTCATACAAACAATCACACACACACACACACACACACACACACACACACACACACACACACACACACACACACACACACACACACACACACACACAGAGAGCATTAGGCCGATAAAATGAACGCATTAAGGGATAATGAATGATGGGCAAAATAATTGGACATACAGTGGACATAGTAGTTGGGCAATATGAACAATCATTGGGCTAAATCATAAAAAATAACATTTAGGTGAGAAGTTTGGGAAGATCAGATGAATAGGTTTAGTTTTAAAAAAAGAGTAATTTGTCGTTATGGATTATTGGTAGGTTGTACAATTACATTCTTCATCTAGGCCTACTGTGGACCACATAGAGGATGCCTGTTCATCTGAGATCAATAGCCTTTTGTGAAGCAGCCAACCGCAAACATTTCAGAACGTGAGTTCATCGTATAGCCTATGCAATATGCAGTTGGAACCCGTATGGTGAATAGCCTACATTCCCAAACGTTGATGATGGAATATGCTAACAACTGTGCAGTGATGCATAAATTAATACTTTGTTCAATGCATGTGATGTCAAAGATGCCAAATACTTAATTAATTTGCCACGGAATAGCTACAAAATGACAGCGAAAGCAACGCAACAAAGTTTCACTTGCTGCAACAACATTTTACTCCCATAAAAATGTGTCACAGTATAGCTACAAAGTGAGTGGGAGCAATGCAACACTGTTTCAATGCAACACTGTTTCACTCGCTGCAACAATGTTTCACTCCCATAAAAAAAAAACATCGTATCCAGACAGACAACCGAAATAAAACAAAACCCCCACCCGTTGTAACCGTCGCAAAAAGTGGATGCGCACCATCTCTCATCTCATCATACCTCGGACACAATAGTTGAGATGTACGTCCCCCGATCGTATTCCCAGCCATCCAAACAGGTCTCGTGTTGTATTTCGGAAACGTTGACATCGATCCCTGGGACATAACCTCTTTCTGAGAAACTCTTTATGACATCGAGTTTGTATCTGGCGCATTTACTGAGCACAATAGTCCCGCTTTCCTCCTCCAAAGGAATACTGTGATTTCTCCATTCGCCAGTAATGTTCGCATTTGCGGGTATGAGGCAATGGTGGGATGGTGTATCACCGATGAACACAATAGACATACCTGTAAAGCCGTTGGGGATGATACTCAAACATAAGAGAAAGAACACCATCTGTTGGAAAGGTCCCCATTCTCCAAGAAAGGCAGTGTTATCCTCATAGCCAGTCTCAGTCATTATAAAGATTGGAAGTGGGTTATTAGTGCGGCCCAGCGGAGAGAACAGCTTGTCCTTTATAGGGGGAGTCATTTGGGGTTGGAGTACCTCGCATGTGAACCTCAACGTCAAAAGAGTGACATATGACCCCGTTATTTCTCAAGGCTCACTTGTTCTCTCACCCTGGTATTTAGCTGTTGGTTTAATTTTGCATCAGCTAAATCCATCATCTTTAAGAGGGTAGGTAAATCTAGAGAACACACACAGTCTAATAATACAGGCAAATGTGTATTTACACATAATGCATTTTCAGTTATCATTGCATTCATAACTCTAAATAGTTATGATAAGACCTTCCCAGGTTGTGAAAGTAAATAGCATTCTTTTGGAGACTGTAAGAGCTGTTGTATGGTGTATCTCGAACCTAATCTGAGTACAATGATAGATTAAAGGGAAATGCTTGTTTTATGCTTGGCTAATATATCCAGCATGCTGCTCTAAAGAACTGTTGGTGACTGAAGTGATGCGTTCACCTTTTCCTATGCATTTATTTGAGTGGTATCAAAAACATATTTAGATGTTGTGTTAAATTCAAATGTTCTCCTCTCTCTTTACCAAGCACACTGACAGAAGAATGAGAGATTACACTGAAGTCATTGCTTTCCTGCAGCCTGAATGGACTTTACTTCTGGAGGGTTTTCTTCCTTCTGAACAGTTGAACACTGTCTGTGTTTATGATGACCATGTGGTCAGCATGATATCTGACACGGAATCATTAAAGAGGTGCAGAAAGTTCCTAATGCCTCCTCGACATTGTACTTTGAGTTTCTGGTTGGTTCCCTGGTCTGAGGCCAGCTGTCTGACAGTTATATATACGGCATTATGTCTGTTATGCACAGTCATTTGAGATAAAAAATCAGGATTAGATTACGCTGCTCAAGGGTAGATCATATCATATGTAAAATAACCTTAAGTATGTATTGTACTGTATCAGACTGTTGTTTTTTTGTCCACTTTGGAAGTCCTCTTCGCCCCTCTTTCTGCTGTGTTTTTCCTCATTCTTATCTAGTCCTTATCTCCCTCGTGGGAGGTCTTCTGTGTTATTTTTTTCTCTGTTGGTGCCTCTGTGATATCCCATAATGCCACTACATGTGTACTGGGTAAGCAATAGAGAACCTGTACTAAAGATGTTACTGAGGTAACAGCTGGCTTCTTTACTTTGCTTATCAGGAACTCACTCCAACTGCCAATTAGGGGCCATACTGTCAACTAGGGTTTTGTCCTAGCATATCTAGTATCTACATGGCTTTTCATAAGGAGACCCTTCTGTCAACCTTTCGTCTCTTGTGAACCTCTTTCTGCTGGAGATGTTCCGCAAAGAGCTAGCAGAGCAGATGCAGTCAAAAGGGTATGTCCTGACATTCAAGGTCACAACACCTTTATGAGTTCATCCTAATATAACTTGATCGTGTCCCCAGGTTGTGCCAAAGGGAGAAAAGTTTAGGACTACATAAGACCTGAACAAACAGGAAAGATAAAACCCTGATTGTATCATTTATTTGTAAGTGAAAATTATAATAAAGGCCCCATAATGACCTAATCCACATATCTGATTAGATATGACAAAGGAAAAACACTTCTTCTATTATGTATAGCGTTATGTAATATTTGTAGTGAGGCAGGTAGCCTAGTGGTTAAGAGCATTGGGCCAGTAACCGTAAGGTTCCTGGTTTGAATCCCTGAGCCGACTAGGTGAAACGTCTGCAGATGTGCCCTTGAGCAAGGCACTTAACCCTAATTGCTCTTGTTAGTCGCTCTGGATAAGAACATCTGCTAAATGACTCAAATGTAATAATGATGTGCAAGATTCTAAGATGTTGGGGAGGGAGGTGCTAAGCTGACATATGGTATTGTTTTAAGATGGTCATACTACATATGGATCATTTAGCTATTTGATTTAGAAATTTAGGACCCCTTTAGGTATCAAAAAATATATAAATATTGATAAAATGGAGAACACCATCATGTTCGTGAGATTTTTTTGTTACAGCATGTAACTTTGATTACCGGTGCATCAGTGGACTCTAGGGGGGATAGCTTGAGGGGATCTAACAAACTGAACTGTCAATGTAATATAACATGACTTTATGAAATGTACTATGACAAGTGATATGTTTTTAGATGTCTTTTTGTTTGTATTTTTCAAAATGTCGAAAAGCAAATGACAGGATTCCAATACAAGTAGAATAACTTAAAGGGAAGTACCTCTAAATGACCCCAAAAAAACATTAAATAACTAACATTTGGCATTATATAACGAAACAGTCTCTTCTTGTTTTGAAGACCAATAGATACAGGGGTATGCAAATGCTGATGTGGCACAATACAAAAACAAAGTCCATCAAAATCAATGATCAACCAAGCAGTTAAACTAGTCATATTACCACTCAAGGAAGTCCATTATCTGCCCTCTCATTGGTGTTGATTAAACCAGTCAACAGTCAAAAGTATTACTTCCACATGTCAAAGATAGCTACCATGTATCTACTATATGTTGTGTCTATTGGATATCGAAATAAACATAATTCAAGGAACAATTATATCTGGTGCTAAGAACATGTCTTTACATTCCATCAGCAGGAGTCACCTAAATGTAGAGAAACATTTGAGGAGTTGTTTAAACAGATGACAATTAGGCTCCTTCCCAGCACTCTGTCCCCCCCCCCCCCCCCCCCCCCCGCCCCAACCCGACAAAGGGTTTCCACAATCAACTCAAATCTGTTGAGTCAGGGGACAACTCTAATGATGTTGTTGTACTTCAACAATTGATTACCCAGGAAAATAATATTGTCAGCTATTAATTAATTGAATCACTGATTGTAAGAGAGAATAAAAATCCCCAAACTCCAGCTAGGGAGGTTAAATCAGGTCTGAAACCCGACTGAGCACATCTGGTTGAGTACGATCTCAAAAAAAGACAAGAAACAAGAATGTAAGTACAGTTGAAATTCCTTGATATCAAAGCTTGGTGCCCTAACCCTAACCCTAACCCTAACACTAACCCTAACCCTAACTCTAACTCTAACACTAACCCTAACCCTAACCCTAACCCTAACTCTAACTCTAACCCTAACTCTAACTCTAACCCTAACTCTAGATGTACCTTTTCCAATGGCAACTTCAAAACCACCTTGTTTATGAAAGTATTAGCTATTTGAATAGACAAAAACTTTCAGTATGCTACCAACCATTCATTATGTATGTATTTTACTGAAGTACATTATTGTGCCATGAATTACATATGTTGACATACAGTGAATTACATTTCAACTTGTCATCTTTAGAAAAGTCTGTCAATTTTTAATGCTATCTAAGCCGTTCACAGTATAATCCCATGCAATTTCTAAGGGTATTTGTGAGAGAAAGGAATGATGTTTAGAGAAAATGATACAAGGTATTTAGTACCAGAACTAACTTTATATACATATTAATATGGCAGTTAAAACCCCCTTGCAGTCTTTAACATTTTATTTTGATATCATCACTGTATGTATAATAAATCACTGTGTTTGTTAATTTAATGAAAATAACTCCAAATATATTTTTGATCATTTATTTCCCTGAGCCTCCTTTGCCATTGAAATGCTCAGTCTGATCATGCAGGCTTATCAATACACATTTAAAATATATTTACATACACAGCCCTGAGTGGCGGATAGGATCGCCTAGACCAGGGGTACTCAACTCTTACCCTACGAGGTCCAGAGCCTGCTGGTTTTCTGTTCTACCTGATAATTAATGGCAAATACCTGGTATCCCAGGTTAAAAAACGCAGTGGCAATGGCTTCGAGGTCCAGAGTTGAGTTTGAGCGGTCTAGACTCTAGAACATGTGTCAAACTCATTCCATGGAGGGCCGAGTGTCTGCAGGTTTTCACTCCTCACTTGTACTTGATAGATTAATGAAGGTCACTAATTAGTAAAGACCTCCACTCGCCTGGTTGTCTAGGTCTTAATTAAAAGGAAAAAAACAAAAACCTGCAGATTCTAGAGCCTCCATGGAATGAGTTTGACACCCCTGCACTAGGGCCTACCCCACTTACCCCATCAAAGTAGGAGGATACATATGCAAATGAAAGATGAATAATAATCAGAATAATCAGATCAGATTGTCATGATCTGGGCCAAAAACTCTGAAATTCCAGGCATTTTTCCCAAACAGCTCTTACACAAAAAGGGCATTATCATAATTTTCACAATTTCAGACTGTTATTTCGACCTCATCAAAAATCAAATTTTTAACTGAACTGCCACTTTAATATGGTCAGTATATCTTTGATGATCGACTATATATTTCAGCTCAATCAGAAATATGAGTTAGACGTCTTTCACTGATGTTTAACAGGTTATGTTCTCTACCATTTTTTGAACAGAGAAAGGTGGATACAACCGTTCCCTGCTGGGGATTAACACTGGGATCAACTCTCTGGGACGGGGGGAGCGGAACAGCTGTGCTCTGTGGCTTGTTGTTAAGGGGCCCTGGACTTACCCAGGTCTGTACACTGCAGCTTGGAAGTTGTAATTCTGTCCTGTTGAGCATTTGCTAGAAGAGAACTTAACTCTTCACTACCCTCCACATCTCTGAGACACATGTATCAAACCGTTTCAGGTGCTCCACTTTTCCTCTTACTGCCATAAGAATGGGAGATTATGATGACGTTACTGCCTTCCTGGGTCAGAAAGGACCTTATTTCTATAGGACTTTCTTTCTTCTGAATACAATTTTCATCTCCACTGGATTCTTTGGGCTGTTCATTGTATTTGTTGGAGCAACTCCCCCACACCACTGCTTTATCCCGGACTCGGGCAACCTGAGCGAGGCATGGAGGAAGGCCATCATTCCCATAAAGGTGGTGAACGGACAGGAGGAGGAGAGCAAGTGCAGCAGATACAGGCTGGATGTGGTCAGAAACCTGTCTGCTCTGGGCTACATCCCCGGCCTGGACGTCAACCTCACTGGGGTGGAGCAGGAGGGCTGTGTGGATGGATGGAGCTACAGCAAAGATATATACCAGTCCACCATAGTCACTGAGGTGAGTATATGATGCCCAGGGCAGTCATGTGTCACAAACATTTGGCCATGAAGTAGTGAATTGGTAGTACTACACAGAGTATGTTTCTTGCTTAGATAATTACCAGAAACATGAGTATCTAATCAAACATGCATGCCACTGATATTTGATTTGGAATTACAGTATTGGGAATTGTTGAGTGATCAACATCACTGGGGAGGTGTTAACGGCTTTGGTAATTGCCTGAAACTTCCATTGGCATCAGTGAAAATGTGCAACATCCCCAGCTCCTGTCCTTCTTTTACACTTTTGGGGCAAATCAAATGTTGTTTTCCAGCATGGGTTTGTTACTAGAGCCTTCTGCTGCCACGGGTGCTGTCACTTCAGGAATAATAGGTTTGTTTTCCTGCAGTGGGACCTCGTATGTGACAATGAGTGGAAAACTCCTTTTGCCTCGTCGACTCTTTTTGTGGGTTTCCTGATTGGATCCCTGTTGTCTGGCCAGTTTTCTGACAGGTACTGTTTCTCCCTGCAATCACTATGTTCCGTCCTCTACCTGTAGATTGCATGTGGAAAGTCATACATTATCTGTTAACTCTGCCGACTAAACTGCTGTCCTATGAATGTAGCGCCCTCTGCTGTCAAATTATAGACTTGTCTTACATCGACAACCCTATTCAATCAAAACTGGTAACCTGACCATTAGTAACTGGTAACCGGATTGATTATGTCTGATACATTTTTTAAATAGTTTTTCTCTATGAAATGTTTGTTTCATTTAACATTATTTTATTTTCCATTTAGGTTTGGGAGGAAGAAAGTTATTTTTGGCTCTCTTGTTGCCCAGTTGGTCTCTGTGCTCATTCAGGCCTTCTCTCCCTCATGGGAGGTTTTCTGCATTATGTTCACGTTTGTTGGGGCCTCTCAGATATCCCTCTATATCAGTGCATTTGTACTGGGTAAGCATGAACATTAACTAATTTTATACAAACATAAACTGTTATATTCTATGAAATTCATTGAATAACTTGTAGCAATGTAACGATGACCATGATCATAAATACAGACCACAGTCAACTTTAATTAGCTGCCCGTAAAGTAAATACCATAAAACCCAGGTATCATTTGAAAGTTATGCTAGGCATTGCTTCCGTCACTAAAGGTGTTTCTTTCGAACAGCATGCCTACAGAATGGCTAGTAGTGAATGAATCATTAGAAATTATAAACCTCATTGAAAATAGCTTGATGTTTAATTATTCGTTGGACTTTGTGTCAAGTAATATTCATATAACAAATGACAGCATGTAGAAATCTCAGATTACATATACCGTATTTGGAGTAAAACCATACGTGACTTTAAATGTCCTGTTCATTTGTTTATTAGCCTATTTATTTTCGTGGAATAGCAGGACTACTCTAACAAGGCTAAATATCTGATTAAGGTTTAAAAATTGAACAATAGAAGAGCGAGTGGACGTCCTTGTTGTACCCCTTGACAAATCAAATATTGTTTACACTAGGACCTCATATATGACTATTTACTTTTAAAAGAGGCCAAAGATGGGATAATTTTTGGTTCAATTGTTTTTGCTCAATCAGAGACAAAACTTGATCCCAGCAGACATTTAAAAAACATCTAAATAATAATTGAATATAAATTCTCTTCAACAGGAACAGAGGTGTTGAGTAAGTCCATGCGTGAAGTTTTCACTACTCTGGGGGCTTTTCTGCACTACTGTATCGGCTATATGGCACTGCCCTGGATCGCTTACGCAATGAGGGAATGGAGAACACTTCTCATAATCCTGTCCAGTGTGTCCGTAGTGTATATCCCATTGTGGTGGTATGTTCTCAGTAAAAACACATGTTTTAATCTTCTGTATGTCTAAAGAAGTATTTATACAACTTAACCAAAACTATAACGCCATAAAAAATACAAGCACTGTTACTCACCTCACTATAAACACTGAATGTGTCAGGTTCATCCCAGAGTCTCCACGATGGCTATACTCTCAGGGAAGAGTAGAGGAGGCTGAGGCCATACTGAGAGACGCTGCCAAGAGAAACAGAGTCACAGCACCAGAGGTCATCTTTAAAGACACTGAGGTCAGTTTTACCATTTGTGTTTGTGAAATAAATATAGTTCAGTAATTCAGCTTATAAGAAAGAAACAACATGGCCTAAAGAGCATCTCTGTAGCCCGTTCATACCTGGTGCTAACATGCATCCTTTGTCCCGATCTGATTGTGTCAACATTTTTAGACAGGTGTAAACAATCAAAGGACATATTGTGATCTGATTGTGATTAGATCTTCCTGACCACCTCCAGAGGTAGAAACATTGTGTCTGGATGTCTTACAAGTGTAGACAGATCTGGACACTGAAACCATTTAAATCATCGATATAGCCGCCCTCTAAAATCATTGACAGGTGGCACCATTGACTTATGGCATCAATGTGTCAAAATAAATGTAATTTATTTTTTATTTTTTATATTTTATTATATTAAGAATACCTGTCAAATAACTTGCATACAGTAAGGGACCAGGAAATCTGGTCACATTGCAGACATAGTGGATGGATAAGAGACACATTTTAATACCATGTGTAGACACATGAAAATATGGGCACAATCAGAATGTGGACAAGATCAGGGCACATATTAGAACCTGGTATAAACAAGGCTCATTACTGTACTTAATAGATGCTTATTTCATCATTTCAACAGTTGGACGTGGAATCGGCCCTGAAAAACAAATATAGCATGATTGACGTTCTGAGAACCAGCAACATCAGATGTGTTACATTGATGTGTTTGTTTTTATGGTGAGTGTTATTATCAGAAATAATAATAATAATAATAATAGATTGGATTTATATCATATTAGGTTATAGCATAATGTTTTGGTTTGAAGCACTTTGACACACACACACACACACACACACACACACACACACACACACACACACACACACACACACACACACACACACACACACACACACACACACAGACAATAATTTGTAATGAATAAACTGGTGGTGGTGGTAACTTGATCGTTTTGAGTTTCATTCAAGCCATCTGTGTTGTGTCTTTTCAGGATGGCAGTAAACATTGGATATTATGGACTCTCTCTAAACACATCCAATCTGAGTGGAGATCCTTATCTAAATTGTTTCTTATCAGCTCTTACTGAAGTCCCAGCATATGTAGTATCTACAGTGCTCCTCAGGAACTGTCAGAGAAGACCCTTACTGTCCGCTTTCCTCTTAATAGGAGGAGTAATGCTTTTCCTGATCCAACTCATCCCTGAGAGTAAGACTTTGAATTTTGATTGTTTAAAATTGTATAATGTTTTATAAGATCAAATCGCTAGACGATAAGACATAATCAAAATAACGTAGTGTCTGATAATCAAGTTAGATATGTTTTTCAACATATATAGTTATTCATTAATTGTAATAATTGTAAATCAACAAACGAACATGTGACCAGTTAAAGTTTTCTAGTAGAACTATACCACCTTTTTTTTATAGAGGTGAGGTCCTGTGATGAAAAACAATATTACTAATAAGCACACAGGTTCAATACATCCTGTGTGAAGCATGGAAATTAGCAAACAGAGATTGCAATGTACAGCTTGTTTTATTGATTTATTTAATAGCTTCACATAACCTAAATGATTCAATCAATATTCAAGGTTGAAAACGGAGAGCTCCATACACAACAGTTAACATCTTCAGCGACAGCGCTCCTACAGTCCTGCAGTGATCCCTCACACCAAGTTACAATATTAACAATTCTATCAACAAGTTCACAAACAGAAGCATAAAAGTTAAGAAGGGCATGCCCAGGGAGGAGAGCGGATCTTGGCGAAATGGGCACGCTTGAGCAATTTATAATTCGCTACCAGAACTGCTACTACTGGAATTTGAACTGCGTGCACATTCATCCCTCCCGTCTTCCCAGGGCACGCCAACCTCATACAAAGAATGGGGAAGATCTGCTGAGCACTGGGTGAATACATAGGTCAATCACACTCTGAGCACTGGGTGAATACATAGGTCAATCACACTCTGAGCACTGGGTGAATACATAGGTCAATCACACTCTGAGCACTGGGTGAATACATAGGTCAATCACACTCTGAGCACTGGGTGAATACATAGGTCAATCACACTCTGAGCACTGGGTGAATACATAGGTCAATCACACTCTGAAAAAAGCTTGTATGCTCACATGTATCTCAATGTCTTTCTCTATCCTGTAGATCTGCAAGGTGTTGCTATAGCTGTGGAGATGGTTGGGAAGTTTGCCTTCACAATGTCGTTCACCGTGGTCTACATCTACACCGCAGAGATCTACCCTACTGTTGTCAGGAGTGCTGGCGTCGGGATCTGTTCTTCAGCTGCTCGGATCGGGACGATTGCAGCCCCATATGTCATCTACCTAGGTACAATCACAGACAAACTATTTAGTGTTTATACAGTGCATTTGGAAAGTTTTCAGACCCCTTGACTTTTTCCACATTTTGTTACGTTACAGCCTTATTCTAAAATTGATTAAATTAATGGTTTTCCTCATCAATCTACACACAATAGCCCATAATGACAAAGCAAAAAAAAGAATTTTGCAAATGTATTAAAAGTAAAAAACAGAAATACCTTATTTACATAAGTATTCAGACCGTTTGCTATGAAACTCAAAATTGAGCTCAGGTGCATCCTGTTTCCATTTATTGTCCTTAAGATGTTTATACAACTTGATTGGAGTCCACCTGTGGTAAATTCAATTGGACATAACTTGGAAAGGCACACACCCGTCTATATAAGGTCCCACGGGTTGGCAGTGCATGTCAGAGCAAAAACCAAGCCACGAGGTCGAAGGAATTATCCGTAGAGCTCGGGTGAGAAGGGCCTTGGTCAGGGAGGTAACTAAGAACACAATGATCACTCTGACAGAGCTCCAGAGTGCCTCTGTGGAGATGGGAGAACTTTCCAGAAGGACAACCATCTCTGCAGCACTCTACCAATCAGGCCTTTATGGTAGAGTGCCCAGATGGAAGCCACTTCTCAGTAAAAGGCACATGACAGCCCACTTGGAGTTTGTCAAAAGGCACCTAAAGACTCTCAGACCTTGATAAACAAGATTCTCTGGTCTGATAAAACCAAGATTTAACTATTTGGCCTGAATGCCAGTGTCATGTCTGGAGGAAACCTGGCACCATCCCTATGGTGGAGCATGGGAGGCAGCATCATCCTGCGGGGGATGCTTTTCAGCGGCAGAGACTGGGAGACTATTCAGGATCAAGGGAAAGATGAACAGAGCAAAGTACAGAGAGATCCTTGATGAAAACCTGCTCCAGAGCACCCAGGACCCCAGACTGGGGCCAAAATGTACCTTCCAACAGGACAACAACCCTAAGCGCACAGCCAAGACAATGCAGGAGTGGCTTCGGGACAAGTCTTTTAATGTCCTTGAGTGGCCCAGCCAGAGCCCAGACTTGAACTGGACCGAACATCTCTAGAGACCTGAAAATAGCTGTGCAGCGACGCTCCCCATCCAACCTGACAGAGCTTGAGAGGATCTGCAGAGAAGAATGGGAGAAACTCCCCAAATACAGGTGTGCCAAGCTTGTAGCGTCATACCCAAGAAGACTCGAGGCTGTAATCGCTGCCAAATGTTCTTCAACAAAGTATTGAGTAAAGAGTCTGAATAATATATATATTTTTTTAAATGAGCTAATATGTCTAAAAAAACAGTTTTTGCTTTGTTGTTATGGGGTATTGTCTGAAGATTGATGAGGAAAAAACATATTTAATACATTTTAGAATTAGGCTGTAATGTAACAAAATGTGGAAAAAGTCAAAGGGTCTGAATACTCTCCAAATGCACTGTATACATAATTGGATACTTACAGAATACAAACCCCATTACATTTTCATTGCACGTCATCCATGCATTCATTGTACCCAAAATCATGTTTTACAATGAATGTTTTTCACAAAAAATATTTTCATCAGATATGGTCTCTCTGTCTTCATGGACAATGTTCTTTTGGTGTTCACAGGGAGCATTAACAAGTACCTCCCCTACATTATAATGGGAAGTATGACTGTCACTTCGTCCGCTGTGAACCTCTTCCTGCCAGAGACATTCCGCAAAAAGCTACCAGAGACAGTAGAGCATATGCAGCAATGCAAAGGGTATGCCCTACTCTGAAATACAGCATTGGAATGTTCATTTCAATTAAGTGTATGTTATGATAATAACAAATATGAATTTTAAATCCAACTTTAATATCTTCACAGTTTGTGCAGAAAAGAGCCAAGGAATGCCAATATCCTGAAGAAAGGAGGAGGAGGAGATACCCCAGCAATATTAAATGAGGTCAAATTCTGATAAGAAACCCTGAATTGCCCAATCAACTCTCCTTAATATGACTCAACAAAACTGTGCAAAGCAGGATACGCTCTATGATAATGTAGACGTAATGTGTGGGGCACCAGATGCTGCAATGCAGGACTGTACCACAGAACAAGCTACCTATTCTGAGGTGACATGGTTATGGAAATGCTTGTACTGTGTACGTGTGAGGATTCCTGATGGAACAGGGGTTCCATTTTCTGTCAGCAAATAGCAATGTATAACTGCAAAAATACAGCAAAAATACTGTATTACCCACAACGGTTGCAGCGAGATTTATCTCAAAACTAATTTTTTTATGATGCCCTTGGTAAAGCTGAGAATATTGACTTGGATGTAAAGTAAACAATGTAACAATGTGTTGCACATGATGCAAGAGAGAGCTGAAGTATTCTAAATTAGTTTTGATCCGGGCCATCCTGCCTATTTATATTCTTACCTATTTATATTCTTATATTCTTACTTTGGGTAACTTTTTGCACTGGAAAAGGCTGTTCAGAAAATAATTGGTTAGACTTGCTTGTTTTGTTGCTCTGAGTTAGACTGCTGTACAGAATATGGTAAAGTGTTTGTAGTGTAGAGGGTTAGGAATTTTTGTTTGAAATAATGTGTTTTTTATGTATTGTTTTCCTGTGGCACATGGCCAATAAGTATTTCTATTAGCATTGCTGGTGAACTAATAATGAGGTATCTTTCTCATTCTAGTGGTGAGTACCGCAAAAAATCCCTGAAAGTGAATATTTAAATAAACGTTTATTATTGTCAGTTATTGTGATGTGAAGTTTATACACCATCAAAATTGTGAACAGACTCATTCATTGAATAAGACTGTAAACTACTACTAGGCAGGGCAAACCCATGTTGGTGATTTCTAATATATCATCAAAATAGATCCATCGCAGCACGCTTATGGACTCATTCAATAAGTTTTTACCTGGTTAAGTACAATACCATTGGAAAATGTATGTTTAAAGTTAAATATACAGTACCAGTCAAAAGTTTGGACACACCTCACCTACTCATTCCAGGGTTATTTTTTATTTTTACTATTTTCTACATTATAGAACAATAGTGAAGACATCAAAACTATGAAATAACACATATGGAATCATGTAGTAACCAAAAAAAGTTAAACAAATCAAAATATAAAGTAGCCACCCTTTGCCATGATGACAGCTTTGCACACTCTTGTCATTCTCTCAACCAGCTTCATGAGGTAGTCAGCTGGAATGAATTTAAATTAACAGGCGTGCCTTGTTGTGTAACCTTTATATAACTAGGCAAGTCATTTAAGAACAAATTCCTATTTACAATGACGGCCTACCCCGGCCAAACCCGGACAATGCTGGGCCAATTGTGCGCCGCTCTATGGGACTCCCAATCACAGCTGGAAGTGATTCAGCCTGGATTTGAACCAGGGACTGTAGTGTTGCCTCTTGCACTGAGATGCAGTGCCTTAGACCACTGTGCCACTCGGGAGCCTCAACTAGAGAACATTACCAACCCCTACGCTCTGTATTTTTCGCTGGCTGCCCCACCACCACAGAAAGCACTGAGCTAGAATGGAACAACTGCATGTTGGAGCTGCCTTACTCTAGAAAGCAAAAAAGAGACCATGTTTGTATGTGGCTTTATTAACTAAATTACAGTTGAAGTCAGACGTTTACATGCACCTTAGCCAAATACATTTAAACTCAGTTTTTCACAATTCCTGACATTTGATCCTAGTAAAAATTCCCTGTCTAGGTCAGTATGTGCCAAAATTCACCCAATTTATTGTGGGAAGCTTGTGGAAGGCTACCCAAAACCAATTTCTAATTGAGTGTATTTTAATTTCTGATCCACTGGGAATGTGATGAAAGAAATAAAATATGAAATAAATCATTCACTCTATTATTATTCTGACATTTCACATTCTTAAAATAAAATGGTGATCCTAACCTCCTGACAGAGCTGGTGTAACTGAGTCAGGTTTGTAGGCCTCCTTGCTCGCACACGATTTTTCAGTTATGCCCATGTAACAGTTTTACTTTACGTCCGTCCCCTCGCCCTGACCCGGGCGCGAACCAGGGACCCTCTGCACACATCAACAACAGTCACCCACGAAGCATCGTTACCCATTGCTCCACAAAAGCCACGGCCCTTCCAGAGCAAGGGGAACCACTACTTCAAGGTCTCAAAGCGAGTGACGTAACCGATTGAAATGCTATTAGCGCACACCACCGCTAACTAGCTAGCCATTTCACATCCGTTACACCCACACATTTTCTATGGGATTGAGGTAAGGACTTTGTGATGGCCACTCCAATACCTTGACTTTGTTGTCCTTAAGCCATTTTGCCACAACTTTGGAAGTATGCTTGGGGTCATTGTCCATTTGGAAGACCCATTTGCGACCAAGCTTTAACTTCCTGACTGATGTCTTGAGATGTTCCTTCAATATATCCACATAATTTTATTTCCTCATGATGTCATCTATTTTGTGAAGTGCACCAGTCCCTCCTGCAGCAAAACACCCCCACAACATGATGCTGCCACCCCTGTGCTTCATGGTTGGGGTGGTGTTCGTCGGCTTGCAAGCCTCCCCCTTTTTCCTCCAAACATAACGATGGTCATTATGGCCAAACAGTTCTATTTTTGTTTCATCAGACCAGAGGACATTTCTCCAAAAAGTACGATCTTTGTCCCCATTAGCAGTTGCAAACTGTAGTCTGGCTTTTTTATGGCGGTTTTGGAGCAGTGGCTTCTTCCTTGCTGAGCGGCCTTTCAGGTTATGTCGTTATAGGACTCGTTTTACTGTGGATATAGATAAGATATTGTACCTGTTTCCTCCAGCATCTTCACAAGGTCCTTTGCTGTTGTTCTGGGATTGATTTGCACTTTTCACACCAAAGTACGTTCATCTCTAGGAGACAGAACACGTCTCCTTCCTGAGTGTTATGACGCTGCGTGGTCCCATGGTGTTTCTACTTGTGTACTACTGTTTGTACAGATGAACGTGGTGCCTTCAGGCATTTGGAAATTGCTCCCAAGGATGAACCAGACTTGTGGAGGTCCAGGTCTTGGCTGATTTATTTTGATTTTCCCATGATGTCAAGCAAAGAGGCACTGAGTATGAAAGTAGGCCTTGAAATACATCCATAGGTACACCTCCAATTGACTCAAATTATGTCAATAAGCCTATCAGAAGCTTCTAAAGCCATGACATCATTTTCTGGAATTTTCCAAGCTGTTAAAGGCACAGTCAACTTAGTGTATGTAAACTTCTGACCCACTGGAATTGTTATACAGTGAATTATAAGTGAAATAATCTGTCTGCAAAAAAATTGTTGGAAAAATTACTTGTGTCATGCACGAAGTAGATGTCCTAACCGACTTGCCAAAACTATAGTTTGTTAACAAGAAATTTGTGGAGTAGTTGAAAAACGAGTTTTAATAACTCCAACCTAAATGTATGTAAACTTCCGACTTCAACTGTATATATTTATTATATATTGTTTGCAAACTGATCTGTGACACGTATTAATACCACAATAACATACAAAATAGGCAAAAAAATTATAATTTTTTTGCTAAACAGGTGGGGCTCAAAACAGGTGCTGCCCTGAATGACGTGTCACCACTGATTGTACTCCATAATTGATTATTCATATACCTCCACTAAACTACTTTGATATGAATCAGTAGCGATTAAGAACAAGTGTATCTTTAATTCTATGTAAAACAAGTATCTTTCATCAAAGTTTATGATGAGTATTTCTGTTATTTGATGTGGCTCTCTGCAATTTCTCCGGATATTTTGGAGGCATTTCTGAACACGGCGCCAATGTAAACTGAGGTTTTTGGATATAAAAATGAACTTTATCGAACAAAACATATATGTATTGGGTAACATGAAGTCCTATGAGTGTCATCCCATGAAGATCATCAAAGGTTAGTGATTAATTTTATCTCTATTTTTGTGACTCCTGTCTTTGGCTGGAAAAATGGCTGTGTTTTTCTGTGATTTTGCGGTGACCTAACATAATCGTTTGTGGTGCTTTCGCTGTAAAGCCTTTACGAAAATGGACACTGTGGTGGGATTAACAAGAAGTGTATCTTTAAAATGGTGTGAAATACTTGTATGCTTGAGGAATTTTAATTATGAGATTTCTGTTGTTTGAATTTGGCGCCCTGCACTTTCACTGGCTGTTGTCATATCGATCCCGTTAACGGGATTGCAGCCATAAGAAGTTAATGCAACCGCTGTGTCAGATTTCAAAAAAACTTTACGGCAAAAGCACAATATTCAATCATCTGAGAACAGCGTTCAGCCACAAAAAGAAGCCATACAGTTACCCGCCAAATTGTGGAATCAACAAAAGTCATAAATAGCATTATAAATCTTCACTTACCTTTGCTGATCTTCGTTGGAATGCACTCCCAGGACTCCCACTTCCACAAAAAATGTTCGTTTTGTTCGGTAATGTCCATCATTTATGTACAAATAGCTATTTTTGTTAGCGTGTTTGGTAAATAAATCCAAAGTCAGGAAGCGCGTTCACTAAAAGCAGACGAAATGTCAAAAAGTTCCGTAACAGTCAGTAGAAACATGTCAAACGATGTATTGAATCAATCTTTAGGATTTTTTAAACATAAATCTTCAATAATGTTCCAACCGGAGAATTCCATTGTCTTCAGAAGTGCGATGGAACAGAGTTCCCTCTCATGTGAACGCGCATGGTCAGAGCATGGTCAGCTCATGGTAGACCTTACTCATTTCCGTCTCCTTCGGCCCCACTTCACAGTAGAAGCATCAGACAAGGTTCTACAGACTGTTGACATCTAGTGGAAGCCGTAGGAAGTGCAAACTGACCCATATCCCACTGTATTCGATAGGCGATGAGTTGAAAACCTACAAACCTCAGATTTCCCACTTCCTGGTTGGATATTTTTCTCAGGTTTTTGCCTGCCATATGAGTTCTGTTATACTCACAGACATCATTCAAACAGTTTTAGCAACTTCAGAATGTTTTCTATCCAATACTAATAATAATATGCATATATTAGCAACTGGGACTGAGGAGCAGGCAGTTTACTCTCGGCACCTCTGGGCACCTTTTCATCCAAGCTACTCAATACTGCCCCTGCAGCCATAAGAAGTTTTTAAGAAGTGGATATAAGCAATGCCCACTGAAAAAAAAGTGGGTATACTGTTTATACCTGCGTCTACCCTCCAGTACACCACTGGCTCTTTGTGTTTTACAAAAAGTGCACTCTAACATGAGTGTGCTGGTATTACGGTTGCTGTCCTTTCATAATCACAAACCTTTCACACACTGAAAGCATATAGGTTCATGTCTATAATAGATATAAAGGCTGTTAAGATATTCATGTTTCAAGAAAGGAGTGTATATATTTGGCCTGGCGAAGTCCTCACTGTCCAAAACTGAGTCAAGACCAAGTACAAATGTATCCGACACTGAGACACTCAATATGTGGTCTTGAGACCATAATACTACAACACTGCCTCAATACCACACCAGTGCACTGGTCGCCGGCTTATCGACTCTTCGCGCGGCCCAATCAGCCACTCAAAATGGTCTTGAGTGGCAACAAATCTGCCCAATTAGCTGATTCGCTTTCCAAACACCCACTCCTTTCGACACACCCACTCACCCATACTCGGTCGCCATATTGAGCTGGAGCTACCCATACTTGAAAAAATCTGGCGCTATCAGACTTATAGTTTTTCTTTTAATAGGAAAAAACTTAAATAAAAACATGAAATTATGCCATTCAGTGTGAGCTTAATTATGGATAGGTGGGACGGTAGCTTAACTTGTTGTTAATCCAGCCAAGGTGTCAGATTTCAAAAAGGCTTTACAGCGAAAGCAAACCATGCGATTATCTGAGGACAGCGTTCAGCACACAAATGCATAACAAATCATTTTCAACCACAGAGTTGCGACACGAAAGTCAGAAATAGCGATATAATATATGCCTTACCTTTGAAGATCTTCTTCTGTTGGCACTCCAAAAGGTCTCAGTTACATTACAAATGGTCCTTTTGTTCGATAAATTCCTTCTTTATATCCATAAAAACTCAGTTTAGCTGGCGCGCTTCAGTCAATAATCCACTCGGTTTCCCTCCGTCAAAATGCATACAAAATGAATCCCAAACGTTACCAATAAACTTATCCAAACAAGTCAATCAACGTTTATAATCAATCCTTAGGTACCCTAATACGCAAATAAAACAATACAATTTAAGATAGAGAATCGCTATTGTCTTTACCGGAGATAAACAAAAAGAATGCGCTCTCTCGGCCATGCGCTTGGAAACACTACAGCCAAAATGGGAGCCACTTAGAAAAACTACAACTTCTCCCTCATTTTTCCAAAAACCAGCCTGAAACTCTTTCTAAAGACTGTTGACATCTAGTGGAAGCCCTAGGAACTGCAATCGGGGACGATTCGCCCTATTATAAAAGTGCCAGGCATTGAAATCAGTGGTATGCTGAATTTTTTACTTTTTTATGGTTTGTCCTCTGGGTTTCGCCTGCCATTTCAGTTCTGTTATACTCACATACATTATTTTAACAGTTTTAGAAACTTTAGAGTGTTTTCTATCCAAATCTACCAATTATATGTATATTCTAGCGTCTGGGCCTGAGTAGCAGGCAGTTTACTTTGGGCACGCTTTTCATCCGGACGTCAAAATACCGCCCCCTATCCCAAAGAAGTTAAGAGGTTGCTGTCTAACAGGCTGCTTATAATGCATAAGTGACTCTTCGGCTCAATCGGATCCTAATGCACACTCACTTGTCTGTTGCTTTTACAGAGCAAACTCTGACATGTGTCTTAGCCAATCATTAACTAGGTCTGGGAAGGTGTGTGAGATAAGGCTGCAGTTAGAGTGTTGTTGAGGTGGGCCTTTCTGGCCCCCTTCCCAGACGTTTCATCCCTCTTCAACTGTTGTCCTTACATCGAGGTTGAATTCCACCACCAGCGGACAGCGACATCCTATAATATATTAACCCTCACTTTTAATGACCTTCCAATACATTACCAATACCGAGTGGGGCAATTCAAGATGCAATGATATGTTATCTACCTGCTTTCAAGAGAGGTTGGTGCATGAAAGGAGAGAGCTCTGCTGTTTGTTGACGGTGTCAGATGGTGATGGATAATATCCGACAACACTACAACAACGTCTGGAGCAGCTATACAATGCAGGCAGTTTTCCGCAAGTGAATAAGTGACTGGACTCAAAGGTCAACTGAACACAGCAGCAACATGAGAGATTACGATGGAATCACAGCTTTCTTGGGAACATGGGGACCCTTTCAGCTGACAATCTTCTTGGCATTGGCCATCAGTATCCTGCCCAATGGGTTTACTGGTATTTATATAGTGTTTGTAGGTGATACACCACCACATGAATGCTATGTTCCTGAGGAGTATAATATCAGTGAGATGTGGAGAAATGTGACCATCCCAATGGAGACAATAAATGGTGCATCGCAGCATAGCTCTTGCTCAAGGCTCAAAGTGGAGACAGTTAGAAACTACTCTAGCCTAAATATCATTCCAAATGTGGATGTCAACGTGAGTGAAATTGAGCTGGAAAGTTGCTTGGACGGTTGGAAATACAGCAAAGACGTCTACCAGTCAACATTCGTCACTGAGGTGAGAAATATATTGCAAATCAATGCAAACATTATTAGCTATTCCCAAAGACAAAACAATTCTGTGATAAAAAGAGTATGAAAAACAAATATGTGAATGATGAACTTTAAATGCTTACACAAACACTTTGGATTGCACTGTTGGGTTACCCAAACCCTTACAACAACAAATTGCAGTTACAGTACAGTACGTTGCAGTTATGTTGTAGTTGTACTGCAATTACTGCATCCAGAAACAAACTGCTGTTTTACTTTGCTGTCTAGTGCCGTAATTTAGCAATTCACCTGTGTTTATTTTGCAGTTATAGTGCAATTACTGGCATTTAAAATAGCACTGTAACTGCACTGTAACTGCAGTTTCACTTTTTGTAAAAGGAGAGAAAGGGCATTTGTGTAATTTAGGAAATATATGTATTTTGCAGTGGGATGTGGTGTGTGATAATGCATACAAAGTTCCCTTGACCACTTCAATTCACTACTTTGGTGCGCTGGTGGGAACGTTCATCTCTGGCCAGCTGTCTGACAGGTCTGTACTGTATACGGTGTACTTCAGTCCTGATGGAGAATCATCTCAGACAATGTGAACTTACATCATTTTTCATCAACAGGTTTGGAAGAAAGCCAGTGCTCTTTACTATGATGATAATCCAGAGTGTGGCCACTTTCGCACAAATATTCTCCCCAAACTGGCAGGCATTCACTATTTTTTTCTTCTTTGCTGGTGCTGGATCAGTCTCAAACTACGTCATAGCGTATGTTCTTGGTAGGTTCAAAATAAGCATAACTTGTATCTACAGTATCTCTTGCACATTTGGTAAATTTACTGAACTTGCATATCTGGTCTTCAGGGACAGAAATACTGAGCCCTGGAGCTCGTGTGGTATTCTCCGCACTTGGAGTGTTCCTGAGCTCTGCGATTGGCTACATGTTCATGCCGGCTGTGGCATACTTCATCCGTGATTGGAGGTGGTTGCTGGTTCCCATGACAGGCTCTGGAATACTATACATCCCGCTATGGTGGTAAGCAAAATGTATCCCCACAGGAATGTGTTTGCCACAAAACCTTCTACTATGTTAATGCTCTGTGTACTCTTCTTTTAGCGAAGGGACTTCTTATCTACGTCAAATACAAACATTAGCCTGATTTAACATAGGGCCTCAGTAGCGTTTATATAACTGTGCATATGTATTGGTATAGGTTCATCCCAGAGTCCCCCAGATGGCTGCTCTCTCAGGGAAGAGTGGAGGAGGCTGAGGCCATACTGAGAGATGCTGCCAGGAGGAACAGAGTTGAAGCACCAGAGGTCATCTTCACTCCCTCAGAGGTGAGCAAGCTTACTTAGCTACAGTTTAGCTTGCATCATTTAATAAAATAAACCTTCCCAGGGACATGGAGTAACAAAAAACATATATAGAGGAATTACAAAAAAGTGCCTATGTCTTTGTTAATATATTTTTAGGCACCTATCCAGTTGAAGTCAAAGTCCTTTTTGCTGGTGCTGCAATACATCAACTGAATGAAGTTGATTAATAACCATTGTTAAATCATTTGAGAGACTAATGCATCCCTTCCTGTTTTATGGTGTAATCCAGGTCATTCATCAGACTACTTGACCACTCACTCTGGCCTGACTCTAGTTTAGGTTTCTGAAGTGTTATCTTTTAACCAATGCAGTGTAGAACTGCAGAATAATGAAAGTGAGACAGTGGACTCTGTGCTTACGGTGATGAAGGAGAGACACGGGGAATAAAATACAAGGGCAATCTACTCTTAGCAATTTCATCCATTATGCATTTTGCTCTTCTAAATGGTGTATCCTAATGATGATCCTAATGATGACTTATCTCCAGGTAGAAGATGCTCTGGCCATGAAGGACAAGAAATACAACATTCTGGATGTCATGAGGAGCAGCAATATGCTTTCAATTATAATTCTGTGTTCCCTTCTGTGGTAAATCTTAGCATCTGTTAACACAAATCCTACACAATCTTAAAGGAAAACTCCACCCCAAAAAACTATATTTTGGTATTTGTCCATTGTTGACATAGTCCCAAAATGTTTTGCTTGTCAGCAATCAAGTTTTCATGATATGTAACTTTCAAAATACAGAAATCCTCACATGATGCAATTTGCATCATATGATACAAAACGCAGCATCATATTATGCAAAATGCAAAGTAAAGGATGACTTCTTTATTTTGAAAGTTACATATCTTGAAAACTTGATTGCTGACAAGCAAAACATTTTGGGACTATGTCAACAATGGACTAATGAAACAAATACCACAAATGTTTTGAGTGGAATTGTCATTTAATGACTCTGAATATTACTTTGAATATTACTTTGTTTGTGCCTGTTCATCTACAGTTGAAGTCAGAAGTTTACATACACCTTAGCCAAATACATTTAAACTCAGTTTTTCACAATTCCTGACATTTAATCCTAGTAAAAATTCCCTGTTTTAGGTCAGTTAGGATCACCACTTTACTTTAAGAATGTGAAATTTCAGAATAATAGTAGAGAGAATGATTTATTTCAGCTTTTATTTCTTTCATCACATTCCCAGTGGTCTAGAAGTTTACATACACTAAATTAGTATTTGGTAGCATTACCTTTAAATTGTTTAACTTGGGTCAAACATTTCGAGTAGCCTTCCATAAGCTTCCCACAATAAATTGGGTGAATTTTGGCCCATTCCTCCTGACAGAGCTGGTGTAACTGAGTCAGGTTTGTAGGCCTCCTTGCTCGCACACGATTTTTTAGTTATGCCCACACATTTTCTATGGGATTGAGGTAAGGACTTTGTGATGGCCACTCCAATACCTTGACTTTGTTGTCCTTAAGCCATTTTGCCACAACTTTGGAAGTATGCTTGGGGTCATTGTCCATTTGGAAGACCCATTTGCGACAGAGCTTTAACTTCCTGACTGATGTCTTGAGATGTTGCTTCAATATATCCACATAATTTTATTTCCTCATGATGCCATCTATTTTATGAAGTGCACCAGTCCCTCCTGCAGCAAAGCACCCCCACAACATGAGGCTGCCACCCCCGTGCTTCATGGTTGGGATGGGGTTCTTCGGCTTGCAAGCCTCCCCCTTTTTCCAAACATAACGATGGTCATTATGGCCAAACAGTTCTATTTTTGTTTCATCAGACCAGAGGACATTTCTCCAAAAAGTACGATATTTGTCCCCATGTGCAGTTGCAAACCATAGTCTGGCTTTTTTATGTCAATTTTGGAGCAGTGGCTTCTTCCTTGCTGAACGGCCCTTCAGGTTATGTCGATATAGGACTCGTTTTACTGTGGATATAGATACTTTTGTACCTGTTTCCCTCAGCATCTTCACAAGGTCCTTGTTCTGGGATTGATTTGCACTTTTCACACCAAAGTACATTCATCTCTAGGAGACGCATCTCCTTCCTGAGCGGTATGATGGCTGCGTGGTCCCATGGTGTTTATACTTGCGTACTATTGCTTGTACAGATGAACGTGGTACCTTCAGGCGTTTGGAAATTTCTCCCAAGGATGAACCAGACTTGTGGAGGTCTACAATTTTTTTCTGAGGTCTTGGCTGATTTATTTTGATTTTCCCATGATGTCAAGCAAAGAGGCACTGAGTTTGAAGGTAGGCCTTGAAATACATCCACAGGTACACCTCCAATGGACTCAAATTATGTCAATTAGCCTATCAGAAGCTTCTAAAGCCATGACATCATTTTCTGGAATTTTCCAAGATGTTTAAAGGCACAGTCAACTTAGACCCACTGGAATTGTGATACAGTGAATTATAAGTGAAATAATCTACCTGTAAACAATTGTTGTAAAAATTACTTGTGTCATGCACAAAGTAGATGTCCTAACCGACTTGCCAAAACTATAGTTTGTTTACAAGAAATTTGTGGAGTGGTTGAAAAACGAGTTTTAATGACTCCAACCTAAGTGTATGTAAACTTCCGACTTCAACTGTAATTCATTCGACTTTGTATATTTCATTTCCCTCTGCAGGATTATTATCACATGTGGCTACTTCGCCCTGCTTTTGAACACTTCCAACCTCAGTGGAAATCCCTATATCAACTGCTTCCTGTCTGGAGCTGCAGAAGTGCCAGCCTATTTCATTGCCCTGTTGCTGCTCAGATACTGTTCCAGACGGTTTTGCCAGTCCTCCACTCTCTTCCTAGGGGGAGCTGTTATTCTCTTCATTAACATGGTCCCAACAGGTAAAATTCATTGACCGTCTCAGAGGGAGACCTCATTTACAGATCTTTATAAACATCACCTAATTTACACCTGGTTGTCTCTCTATGTTTCAGATCTCCCAGGAGTGGCTATCTTCCTGGAGATGGTGGGGAAGTTTGGCATCACGGCAGCGTTCTGTGTAGTGTACGCAGTCACGTCGGAGCTCTTCCCCACCGTGGTGAGGAACATGGCCATGGGGACGTGCTCCATGGCAGCACGCATCGGAACCATCCTCTCCCCCTTCATCATCTACCTCGGTAAGACCAATCAATCAGTTAATCATTCAATCAGTTAATTCATCAATCATCAATGTCAATATTGGACTGTTAAAGTATATATATCCAATCTTGTAAGACCTGGATCACTACCTATTTCTTTGTTCAGTAGAGATAAACAAGATTGAGTGGATGTATTCGACAATGTCTCTCAGTGTTAATTTGGTTTTCTGATGTTCAGACCTCTCCCTTGATATTGAAAATGTCTGTTTTATTTATTTGCAGGAAATTACTACAAGTACCTACCATACATATTCATTGGTAGCCTTGCAATACTTGGGGGTCTGTTCTGCTTCATTTTACCTGAGAGTTACGGCAAGGATTTGCCAGAGACCATCTTACAGATGCAGCATATCAAAGGGTGAGTTTGACTGTCCGTCCGTCTCTACGTACATTCCTCCATCCATCTTGATGAAGAATTGTTTCAAACATGTGTTTTCATCTTTTCTACAGGTGTCGATGCAACACAGACCAAGACACCGAAAACGTAGATAGCAAATCAGAGTATAGGAAGGAATCTAAATTGTAAATCTTGTACTTTTTCTTCTAAGCTAACATATGGAATTGTTTGAACATGGTCATACCATGGATCATTTAACTATTTGATTTTGAATTTTAGGACCCATTTAGGTATAAAACAATATACTGTATATAAAAAAGTTAGTTGATAAAATATTGAAATGTGGCCTTTACTACTCTAACCCATAGAAACACATTGAATAACACGTTCATAAATGGCAAAAAAGACAGTCAAAAAATAAATAATAAGGAAAAAGGTTTTGAAGTGTCTGTCCTATATCTAGGCGATATAAGAAAGTTCAGGAAATATATTTTTTGGGGACAAATATTTACCTCCATAAACTACCTCCATACTTCCATTCATTTGTATGGATTACCTTTAGACTAGTCCCGTGACACTTATGGGGGTCGTAAAGCAAAACGGAGAACACCATCATGTTCATGAGAGTCCCCTTTCCACAGTCATACAGTATAAGCTTGTAGCCCAAACGGATCGGGCACTACAGACAGAAGTTGGCACATCAGCATTACCAAATTCAGATGAGTCATGTGGAGCTTGTGGGGGTCATAGAGAAAGATGGAGAACCATCGTGTTTGTGAGACGTTTTCGTGAGATGACCGATTTTCAGGATGTATCAAGGTCTGACAAACACTGCTGTAGCTCGGCCACCTTCCTCTGCAGATGCGGAAGGACAACATAGCCTGATGTTGTGGATTGAGAAACAGCCCAATGCAAAATACATACAGTATCTCTAGCATAAACTGACAGATGTTGATGGGGATTATTATGTAACTTCGATTGATGCACAGGTACGTCAAAAGACTGTTAAGGATTTTTATATGAATGTACTGTACACCTAAACTTCATAAAACCAGCAGGCAAAATGAATGGTTAAGTTACAAAACGTATCACAGCATTTGGACATTAATCGTGTAGAGGTTAAAAGATAAAGACAAGTTCCTCTTGAATTAATGTGGGTGCCTGGCTGAGACAAGATAACTACATAACTCTTGAGTTATGCATGAAGAGTCCCATAACCTTGTAGCACTATTGTCAGAGAGGGGTAAAGATAAACATTTTGTTCGGGCACCAGGCAGGTATTAACCCTGCCGAAAGGAAAAGAGTAGGATAGATAGAGTACCACTACCACAGACACACCAGCAGAAGAGACTGCCTTGAGTGTAGCTTGTTTGCCAGATAGTCAGTGGAGAGAAAAGATAAGACAAACCATATGAAACACACATCACAGCACAGGGGTAACCCAACCAATAATACCCCATACAATAATAATGGGAGAGAAATTTAACTGCAACTTCCTAGAAACAATTTACAAGAAAGAACTCAGTCATCAACATTAGAGGATTTGCAATAATCTGTATTACCTCCCAGTGGAGGAGTACAGAGGGTTTGAATGGGGGGAGGGTGTGTGGGTGTTTATAGACAAAACCAAGGCTTTAATTAAAATGTCCAAAATCTTCTCAGCCACATGTCAATAGTACCACACCGCATCAATACAGTTCAAATAACAATACACAATAAACTCACAAGCAACCTCCCTTTAACTAAAATGTCAACCCAAATACGTCTGGCAGGGCAATAAGAGTCCAGCGACACTGAAGATCAAAGGGAAGCGCATTGGGGGGGAAATAAAGTCTGCTGCAGCGAAAAGCACTATAGAGGGAAGAGAGAGAGGGGGGGTTGTTGACTTCAGGCTTGCAGTTGCACTGTCTGTCAGTCTTATGGTTTGTATGTCAAAGCTTCGCAACAATGTTGCTACTAATCAATGCGATCTATAACCGGTGCAGTCCCTTAAGATAACAACCATGACGTAGAGCGGTAACACCGGTGATCGAGTTAAAGACTTTACAAACTAAGCACTCTGAAAATAAACAAGCCCTTCTGACTGCTGATGCGCTCTTAAAGTTGCAGCGCACGGTGAAGGCTCCGTTGCAGGATTTCTCCACAACCTCTCTAGCCTCATCATTGGCTGCTGCTCCAGTTGTGCGCAATGACCAAGCAACTGAAAGACAGTGTAAGCGGGAGTAGCCAAGTTCGTTATTATTATAAAATGAAATCACATTGGGGACCCTTTCAGTGGACGATTTTCTTTGCATTGGCGGCCAGGATCCTTCCTAATGGGTTTGTGAGATTGCCGGCTGATGCTCTCTCACATTGATAAGACAGAAATGTTGATATTGTAATAAATATATTATTTTAAAACTTGCAGACATACCAGCAGTCCCCTTCACACACTGAACATTTAAACAAACTGAAACGTTTCAGGCAGCAGGCCACGGGTGTGAGCAATACGCTAATTAACAAGAAAAGGACTGGAGCTAAGCACGGGAAAAATAATAGAGGAAAATCTGGTTCAGTCTGCTTTCTACCAGATACTGGAGAGATGAATTCACTTTTCAGCAAGATAATAACTTAAAACACAAGGCAGAATCTACACTGGAGTTGCTTAGCAAGAAGACAGTGGATGTTCCTGAGTGGCCTGGTAACAGTTTTGACTTACATCTGTTTGAAAATCTATTGCAATACCTGAAAATTGTTGTCTAATAGAGATTAACAACCAATTTGACAACGCTGGAAGACTTTTGTGAAGAATGTTTCACAATGCAGTTGTGGAAAGCTCCTAGAGACGTACCCAGAAAGACTCAGAGCTGTAATCACTGCCAAAGGTGATTCTAACAAGTATTGACTCAGGAGGTTGAATACTTGTCTAATTAAGATATATTAGTGTTTTATTTTTCATGATTTTGTTTTACTAATGTTTTAATTTTTCTTCCACTTCGAATATTTTGTGTAGATCTAAATCCATTTTCATCCCACTTTGTAACACAACATAATGTGGAAAAAGTCAAGGGCTGTGGAAACTTTCTGAAGGCACTGTATGAAGGGGATCAAGCTAGATCTAATGAAGCTAGCCATTCCAGCTCAGGCTTCATCAGTACTATGACGGTGGAATGGCCATAACTATATATACAGAATATAGTACACAATCAAATAAATTACCGGTCAACATCTAAATATTGCTCCCAGCGTTGATCAAAGCTCAGAAAGCTTATATTCTTGACCTGACTGAGTTGTAATCGTGCTTGCCTCTTTGCGAAGAAGTAGAATCATGAACAGCGGTTTGATCGTTATCTTCGCTTGGGTAGACTACTGAGTTTTCATAATAACTTTGCTTTACAGAGGAAGGCTACTGAGACAGACAATGATGTGATGCTCAGTGGTGAGGCTGAGGCAGGCTACAATGCATGCATGAGGAAGCAGAGGAGACAGAGAGAGGAAGCAAGCAGAGAGAGAAGTTAGTATAGTGGTTCCCAAACTAGGGTCGTCACTAGTTACCACACACACAAAGTCATAATTATGCCTAAAACCTGCCTCTTTCTAAAATGTCTCTTCTTAAAATCTGATTTTAAACCTAACCCTAAACCTTAACCCTAACCACACTGCAAACCTTATGCCTAATTTAAGCAAATTTTTGTGGCTGTGGTAACCAGTGACAACCCCAAACTTGGGGTCGGGGCCCCATGTGGGGTCTCCTGAGAAAATCTGTACTAATCTTATCAAACAAGTGAGAAATTTAACAAAACAAACAACAACATACAGTACCAGTCAAAAGTTTGGACACACCTACTCATTCAAAGGTTCTTCTTTATTTTTTAAACTTTTTTCTACATTGTAAAATAATAGTGAAGACATCAAAACTATGAAATGACACATATGGAGTAACCAAAAAAGTGTTAAACATATCAAAATACATTTTATATTTGAGATTCTTCAAATTAACCACCCTTTTCCTTGATGGCAGCTTTGCAATTCTCTAAACCAGCTTCACTTGAAATGCTTTTCCAACAGTCTTGAAGGAGTTCCCACATATGCTGAGCACTTGTTGGCAGCTTTTCCTTCACTCTGCGGTCCAACTCATCCAAAACCATCTCAATTGGGTTGAGGTCGGATGATTGTAGAGGCCAGGTCATCTGATGCAGCACTCCATCACTCTCTTTCTTGGTCAAATACCCCTTACACAGCCTGGAGGTGTGTTGGGTCAATGTCCTGTAGAAAAACAAATGATAGTCCCACTAAGCGCAAACCTGATGGAATGGCATATCGCTGCAGAATGCTGTGGTAGCCATGCTAGTTAAGTGTGCCTTGAATGCTAAATAAATCACTGACTGTGTCACCAGCGAAGCACCATGACACCTCCTCCTCCATGCTTCACGGTGGGAACCACACATGTAGAGATCATCCGTTCACCTACTCTGTGTCTCACAAAGAAAATCTCAAATGTGGACTCATCAGACCAAAGGACAGATTTCCACCCGTCTAATGTCCATTGCTCATGTTTCTTGGCCCAAGTAAGGATCTTCTTCTTATTGGTGTCCTTTAGTAGTGGTTTCTTTGCAGCAATTCGACCATGAAGGCCTGATTCACACAGTCTCCCCTGAACAGTTGATGTTGAGATGTGTCTGTTACTTGAACTCTGTGAAGCATTTATTTGGGCTGCAATTTCTGAGGCTGGTAACTCTAATGAACTTATCCTCTGTGGCGGTCCTCATGAGAGACAGTTTCATCATACACCCCCCCCCCCCCCCCACACACACACACACACACACAAACACCTTGTCACAACACAACTGATTGGCTCAAACACATTAAGAAGGAAATATATTCCACAAATTAACAAGGCACACCTGTTAACTGAAATGCATTCCAGGTGACTACCTCATGAAGCTGGTTGAGAGAATGCCAAGAGTGTGCAAAGCTGTCATCAAGGCAAAGGGTGGCTACTTTGAAGAATCTCAAATATAAAATATATTTTGTTTTGTTTAACAGTTTTTTAGTTACTACATGATTCCATATGTGTTATTTCATAGTTTTGATGTCTTCACTACTATTCTACAAAGTAGAAAATAGTAAAAATAAAGAAAAACCCTTGAATGAGAAGGTGTTCTAAAACTTTTGACTGGTAGTGTATTTTTTGAAAAAAAATATGTGGGGGATTGGAAATGATGCAGACAATTACATTGATAAAAGCCACTATCAATCTGCAATATTAAATGCACAAATAACTTGGCTGACTACCAAGCTTAGATTAAACAGAACACAGCTAGCTGCATTTACTATGTTTTTAATCAGATGTTGTTCAAATGTCTTGCCTCCAAACCAGTTGGACACAACTATTTTGTCCTGCCAAGCCAATGCCATGAAAACAAATTGGGGGAAAAACTATTTGATACATTTGACATTAGCTGGCTAGGAAGTTCACCAATTCACGATTAAAAAACTGTCTGGGTCTTCACAATTGACACTGCTGACTTGACGATTAGTTTGTTTAGTTGTTCATCTCTAAACAGCTGATAACCAGGACGTGATCGCCTGCTAGCTAGCCATCGTGTCCAACCAGCCAACTTAGCTTGGCTAGCTGGCTGATAAATAGCAGTGACTCAACATTTTAATTTAAAAATGTTTTAACATAACGTGGTGAATAAATAAACATAATATTTACATTTTACAAATTTCTTCCTCTGGAACATTTTCTCTTAAGCGGGGATTTCAGTTCGCCATTAATTCAGAGGTTTGGGAATTTGTGTCGCAAGGTGTTATTGGATAGCCTCCACTGCGAAGGGAAAGAAAAAGTTTGCTCCCATGCGTGCTTTGTATTCCAGACCTCCCAAGTACGCTTGAACTTCCGGTAAACTTAGTACATATTTGCCTTTTTGTACTCACTATACAGCCTAGATAGAACACATGTACAGTATATCACAAAAGTGAGCACCCCTCACATTTAAAAAAAAATATTTGAGTATATCTTTTCATGTGACAACACTGAAGAAATGACACTTTGCTACAATGTAAAGTAGTGAGTGTACAGCTTGTAATACAGTGTAAATGTGCTGTCCCCTCAAAATAACTCAACACACAGCCATTAATGTCTAAACCGCTGGCAACAAAAGTGAGTACACCCCTAAGTGAAAATGTCCAAATTGGGCCCAAAGTGTCAATATTTTGTGTGGCCACCATCATTTTCCAGCACTGCCTTAACCCTCTTGGGCATGGAGTTCACCAGAGCTTCACAGGTTGCCACTGGAGTCCTCTTCCACTCCTCCATGACGACATCACGGAGCTGGTGGATGTTAGAGACCTTGCACTCCTCCACCTTCCGTTTGAGGATGCCCCACAGATGCTCAATAGGGTTTAGGTCTGGAGACATGCTTGGCCAGTCCATCACCTTTACCCTCAGCTTCTTTAGCAAGGCAGTGGTCGGCTTGGAGGTGTGTTTGGGGTCGTTATCATGTTGGAATACTGCCCTGCGGCCCAGTCTCCGAAGGGAGGGGATCATGCTCTGCTTCAGTATGTCACAGTACATGTTGGCATTCATGGTTCCTTCAATGAACTGTAGCTCCCCAGTGCCGGCAGCACTCATGCAACCCCAGACCATGACACTCCCACCACCATGCTTGACTGTAGGCAAGACACACTTGTCTTTGTACTCCTCACCTGGTTGCCGCCACACACGCTTGACACCATCTGAACCAAATAAGTTGATCTTGGTCTCATCAGACCACAGGACATGGTTCCAGTAATCCATGTCCTTAGTCTACTTGTCTTCAGCAAACTGTTTGCGGGCTTTCTTGTGCATCATCTTTAGAAGAGGCTTCCTTCTGGGACGACAGCCATGCAGACCAATTTGATGCAGTGTACGGCGTATGGTCTGAGCACTGACAGGCTGACCCCCCACCCCTTCAACCTCTGCAGCAATGCTGGCAGCACTCATACGTCTATTTCCCAAAGACAACCTCTGGATATGACGCTGAGCATGTGCACTCAACTTCTTTGGTCGACCATGGCGAGGCCTGTTCTGAGTGGAACCTGTCCAGTTAAACCGCTGTATGGTCTTGGCCACCGTGCTGCAGCTCAGTTTCAGGGTCTTGGCAATCTTCTTATAGCCCAGGCCATCTTTATGTAGAGCAACAATTCTTTTTTTCAGATCCTCAGAGAGTTCTTTGCCATGAGGTGCCATGTTGAACTTCCAGTGACCAGTCAGTATGAGGGAGTGTGAGAGCGATGACACCAAATTTAACACACCTGCTCCCCATTCACACTTGAGACGTTGTAACACTAACAAGTCACATGACACTGGTGTACTCACTTTTGTTGCCAGCGGTTTAGACATTAATGGCTGTTTGTTGAGTTATTTTGAGGGGACAGCAAATTTACACTGTTAAACAAGCTGTACACTCACTACTTTACATTGTAGCAAAGTGTCATTTCTTCAGTGTTGTCACATGAAAAGATATACTCAAATATTTAAGAAAAAAATGTGAGGGGTGTACTCACTTTTGTGATATACTGTATGCATTTTGGAACATAGCCCCTGTGTCCAAGTAGGCTACAAGTAGCTATGTGTGTGGAAAACATTTAATTACAGGTAAGATATTTAACTTGTTAAGTATAGTCCGTTTGTAACTCCTCTCACTACTTGTAGCTTTATAGTCTGTTTGTTTGTGTTGTTGGTCTTGGCTAGCTTAATGTTCTGGTCGGTAGCTAACTAGGACTCACTCACATGGCTGCTAGCACGTCATGAAAAGGGGCATGAGGGAAGCCCTACAATATTATATTTGTCTAAGTAGTGAGAACACTCAGGAGCAGGCAATGTTAAAAAGTAATCTTTAGACATGTTTTACTTTTCTTCAATATAGTTTTATAATTGACCAAAACAAGCAGACAACAAGAAAATTGCATTTGAAAAAGGTCAAGTATTTGCTCTGAGCCAATCGGGTAACCTAGGTAACCACAGGTTGTCTTCCCCACAGGCGGGCGGGCCACGACATTCTATCTAATACCAACTGGGACTCTAGGAAGTCCTACCCAGTTGACTACTTTAAAATGGTGGAAGCCCTCAATGGCAATGTCCATGCTAAAACAGGTTTTATCCATCTAGAGTTCTCTTTCTAACTCTATGGTCAATCCCTAATGGTTTATTTGTTTGTTTTGCAGTGTTATGTGACATTGAGTACAAAGAGCCTCTGACTTCCTCAATATAGTTCCTTGGTGTTCTGGTGGGAGACTTCATCATAAGTCAGCTGTCCGACAGGTGTGTATTACAAACACAAGTTTGGAAAGAACAAAGAAGAATAACATTCGTAAGGAATTCTGTGGTTCTTACGTTGAGTTATCAGAATGAAAAGTTTGACAAAAAGGATGTAATGACCTAACAGTTAAAAAATAAAAAATAAAAGTTTTATTTTACCATTATTTAACTAGGCAAGTCAGTTAAGAACAAATTCTTATTTACAATGACGGTCTAGGAACAGTGGGTTAACTGCCTTGTTCAGGGGCAGAATTACAGATTTTTACCATGTCAGCTTGGGGATTCGATCTAGCAACCTTTTGGTTACTGGCCCAAAGCTCTAACCACTAGGCTACCTGCCGCCCCCCCCCCAAAATGTAAAATACAAAAAATACAAAAAAATGACAAACAAAAAAAAAGTTGGTAGATTTGGAATGGAGCAGTTCAAGAGGAATACTTCCATACCTTCACTGTGTATCTGTTCATTTCCATAAATAAGACAAATAATAAGCCCATTAGAGATTCTTATACCAAAAATGTATGGAATCATCAACCATGACTTTTAAAAGGTATTTGTATTTATTATGGATCCCCATTAGCTGCCGCAGCTACTCTTCCTGGGGTCCAGCAAAATTAAGGCAGTATATACAATTTTAAAAACATTACAATACATTCACAGATTTCACAACACACTGTGTGCCCTCAGGCACCTACTCCACCACTACCACATATCCACAGTACTAAATCCATGTGTATGTTATCGTGTGTGTGCCTGTGCCAATGTTTGTGTTGCTTCACAGTTCCCTCTGTTCCATAAGGTGTTTTTTTAATCTGTTTTTTAAATCTAATTTTACTGCTTGCGTCAGTTACTTGATGTGGAATAGAGTTCCATGTATTCATGGCTCTATGTAGTACTGTGTGCCTCCCATAGTCTGTTCTGGACTTGGGGACTGTGAAGAGACCTCTTGTGGCATGTCTTGTGGGGTATGCATGGGTGTCCGAGCTGTGTGCCACTAGTTTAGACAGACAGTTTGGTACATTCAACATGTTAATACCTCATAAATAGAAGTAGTGATGAAGTCAATCTCTCCTCCATTTTGAGCCAGGAGAGATTGACATGCATATTATTATTATTAGCTCTCTGTGTACATCCAATGGCCAGCCGTGCTGCCCTGTTCTGAGCTAGTTGCAATTTTTCTAAGTCATTTTTTGTGGCACCTGACCACATGACTGAACAGTAGTCAAGGTGCGACAAAACTAGGGCCTGTAGGACCTGCCTTGTTGATAGTGTTGTTAAGAAGGCAGAGCATCACTTTATTATAGACAAACTTCTCCCCATCTTAGCTACTACTGCATCAATATGCTTTGACCATGACAGTTTACAATCTAGGGTTACTCCAAGCAGTTTAGTCATTTCAACTTTCTCAATTTCTACATTATTTATTACAAGATTTAGTTGAGGTTTAGGGTTTAGTGAGTGATTTGTTACAAATACAATGCTTTTAGTTTTTAGAAATATTTAGGGCTAACTTATTCCTTGCCACCGACTCTGAAACTAACTGCAGCTCTTTGTTGTGTTGCAGTCATTTCAGTAGCTGTAGTAGCTGACGTGTATAGTGTTGAGTCATCCGCATACATCTACACTCTGGCTTTACTCAAAGTAGCGGAATGACTTGAGCTTCCCTCCAGGCCTGAGGGCACAAGCTCTCTATGAGGCTTAAATTGAAGATAGACAACAATAATTCTTTCACCTCATCCACACTGACTTTACGGAATTCAAAAGTACAATTCTTGTCTTTCATAATTTGGTCCGATATACTTTGATGTGTAGTGTCAGCGTTTGTTGCTGGCATGTCATCCCTAATATTGCTTATCTTACCAATGAAAAAATCATTAAAGTAGTTTGCAACATAAGTGGGCTTTGTGATGAATGAGCCATCTGATTCAATGAATGAAGGACACGAGTTGGTTTTTTCCCCCAAAATTTCATTTAAGGTGCCCCAAAGCTTTTTACTATCATTCTTTATGTATTTTATCTTTGTTTCATAATGTAGTTTATTTTTATTTAGTTTAGTCACATAATTTCTTAATTTGCAGGTTTGGAAAAAGCCCAATACTCTTTTCCATGATGATGTTACATCTTCGCCCAGGTATTCTCCAAAACTGGAAGGCATTCAGCGCCAGCTCCGTCTTTGTGGGCTTTGGTGGATTCTCCAACTATTTGGTAGCTTATGTGTTAGGTTTGTGACAAACTTTAATAATAAACTAACAATAATTCCTAACTGTCCAACTTCCATGCAAATATCGGATTTATCCAATAAGCACAATACACCTTTGACCTGTGTACTGGTTGGTGTCTGCAAAATCCAAGATTCTGCATGGGGTTCGGCTCCCTGGGGGTGTTCATGGGATCTGGTTTGGGCCAAATGTTCATGCCAGCAGTGACCTACTTCATCCATGACAGGAGGTGGCTCTTGGTGCCCATGGCAGAGTCTGGACGGATGCACATCCCCATCTGGTGGTAAGTTGATGAATTGACACTCAACACAGTCTAGTTGAGGACCCTGGGCCTGGTCTAACTGCACTACCTAATGTACTGTATGTTTGACTGGTTACATCCAGAGTTTCCGAGAAGGCCCACCCATGACATTGAACTCTGAACTGGTTTGAGTCTTATCACTCAGTCCAGGCATTAAAAGGTAGACTCAGCGTTATGACATTTGCCACGAGCAGCACCGCAGATATTGAGATAAGCTCACACAGAGGATCTACGCATGTGCACGAGTGTGCTTCACGCTGATACAGTGTTGTAGCTGCTGGGCCAAAACAGCAGATCATTTTAGCCTCATGCTTCAATGCTCTTAGTTGTTGTGGAAATACCGATATTTTGATTACTTTGTGAGTCGCAGTCTGCTTTTAACTACTATGAATTAAGCTAGTCCTCTGTCCAATCCATGGTAAAGTTATAACATGCAACAACTACTAAGCATATAGGACCAGTAGGTTTGCTAGGAGCAGTACGTGTATTGTTTAATAATGAATTGTAGGTCTACAGTCCCTCTACACCAGAGAGTGTAGGAGCAAACCAGTTCAGAGTTCAATGTCATGGGTGGGTCAACTTTTAATTTGTCAACGACAAAAAACTGTCATAGACTAAATGAACTGCAATACACTTGTCTCAAATACAATAGCATAGCTATTAACACAGAACGACCGTGGACCCCACCCCCCTTTTGCCCTCAGAACAGCCTCAATTCGTCGGCATGGACTTTACAAGGTGTTGAACGCGTTCCACAGGGATGATGGCCCATGTTGACTCCATTGCTTCCCACAGTTGTGTCAAGTTGGCTGGATGTCCTTTGGGTGGTGGACCATTCTTGATACACATGGGAAACTGTTGAGCATGAAAAACTCAGCAGCGTTGCAGTTCTTGACACAAACTTGTGCGCCTGGCACCTACTACCATACCCTGTTCAAAGGCATTTACATTTTAAGCCTATTCACCCTCTGAATGGTAAACATACACAATCCATGTCTCAGTTGTCTCAAGGTTTAAAAATCCTTCTTTAACCTGTCTCCTCCCCTTCATTTACACCGATTGAAGTGGATTTAACAAGTGACATCAATAATGGATCATAGCTTTCACCTGGATTCACCTGGTCAGTCTATGTCATTAATGTTTTGCACACTCAGTGTATATTTGCAATATCATCAGTAATATGAGCTGATCAAATAGCCACAATGTTTTCTACTTCCTTTTTATAGATGCGCACAGCTTCCATACCAGAGCCCTCCCCCCATTTGATCACAACAAAAAGTGAAAGTAAAATTGACTGCCATTAAAACATTGTGCGAGACTCTTATCCTTGGGTCCCTCAAACTTAATTTATATTTAGGATATTTTACTATGGAATATGGTCGTCTCACTGCATTTTAAGGTGAGTTTGTTTGATGTAAATATCAAAGGATAGGATAAGAATGATTTAGGTCTTAGTGGCTACCTTAGCAATGTTTTCATAGAAAATTGGTAAAAACATTGGTAAAAACATGTATTTTTTGTGTTTCGGTTAAGAATATAATACTATAATACACTCAAAATCGTGTATTGATAATAAAGCAGTAATACATGTTCATGCTTTGTTATAATCTGTTAGCCATATGCTATGTGAGAAAGCAAAAGTAAAAGTGAAAATGGTCATCTCATAGGCTGCTAGGAAACTCATCCCCACATACCTTGACTTGCTGTAGGCTTAAACATAAGCAACATTGTTTCATTCAGGCTTTATTATTGATCAATGTTTAGAATTTATAGGACCTTTTTTAAAATGTATGGCATTTTCAAATACAGCTCTTTGACTGTCGCGTTTCAAGGCCTGTGTGTGTGTGTGTGTGTGTGCCATGTGTGTGTGTACTTACGTGTTGAACGTGTTGCAGATAAATGTGAATATTATTACAGAACATTTGTTTTTATGCACTTTAAAGTCTCTTTGTTGTCAGAGTTTGTGTATATTGGAAGCCTAGGCAAATTGTGACTGGTGGGGTTTAATTTTCCCCCATGATGAAATCTGTGAGGGGACTGTGGATAGGTCTCTGTCCATCCGTTTGTTCGTTATTCACACGAGATATATAAGACAGCACTGGCCTGATTTTGACTAAACTTGGGTGAATGATACGTCTTGACATAGGCATTTACAAAATGACACTGATTGGCCCAAGGTGGGCGCTATAGTAATTAACTGAAATTTGTGAGTCACACCAGAAAGGAAGAGGCGAAGTGAGAGGGATAACTGGGCCCAAAATCTGTCTTCTCCAGTAGGTGGCTTTTTTTGACATGGAGTACAGGGAGTGGGTTAGCAAAAGAGACTGTAGGGCTTGACATTCAGGGCTGCCTGCTGGCCCGGCTTCATCTGCCGAGCTAACCGGGCCAGTTAATCAAGCTTTCACATTTTCAAACTCCAAAACGTAATAAATAAGTAGATTTTCCCAACGCCTGACACTTCACACTTGTTATCAACCAGCATTCGGTTTCCAAGCAGAGGCACGAATGTCAAAGCCTTCCCTCTGCCTAGAGTGAGCCCTGCCTCAGTAGGCTAGGTCCTGGATACTCAGTCTCAGTGGATGTAGGAAGCCAGGAGCGTAGCCACAGGTGGGTAGCCAGGCCCACCACTCAGCAACAACAAAACATTTTTGTTTTATGTTTTTATGCCCTTTACTTGTCAGTGTTCCAAACGGGACATTATTTTTCTTTTTACCTAAACATGCAAACACCATCAGATACATTTCATAGCAAGCGGTGCACTGGGTTAGTCAGATTTGATTAAATATAACAAAACAGATGCCCTGGAATGACATTCACTCCCATGGCATGGTTTGCCAAAAATAACTAACTGAAGGCCATGAATATGACTGCATTGAGGCATATGTCACTGTGCTTCTATGGCTATATGCAACATGCCACTACCTATTTATTTTGTTCATTTAGCAAACAAGACAGCTCATAATCCAGTGCCTTTATCATTCAACATGAACGCCTGATTCACACAGTCTCCTCTGAACAGTTGATGTTGAGATGTTTGTCTGTCACAGAACTCTGTGAAGCAGGTATTTGGGCTGAAATGTATTTGGGCTGGTAACTCTAATGAACTTATCCTCTGCAGCAGAGGTAACTCTGGGTCTTCCTTTCCTGTGGTGGTCCTCATGAGAGCCAGTTTCATCATAGCGCTTGATGGTTTTTGCAACTGCACTTGAAGAAACTTTCAAAGTTCTTGAATATTTCTGGATCGACTGACCTTAATGTCTTAAAGTAATGATGTATTGTCATTTCTCTTTGCTTATTTGAGCTGTTCTTGCCATAATATAGACTTAGTCTTTGTCACATATACTCCCTCTCCGGCGCTCGAGGTCGTCAGGCTGCTCATTATTACGCACACCTGTCACCATCGTTACGCGCATCAGTGCCTCATCAGACCCACCTGGACTCAATCACCTGCCTGATTACCTTCCCTATATATGTCACTCCCTTTGGTTCTTTCCCTAGGCGTTATTGTTTCTGTTCCGTTGTTTCATGTCTGTACGCAACTCGTGTTTCTTGCTTTATTCCTTGTGTTATTTATTATTAAAAGTCACTCCCTGAACTTGCTTCCCGACTCCCAGCGTATACATTAGTCTTTTACCAAATAGGGCTATCTTCTGTATACCAACCCTACCTTGGCACAACACAACTGATTGGCTCAAACACATTAAGGAAAGAAATTCCACAAATTAACTTTTAACAAGGCACACCTGTTAATTGAAATGCATTCCAGGTGACTACCTCATGAAGCTGGTTGAGAGAATGCCAAGAGTGTGCAAACTGCCATCAAGGTAAAGGGTGGCTACTTTGAAGAATCTAAAATCTATTTTGATTTGTTTAACACTTTTTCGGTTACTACATAATTCCAAATGTGTTATTTCATAGTCTTGATGTCTTCACTATTATTTTACAATGTTGAAAATAGTTTTTTTTTAAAGAAAAACCCTTGAATGAGTAGGTGTGTCCAAACTTTTGACTGGTACTGTACATTTTTGCTTAAGTTAGCTATAAAATAGTCAATTTTCACTCAGACTCATGGCAAAATGTGTAGAATAGAATGAGATGAGCTATAAAACTGCACATGTTCCTCTCTGCCCCATGGCAAAATGTGTAGAATTGCAGGAAATTTGCTTTTAAACAGCCACATTTTCTCTCAGCGTCATCGGAAAATCTGCAGAGTACCATGAGATTGGTTATAAAACTGCACATCAGCACAGACATTCTAAAGTCCTCCCCGTTTTTCAGTCTTGAAAAATGGAATGCTTCTAACCGAAAGAGTCAACTTACCTTGATACTTAAAGCCAAACTGTCATTAACGTGGTTCTTCAATAGTTATGCACAATACTTGTTGGATGCACATTTGGTGTAGAGCTGTTTATTACGCAGTGATTTTTTCATACATCATCATCTGATCCAGGAAGGTATTTTCCAAATGATAGCCAAGTGACAAACAGCTGTTGTGATTGCTAACCCTCCCCTAACCCAGACGACGCTGGGCCAATTGTGCGCCGCTCTATGGGACTCCCGGTCACGGCCGGGTGCGACACAGCTTGGGATTGAACCCGGGTCTGTAGTGACACCTCAAGCACTGTGATGCAGTGCCTTAGACCACTGCGCCACTCGGGAGGCCCAGGGTCTTGTTCGATTTAACAGAGAAAGCATCAAGGTAATGAGTTCATGTTTTCATACACCCTAAAAAATGCTGGGTTGTTTGGATGACCCATTTGCTGGGTTGTAGGCATTGGGTCACTTCGTTGGATTGTTTTCTTTAAAAAGAGCACGGTTGGGTTGTTATTGCTGGGTTATTGATATATGACCAGTGGCTGTGTTCACCCACCAAATTAAGAAGATCAATGTGATCTGGTAAACTTGTGAATCAGGATTGTTGCAGGATTGTTGAGTGGAATTGCTTTTCGACAAATGGGCAAGGCATTGTGGCTGACCAAAAATGGTGAGTAAAAAGCTAGCTAGCTAACATTGCAAATTATCCATTCAAGTTAAATAGACCTAGCTTTCATAATTACATATTTCATTGACACTTTTAGATAATCTTAGCTGGCTAGCAAACAACCCCATGCATGCTAGCTCAAGCATTAGCTAGCTAGCCAGTGCTGTGTGTGGTAGCAAACATTTTCATTTTTGTTGAATTTTGTATAGCTAGCTAACTATGTCAGTGTCTGTAAAAAGCTTGTCTCCTGTAAGCCTAACGTTAACGTTACTGTGTGGTGCATTGTTCCACGTCAGTTAGCTAGCTAGATAACTTAGCTTAGCTTGCTAGCTCAAACAAGGTTTCTCACCCAGTTTGGCTAGCTAGAACAGCTAGCTAGCTATAGATTATATTAAGATAGCTAGGCCTAGTCTCTGTCTCTGAGTTAATTTAACATGGTTGTAGCTAGTTGGCAAGCTTATAACTCATGCTTTTATGGTGGTCCAGTTACTGTATGTGTTTTATCCTAATTGTTAAGGTCAGGGTTAAGTTTAGGAGTTAGGTTAAAGGGTTAAGATCAGTGTTAGGGGAAGGGTTAGCTAAAAGGGTTAGGGTTAGCTAACATGCTATGTAGCTAGCTAAAAAATAGTAAGTAGTTGAAAAGTTGCTAATTAGATTCCAACTCTCAACCTTTCAGTTTCTAGATGTTTGCGTTATACGCCCACCCATCCAACCTACTTTCGTTTTTGTCTTAAGTAACCATCGGTCTTATGTAACCATACCAAATGTAACATATCATGCACATTTTTGTGTCCCGGATTTACATTTACTATGTTACGTCTAGTCTGAGACCAGGCTGCAACATCAGGCAGGTGTATTTTAGCAATCAGCATTATGATTGCTATGATTGCAGCATTATGATTGTCTGATGCAGGATCGTGGCTACATGGATGGAGCATGGGGCAGCTCATCTGCATTGTTTACCCCAATGGGCTAATCATTAGCTAGATCACCGACTCTATGATCTTGTTGTTTGTTTAATGTCCAAAGAACAACTCACACTGGCACAAATAAAATCATGTGATTTTTCCAGTGTGTATAGGCTTACAGTTTACGGATCTTTCTATAAATAATGGGGCCAAAGTGTGACATTGGGATCAACACTTTATTAAATGGGTTTTCATGCAGTTTCACATGTGTACTTAGAGGAATTAAAGTGAATGTATGCAAATTGTCCCACAACTCCACCTATACACCAACATAGGCCTAGGAGGGTCAAAATATACTATACATTCTTTAAGCAGGGTTCATACAGACATTGGCAAGTCAAATTCAATGAGTTTTTCAAGCACTTAATTGTAATTTTCAATGACCTAAATGTTATACAATTGTATAATGTATATAACTGTAAATATAGGGTCTAAAATAGAACCCCACTCCCACAAAAAAGCATGCAAAAAGTATAAAAGAAAAGTAGGCCATTACCATTTTAAGAATAAAACATTTTTAAGGCCTTAATTCAAATTATTATTACATTCTAAAATATGTGAGAATAATGTGGACATTGTCTTACTAAATATATAGATAGAACACATGAACAGTGGTAGTTTTTTTTTGTGGCAATTTTTTTGTAGTCTATCTGGCCAATTTAGGCAAACGTAATAAATCCATGAATAGCGGTAGTATTCATCTCACCATCACTGTTTTTATAATGAGAAAGTGGGCAAAAACAAGGTTCCTTTTTTAATGGAAGGATTTGTATGGAAAGCCAAGTTGAAGCCGACATTGCATGTTGTCATCTCCAATAACCGCACGTGGTTTTACCGCTATAGAGTAGCGAAACACCCTTGATTTGAAGCGGCGGGAAACAAAAAAAAGTAGCCACATCTCTCACAAAAACGTATCAAAAATGAAATCACGGATAATTACAAGGGAGCAGGGGAATTTATAAATTGGTTACAATAATTACATGGACTTTTCAAGTACCAAATTGAGTCCCAAAGGTAGGCCTATTCCAGTAGTTGAATTTCTGAGCTCCAAATTCAAGGTCAAGTAGACCACTTCGTTTATGTATTTTTATTTGACCTTTATTTAAACTAGGCAAGTCAGTTAAGAACACATTCTTATTTACAATGATGGCCTACCAAAAGGCAAAAAGCCTCCTCCGGGAAAAGGGCTTGGATTAAAAATAAAATATAGGACAAAACACAAATCACGTTATTTTGACCTAGCACTGTTGGGTTATGAGAATGACCGCGCACGCGCGCGCACACACACACACACACACACACACACACACAGTGGCCTTTCCTATTGCTCAGAACATGCTATACTCCTATACAGTCTATTGTTGTGTGCAGGTATTTCATCTGCATCGAGTTCAGCCACTTTGTGCATGGTTTAAAGCAAGGGTGAGAAGAGTAATGAAATTGCCTGCTCAAGTAGCAGTACTGTTACTTCAATTATATTTTTTTTGTAGTGGTTTAGATGGTACATTGATTCTCTACACTATACTTGCTTGTTTTGTCACAAACTGAAATTAGGTGAACTATTATAATTTTAGCAACCAGGAAATGGTGTAGCGATTTCTGCATAGTGCATCTTTAAGTGGAGAGTAAAAATGGATGGCCTAAACTTCGATGAACAATTGAGAAAATAATTTTCATTTGATTATGTTAAAGTAACTGTCTGCATTCAGACTGAGACTAGCTAGCTAACTCAAACCCCTAGCCTAGCCAACGTTAGCCAGCTAGCTAACATTAGCCACCTAGCTAGAAATCGTAACATATATGTTTTGCAAATTCGTAACATATCATACAAAAATGGGTGATGGATCTCCACAAATTAATACATAGCATATGAAACAACATATACTAAATGGAATGTCTCGAATTTACATGGACCATGTACAGGCCCTAAAGATATTGCTTTTTATCAATATGTTATCGGGCTCATTTCTGGAGGAAATATTAAATCGTCAAGGTTTTAATATAGGCTATGTCATCATTGAGGGGGGGTATTTTGATTTTTCAAACAACCAGCGTATATATCAGATTTTATGGTTGGCTATAATATAAGGTACTTTCCTATACTGCAAATGAAAGATGAAATCACCCACGATTGAAATTCTGCGTGCAGAACTGCTTTCATGTGATCTTGGCCCGGGACCAGTGCTTAATTTGTAAATCGGGAGTTGCAGGAACAAAAGGTGAGAGGGAGAATGGGGTGACCTGGTGAGTTATGAGGTACCTGAACGCATGAGAAAAAAAATCACCTTTAAAATAATGCATTGCATGCATATCATCGCATTTGCGAGGTGTAACAGTTTTAACTTTACGTCCGTCCCCTCGCCCATACCCGCGAACCAGGGACTCTCTGCACACATTAACAACAGTCACCCACGAAGTATCGTTACCCATCGCTCCACAAAGGCTGCGGTCCTTGCAGAGCAAGGGGAACCACTACTTCAAGGTCTCAAAGCGAGTGACGTAACCGATTTGAAATGCTATTAGCGTGCACCACCGCTAACTAGCTAGCCATTTCACATCCGTTACAGAGGCACTTACAGAAGTTGCACACCTGGGGAACATTTTAGTAGCCTAGGCCCGGGAAAAATGTGGCCTTTTATAAACGCATGTCATGCAATTCTACATCATTTTACATGACTGGAGACTTTGGTAGAATCTTTTTTAATACCGCACAAATAATCGAAATGACAGGCTACTTTGACATTGATAAACTAAGAATCTGAGATCAATAAAAACAACCCTGTCTTATATCCATCAAAAGCCCAGGCCAAGGTGTGTGGGGACATATTGTAGGCTACAATATGCGGAGGAAATTATAGTCCTAAAAATGCTTTCCAGCTTCACTGACTCACCCAATGATGCACAGCTCACTCACTGGTTATTGCCGATACGCTTGTGCCGAAAGACTTTTACTTTGTTTTACTTTGTAAAACAATATTTGGAAGTTGACCAAATATTTTGGTAGCCTACAGCATAGAGTTTTCTATTTTCAGCAGGAGCCATTTGCTTTCCAATCTGTGTGTCCCATCGATTGTATTTTAAATATTGCGAAAGGCCTGTTTTGTATACATGCAGTTTTTTCCACTGACAGATTTGCCACGCGTTCCCTGCTGTAGGCCATTCCTTGTTATTGAGCTACAATCAACAGCTAAATTAGGCAATTTTTAAAAATAAACTATATAGGCCTGCTCATGGTGTAGTAGAATATTCTGAATTATTTCATTTATTTCTTAACAGAAAGCAGTAATAATGACAAATATATTTCAATTTATCAGGGGTGCTACAGTTCCTTCAGAACCATTCGCGCGATTCTATACGGAAATCAATTATGAAGTGCAACACTGGAGAGATGAGAGTTGCACGCGTATTTCGCTACAATGTTGCGCAAAACATAAACCCGACCGGTCCAACCCGAATCAATTACAATATTAGGCTCGGGCTGAAAATCTACTTTTTCACATAGTTTTTTTTGTGGTGGCAGGATAATTAACGAAGAGTCAACTCGCATGAACTTTTATCGCTTTTGTTCAGATTTTTACATTGAAAAAAGTGACAATTATTTTTCATGCCACGAGAGGTACCGGGTCCAGCCAAATAGGTTCCAGAAAAAAAACAGTCCAAAACGGAGAGGTGGGGATCCGGCTCAAATTAAGCACTGCCGGGCCGGGACAGTAATTTTCACTTCTTAATAGCCTGGTGTGGCACTGGCAAATTTACCTGAATGTCAAGTCTTGGACTGGTACCCAGGCTAACTGCCTTCCATTTTCGAATACATTAATTTACATTTTTAGATTGGCAATTTGAGTATCTGGTCAATATAATGGCTAATCTGCATCATCCGTGGGGGACGACATGTTTACTGTTGTCTTGTTTAAATGTGTAGGGTGGTGTTTTATTAATTCCCAAATATTCTGTGTAGGCTGGCCCATTGTAGAATGTATTAAATCAATCCATCATATTACATCTTTCCTTGTGACATATGTGATTGATGTAACAACATGACATTTTATTGGCAAGAAATGCACCACTTCACAAAAAAATAACTATTTAATAAAAGACCACAAGATGTCGCCAATAGTATACTCTAAAAATATTGCTTGCCCTTAAACCTGCTCTTGCGAGGACTCTAATTCAGTTTATGAAAACACAGATAAACTTATCTTGACCATGTGTCATATGGTTATTACCATGACAGTATTGTTCTTGTTAAACAATTTGTGTGTGGTACTTGCATTACTGTTAAGAGAGACATGGTGTTTGGAGGGCTAGTTTTATCACTAAGCCTAAAGTTAGTTAGAAATGGCATGCTTGTCTACAATGCACTGGGAGGCCTTTATGTATGCAGGTAATTATATTGAATCATAAATAAAAACCTATTACAGTCATCAAAGTCAAGATGATGATCTCTCACTCTATTTGCATTATGGAGCCAGAACACTGAGATGCTTTTTATAGCGTTTTGCATGTGTGGATCGATGCCAAGCAGGATGTTTGTCTTAATTGTAAGGCAGTGATAGTGATCAAGGTAATTGTGACCAACCAGGTCAGAAAATGCAGTACACCCAGACTTGTGAGCCAAAATTCCAATGTGAGGTCTAGTACTTGTGTAATCCTGATGTGTAGCAGTCTACAGGTATTCACCTCAAACAATAAGCCTACAGAAAACAAACTATATCCTACTTAAATCCCCATTCAGATTCACATCAAGGATCAATCAAGTCTTTCATAACAAAATTGTTTTTATGCTGCTGATGCATTGATAGTGGCCTAAATAGCACATCTTTGGTATGTGTGTCAAGTCAGCCACTGATATATAGTCTAGTTGTTTTTTAAGGGCCAGTATAATTAACTGGTGTTTGTCAGTGTTGTATATTGTGTGAACAGTATCAGGGCTGAGTCATTGCAGTAATTATCAGAATTATAGTTTTATTGTCATCATACATATCGAAAACAACTGTCCATGACATGGTTAGCCTATTGTGAGGTCTTTGTTACTGGAATGTCACTATGATGCTCGGTTTGGCATTACTGTCTGAGAGGGCTACACATTACAGGAGCTGCATAATCACAGGTCCATGAACGTTCCCTTTTCTATAAATGGGTTGCTTGTTTAGCAACAGAACTGACGCGTGCACAACTACGGGGGAAAACAGACCGGGTTGGCTTAGATTGTTGACAACATTTAAACTATATTTCGTCTCCAATGTTTATTTTAAACATAAATAATTGTCACAAAAAGCACAAAATAAGTGTTGTCTCAAATACATCGTTACAGTTATTCGTTATCTAGCCACATTTTTTTGTTATTATTTGGTATTAGCATGACATGAAATCAGTCAAAACAAGACATGGTAACAAGATGAAACTAGCAGAAATGAGCCATTTATGATTCCCAACATGGCCGTTTCTTGTCATTTGTTGTTAACTATCTGGCCATCCAGAATCTCAACAACACACGGACTTCTGCTTCATTGAAGTGTGCACATCATTTTCGTGACGTTCTCTGCTAACACATCTATAGAATAAAAAAAACCTTACCAAACAAAACATCATGATATTTGTAAATGAATGGAAGCCTCCCCGTGTGAACAATTGACGGTGGATTCCAAATGGAGGGTTTCCTGTAAATGCCTGTCTTCTTCTCAGTGGCAACACTCCCTGGTAACAGGCCCACATTGCAGCACAAGTAAAAGTCACGTGATTTTCAATAAATTGGACCTGTAATTTTAAGCATAAGTCACAGCCTGCTACAGACATAAAACGTGCTGCAATTTGAGTGTTTCCACTGAGATTGTTTAGAGCAGCATACTGTATGTTAGTTGTATTTATGTTATTATTCTCAAAACATGATGATACTTGGCAATGAATGGAAGCCACCCCATGTGAACAGAGTTCGATTCATCAGGTCAGAGGGAGGATGAAGCAATGTTCAAGGTTCTAAATATGGATACCTTGTATAATATTTGACTTATCCCAAAATAATTAGTGGTTTTGTTTTTCACTTTTGCTACTATATTTCTTTATTCTGATTTCTGCACGTGATTCTGACATTTCAACACTTTAGTGGTTATCAATGATACTTGTTCGAATTAATTTAGCCTCAAGATGATTTTGGGAAACCGGGCCCAGGTCTTTGTAGGAATATTGGGTTGAAATAAATACTTATTTCTGTTGTTTAGCTAGGTTTATATGCATAGAGTATTGTTGCCTTGACACTGACTTTTTACATTTCTCACATGCTTAGTAGAAGCACTTCAACGAGACTGGAAAGCAGTTTTTGCAACATGACCTTTATACGTAGAGAGGATGATTTATATACACATGACTGTGGTGGGAGGCCTTCGTTCAGTATCACAACGCTTCCTTTTTTTCCCTTTGTGACCAACCACTCTCTTAGTTAACATAATGAGGCCTAGGGGGCTACTACAGATTATATTTGCACTTCTTGTGCAGTCCACATGGTCATGCATGGGAACTGGATGCTTAGATAAGACGTTATTCCCAAAGACTCAATGTCAATCAGCAACTTGATGAATTTTGTTTATCCATCCTACTCTTGATCTCACAATTTACTAAAAGGGAAGGCCTACTTGAACTGATATACTACTGTACAATTTATGAAGACTGTTCTTTTTACGTCTGCAAGGAACACTGTTGCATTTTACAAGTATATATATTTTTTAAATCCTTTTTACACTGAGGTTACGCTCAGAGTATGAAAATCTGCATTAACAGATCAATAGCTCTACTCTTGGTAGAAAGTCAAGCTACAGTGGCATCATCCATGATATATTCTATATTCGCATTGACATTGCATAATGATCTATACATTGGCAATTTGGTCACATAGCCTACCAACTGCACCAATGTGTTGTGTTAGTGCAGTAGTCTTTGTATTCTGCACCTTTTCCATTTACCATAACAGCCCTGCTGTAAATTCCAACAGATGCAATGTACCTTGATTATAGACGTCACACTGGCAATGCCAGACATTCCTGGTCTCTGTGTGTTTCAGAAAAATAGTCTCTGGTCTATCCAGTAAATCAGGAGACAGACGCAGAGGTTGCATCCCAAATGGCCAGAGGCAGGGAGACTTAGAGCCTGAATCACCAAGGGATCTCTTTCTCCTTTTCAACCTGCTCTCAGCTCTTTGGCTGTGACCCAAATGGCACTCTATTCCATATTTAGGCCATTAGGTCTCTGGTCAAAAGTGCACTGTATGGCATTATTAGTATTTTAATGCACTGCAGTTGCCACTGCCAAAACAGTACATACCTGACCCCTCTTTCTAGGACTGGAACCCTAATGGCTGCTTATGAAGAGGAGATGCATTACTCACTGTGAATGTGCACCAGTTCCCTGAGTTACTATTGTGAGGAGTAGCTGTGATTGAATGAGTTGCATTATTGGTTACTTTGCTGCACTGTCATCAAATAACTTGGCATGAAAAAGGTTATCTAGCTGTGCCCTAATTCCAAGTATACACACCATTCCTACGACCCTCTTTCCGGGTGTGGTTCCATGCGTGGTTGCATGCCAGTGTGTAGGTGTGCCTCCAGAAGGGTTTTTTGAAAAGCCGAACAAAGGGATGGAAGTCTAGTCTGAAGATACAGTAAACAGTTACCGGATAGTTCAGATTTTCCATCTGTTGATGCGCTACAGATGGTCGTAATATCAACAATCTATCTGTTGATTAGCAACTGTTTGCTAAGGTTAGGGTTAAGGTTAGGGCTATGATAAGGGTTAGATCTAGGGTAAGGGTTAGTAGATAGTCTGTAGAACATCTACAGATGGACTATACAAATGAAGTATTACCCAGTTACCATAAATACTTTACTTGCCCAGGCATGGCAATCTAGCTTTACCTCTTGCACACTACCAACACCAGTCCTTTAATCTTTATGCCATGCTCTTTCCCGGTGGTTGTGTGGGTGGTTGCGTGCCAGTGTGTAGGTGTACCTGCAGAAGGGTTTCTGAAAAAGCCAAACAAAGGCATCAAAAACCTGAAAATCAAGTTGGTCTGTTGTTGTTTTGTTTGGCCTTTGTTATGATTCTCAACATTCATTTATATAACTTTGCTGTGATGTGTCAAATATGTCTGCTGCTGAGTGATTGGTTCCTTGGTAACCCTTGGCTTTGATTGAGTGAGGGCAAATTATAACCCATAATTTTGAGATTGTTGAAATGTCAACCTCACCCTCAGTTTTATTGAGATATTCCATCATTCAATTTGCGAGCTTAATTATCACACCTCTTACCCTTTCTGTCACCCGCTTTGTATTTATTTATTTCACCTTTATTTAACTAGGTAGGCTAGTTGAGAACAAGTTCTCATTTACAACTGTGACCTGGCCAAGATAAAGCAAAGCAGTGCGACACAACAACACAGAGTTACACATGGAATAAACATACATGCAGTCAATAATATAATAGAAAAGGTCTTTAATACAGTGTGTGCAAATGAGGTAGGATAAGGGAGGTAAGGCAATAAATAGGCCATAGTGTTGAAATAATTACAATATAGCAATTAAACACTGGAGTGATAGATGTGCAGAAGATGAGTGTGCAAGTAGAGATACTGGGGTGCAAAGGAGCAAAATAAATAACAGTATGGGGGATGAGGTAGTTGGATGGGCTATTGCCAGATAGGCTATGTACAGGTGCAGATCTGTGAGCTGCTCTGACAGCTGGTGCTTAAAGTTAGTGAAGGAGATATGAGTCGCCAGCTTCAGTGATTTTTGCAGTTAGTTCCAGTCATTGGCAGCAGAGAACTGGAAGGAAAGGCGGCCAAAGGAGGAATTGGCTTTGGGGGTGACCAGTGAGATATACCTACTGGAGTGCGTGCTACGGGTGGGTGGTGCTATGGTGACCAGTGAACTGAGATAAGGTGGGGCTTTACCTAGCAAAGACTTATAGATGACCTGGAGCCAGTGGGTTTGGCGATGAATATGAAGTGAGGACCAGCCAACGAGAGCATACAGGTCGCAGTGGTGGGTAGTATATGGGGCTTTGGTGACAAAACGAATGGCACTGTGATAGACTGCATCCAATTTGCTGAGTAGAGTGTTGGGGGCTATTTTGTAAATGACATCGCCGAAGTCAAGGATCGGTAGGATAGTCAGTTTTACATGGGTATGTTTGGCAGCATGAGTGAAGGATGCTTTGTTGCGAAATAGGAAGCCGATATTAGATTTAATTTTGGATTGGAGATGCTTAATGTGAGTCTGGAAGGAGAGTTTACAGTCTAACCAGACACCTAGATATTTTTAGTTGTCCACATATTCTGAGTCAGAACCGTCCTGGACGGGCGGGCAGGTGTGGACAGCAATCGGTTGAAGAGCATGCATTTAGTTTTACTTGCATTTAAGAGCAGTTGAAGGCCATGGAAGGAGAGTTGTATGGCATTGAAGCTCATCTGGAGTTTAGTTAACACAGTGTCCAAAGAAGGACCAGAAGTATACAAAATGGTGTCGTCTGCGTAGAGGTGGATCAGAGAATCACCAGCAGCAAGAGTGACATCATCGATGTATACTGAGAAAAGAGTCAGCCCGAGAATTGAACCCTGTGGCACCCCCATAGAGACTGCCAGAGGTCTGGACAACAGCCCCTCCGATTTGACACACTGAACTCTGTCTGAGAAGTAGTTGGTGAACCAGGCAAGGCAGTCATTTGAGGAACCAAGGCTGTTGAGTCTGCCGATAAGAATGTGGTGATTGAGAGAGTCGAAAGCCTTGGCCAGGTCGATGAATACAGCTGCACAGTATTGTCTCTTATCGATGGCGGTTATGATATCGTTTAGGACCTTGAGCGTGGCTGAGGTGCACCCATGACCAGCTCTGAAACCAGATTGCATAGCGGAGAAGGTACGGTGGGATTTGAAATGGTCGGTGATCTGTTTGTTAACTTGGCTTTCGAAGACCTTAGAAAGGCAGGGTAGGATAGATATAGGTCTGTAGCAGTTTGGGTCTAGAGTGTTTCCCCCTTTGAAGAGGGGGATGACCGCGGCAGCTTTCCAATCTTTGGGGATCTCAGACGATACGAAAGAAGTTGAACAGGCTAGTAATAGGGGTTGCAACAACCTATGCTTAACCTGTGACAGTGAGTCTGCATCCCTGAGCACTATACTACGAATTTAGTTTTTTGTCGAGATCACAACTTATTTGTCTCATGATCATGGTATAACAAAAGTTGTTTTGTCAAGATCACAAAATAAACTCTATGAATAGGAGTGGATGCATTGATGATAGATTGATAGTAAGTATGGCTGAAGCGGCAGAGCTTACGGTCAGGGCATATGTTATTGTTGTTTGCTACACTAAGGGATGGTACATTTCATGCTAACATCATGCTTGGAGCTCATTATCAGTTTATAAGTTAGAATGTTAGCAAGCTAAATGTCCCTTACCTTGAGCTAAGTGCCCGTGGGGCATTTACGTCCTGAACTATGCCTGACAGGCAAGACTGTCTCCCCAGCTACAGTGGGGAGAACAAGTATTTGATAGACTACCGATTTTGCAGGTTTTCCTACTTACAAAGCATGTAGAGGTCTGTAATTTTTTATCATAGGTACACTTCAACTGTGAGAGACGGAATCCAGAAAATCACATTGTATGATTTTTAAGTAATTAATTTGCATTTTATTGCATGACATAAGTATTTGATACATCAGAAAAGCAGAACTTAATATTTGGTACAGAAACCTTTGTTTGCAATTACAGAGATCATACGTTTCCTGTAGTTCTTGACCAGGTTTGCACACACTGCAGCAGGGATTTTGGCCCACTCCTCCATACAGACCTTCTCTAGATCCTTCAGGTTTCGGGGCTGTCGCTGGGCAATACGGACTTTCAGCTCCCTCCAAAGATGTTCTATTGGGTTCAGGTCTGGAGACTGGCTAGGCCACTCCAGGACCTTGAGATGCTTCTTACGGAGCCACTCCTTAGTTGCCCTGGCTGTGTGTTTCAGGTCATTGTCATGCTGGAAGACCCAGCCACGACCCATCTTCAATGCTCTTACTGAGGGAAGGAGGTTGTTGGCCAAGATCTCGCGATACATGGCCCCATCCATCCTCCCCTCAATACGGTGCAGTCGTCCTGTCCCCTTTGCAGAAAAGCATCTCCAAAGAATGATGTTTCCACCTCCATGCTTCACGGTTGGGATGGTGTTCTTGGGGTTGTACTCATCCTTCTTCTTCCTCCAAACACGGCGAGTGGAGTTTAGACCAAAAAGCTCTATTTTTGTCTCATCAGACCACATGACCTTCTTCCATTCCTCCTCTAGATCATCCAGATGGTCATTGGCAAACTTCAGACGGGCCTGGACATGCACTGGCTTGAGCAGGGGGACCTTGCGTGCGCTGCAGGATTTTAATCCATGACGGCGTAGGGTGTTACTAATGGTTTTCTTTGAGACTGTGGTCCCAGCTCTCTTCAGGTCATTGACCAGGTCCTGCCGTATAGCTCTGGGCTGATCCCTCACCTTCCTCATGATCATTGATGCCCCACGAGGTGAGATCTTGCATGGATCCCCAGACCGAGTGTGATTGATCGTCATCTTGAACTTCTTCCATTTTCTAATAATTGCGCCAACAGTTGTTGCCTTCTCACCAAGCTGCTTGCCTATTGTCCTGTAGCCCATCCCAGCCTTGTGCAGGTCTACAATTTTATCCTTGATGTCCTTACACAGCTCTCTGGTCTTGGCCATTGTGGAGAGGTTGGAGTCTGTTTGATTGAGTGTGTGGACAGGTGTCTTTTATACAGGTAACGAGTTCAAACAGGTGCAGTTAATACAGGTAATGAGTGGAGAACAGGAGGGCTTCTTAAAGAAAAACGAACAGGTCTGTGAGAGCCGGAATTCTTACTGGTTGGTAGGTGATCAAATACTTATGTCATGCAATAAAATGCAAATTAATTACTTAAAAATCATACAATGTGATTTTCTGGATTTTTGTTTTAGATTCCGTCTCTCACAGTTGAAGTGTACCTGTGAAACAAACAAGAAATAAAAAAACTGAGAACGTCAGTGTGCATAACTATTCAACCCCCCCCCCCCCCCCCCCCCCCCAAAGTCAATACTTTGTAGAGCCACCTTTTGCAGCAATTACAGCTGCAAGTCTCTTGGGGTATGTCTCTATAAGCTTGGCACATCTAGCCACTGGGATTTTTGCACATTCTTCAAGGCAAAACTGCTCCAGCTACTTCAAGTAGGATGGGTTCCGCTGGTGTACAGCAATCTTTAAGTCATACCACAGATTCTCAATTGGATTGATGTCTGGGTGTTGACTAAGTCATTCCAAGACATTTAAATGTTTCCCCTTAAACCACGCGAGTGTTGCTTTAGCAGTATGCTTAGGGTCATTGTCCTGCTGGAAGGTGAACCTCCGTCCCAGTCTCAAATCTCTGGAAGACTGAAACAGGTTTCCCCTCAAGATTTTCCCTGTATTTAGCGCCATCATTCCTTCAATTCTGACCAGTTTCCCAGTCCCTGCTGATGAAAAACATCCCGACAGCATGATGCTGCCACCACCATGCTTCACTGTGGGGATTGTATTCTCGGGGTGATGAGAGGTGTTGGGTTTGCGCCAGACATAGCGTTTCCTTGATGGCCAAAAAGCTCAATTTTAGTCTCATCTGACCAGAGTACCTTCTTCCATATGTTTGATAAGTCTGCCACATGCCTTTTGGCAAACATCCAAATGTGTTTGCTTATTTTTTTCTTTAAGCAATGGCTTTATTCTGGCCACTCTTCTGTAAAGCCCAGCTCTGTGGAGTGTGCGGCTTAATAACTTCTTCTTAATAGGGGGCGCTGTTTTCACTTTGGGAAAAAATAGTGCCCAAATTAAACTGCCTCGTACTCTGTTCTAGATCATACAATATGCATATTATTATTACTATTGGATAGAAAACACTCTGAAGTTTCTAAAACTGTTTGAATTATATCTGTGAGTAAAACAGAACTCATTTGGCAGCAAACTTCCAAACAGGAAGTGAACATTCTGAAAATGGGGCTCTGTGTCAGGGCCTGCCTATTCAACTGGCTTATATTTATGGATCTGTATGCACTTCATACGCCTTCCACTAGATGTCACCAGGCAGTAGAAGGTTGAATGGGGTGTCTAGCTTGATGTGAGGCCGAATGAGAGCTTTTGGAGTGACAGGTCCGCTCTTTTGTCAGTTTTCAACTACGCAGAGGGGAACTACACATTGTCTTCTGAAATGCGTTACGTATACACGACGAAATGCTCCGGCTCTGATTTTATTGGATACATATGAGAAAAACATCATAAAGTAGGATTTTCAACCGAGTTTGACCAGTTTATTCAGCGTTTATTGTGATTTTTGGAATTTTTCGTTCCATGCGCCAAGAGTTGATGGGCATGTTCGCGCCACAATGCTAGCCAAAGTTGCTAATTCGACAGAAGAAATGGACATTCTAAAACCAAACAACGATTTATTCTGGAACTAGGACTCCTTGCACAACATTCTGATGGAAGATCATCAAAAGTAAGAGAATATTTATGATGTTATTTCGTATTTTTGAGGTTAATGTTGGCTCCAACAAGGCGGAGAATATGTGAGCTCTGTCTCACAATATTGCATGCTGTATGTTGTAATAAAGTTATTTAAAAAAATCTAAAACAGCGGTTGCATTAGGAACCAGTGTATCTTTCATTTGCTGTACAACATGTATTTTTTAGTAAAGTTTATGATGAGTTCTTTGGTTAGATTAGGTGACTGTCCAAAATATCTCCGGATATAAAGCCATTGCTTAAAGAAAAAAACAGGATTTGTAGCTCTAAATATGCACATTTTCGAATGTATTGTACAACATGATGTTATAAGACTGTCATCTGATGAAGTTGTTCAAGGTTAGTGATTCATTTTATCTCTATTTGTGGGTTTTGTGAAAGCTACCTATGCGGTGGAAACATGGTGAAAACATGGCGTTGTGTGTTTGGCTATTGTGGTGAGCTAATATAAATATATATTGTGTTTTCGCTGTAAAACATTTTAAAAATCGGAAATGATGGCTGGATTCACAAGATGTTTATCTTTCATTTCCTATATTGGACTTGTGATTTCATGAAATTATATTATATGATATCCCTGTCGCGTTAGGCTAGGCTATGCTAGTCAGCTTTTTTGATGAGGAGGATCCCGGATCCGGGAGGGAGACTCGTTAGAGGTTTTAACTTCCTGACTGATGTCTTGAGATGTTGCTTCAATATATCCACATCATTTTCCTTCCACATGATGCCATCTATTTTGTGAAATGCACCAGTCCCTCCTGCAGCAAAGCACCCCCATAATATGATGCTGCCACCCCCGTGCTTCACGATTGGGATGGTGTTCGTCGGCTTGCAAGCCTCCCCCTTTTTCCAAACATAACAATTATGGCCAAACAGTTCTATTTTTGTTTCATCAGACCAGAGGACATTTCTCCATAAAGTACAATCTTTGTCCCCATGTGCAGTTGCAAACCGTAGTCTGGCTTTTTTAGGGTGGTTTTGGAGCAATGGCTTCTTCCTTGCTGAGTGGCCTTTCAGGTTATGTCGATATAGGACTCGTTTTACTGTGGATATAGATACTTTTGTACCTGTTTCCTCCAGCATCTTCACAAGGTCCTTTGCTGTTCTGGGATTGATTTGCACTTTTCGCATCAAAGTACGTTCATCTCTAGGAGACAGAACACATCTCCTTCCTGAGCTGTATGATGGCTGCGTGGTCCCATGGCGTTTTATACTTGCGTACTATTGTTTGTACAGATGAATGTGGTGCCTTCAGGCGTTTGGAAATTTCCCCCAAGGATGAACCAGACTTGTGGAGGTCTACAAGGTTTTTTCTGAGGTCTTGGCTGATTTCTTTTGATTTTCCCATGATGTCAAGCAAAGAGGCACCGAGTATGAAGGTAGGCCTTGAAATACATCCACAGGTACACCTCCAATTGAATCAAATTATGTCAATTAGCCAATCAGAAGCTTCTAAAGCCATGACATAATTTTTTGGAATTTTCCAAGATGTTTAAAGGCACAGTCAACTTAGTGTATGTAAACTTCTGACCCACTGGAATTGTGATACAGTGAATTATAAGTGAAATAATCTGTCTGTAAACAATTGTTGGAAAAATTACTTGTGTCATGCACAAAGTAGATGTCCTAACCGACTTGCCAGAACTATAGTTTGTTTAACAAGACATTTGTGGAGTGGTTGAAAACCGAGTTTAATGACTCCAACCTAAGTGTACGTAAACTTCCAACTTCAACTGTAAACGAAAACGTATGACATTTTTAGAACTGTATTGATTGCATTTTATTGTAGGCCTATAGGGAAGATAAGCCATGAAACACATCTTCTTTGTTTTAACTCCTCACTTGTTTGATAAGATTAGTACATATTTTCTGAGGAGACCCCACACGGGGCCCCGACCCCAAGTTTGGGGTTGTCACTAGTTAACACAGCCCCAAAGACAAAATTGGCAACAACAAAAAATATTGGTCTTCATTGAAGGTTAGGGTTAGGCATAAGGTTAGCAGTGTGGTCAAGGTTCAGGGTTTAATTTAAAATCAGATTTGAATAAGAGATATTGTGGAAATAGGCAGGTTTTATCAATAATTATGACTGTGTGGCTGTGGTAACTAGTGACGACCCAAGTTGGGAACCACTGTACTAACCTCTCTCTCTGCATGTGTAACCGGTGTGAAATGGCTAGCTAGTTAGCGGGGTGTGCGCTAATAGCATTTCAATCGGTGACGTCACTCACTCTGAGACCTTGAAGTAGTTGTTCCCCTTGCTCTGCAAGAGCCGTAGCTTTTGTGGAGCGATGGGTAACGATGCTTCGAGGGTGGCTGTTGTCGATGTGTGCAGAGGTTGTCGATGTGTGGTTCGAGCCCAGGTAGAGGCGAGGAGAGGGACCGGAAGCTATACTGTTACACATGCTTCCTTTCTCTCTCTGTCTCCACTGCTTCCTCCTGCATGCATTGCAGCCTGCCTCAGCCTCACCACTGAGCGTCACATCACTGTCTGTCTCAGTAGCCTTCTCTCTGTAAGCATGGTTATTATGAGAACTTAGTAGCCCACGCAGGCAAACATAACGATCAAACCACTATTCATGATTCCACTCCTTCACAAAGAGGCAGGCGCAATTACAACTGTCAGATCAAGATTCTAAGCTTACTGAGCTTTGATCAACGCTGGGAGCAATATTTAGATGTTGACCAGTAATTTACTTTGTGTACTATACACTGCCTTCAGAAAGTATTCAGACCCATTTACTTTTTCCACATTTTGTTACATTACAGCCGTATTCTAAAATGTATTAAATAAATAAAAAATCCTCCAGCAATTTACACACAACAACCCATAATCACAAAGCAAAAACAGGTTTTTAGATTTGTTTTGCAAATGTATTAAAATAAAAAACAAATACCTTATTTACATAAGTATTAAGACCGTCACGTCTGGAGGAAACCTGGCACCATCCCTACGGTGAAGCATGGTGGTGGCAGCATCATGCTGTAGGGATGTTTTTCAGCTGCAGGGACTGGGAGACTATTCAGGATCGAGGGAAAGATGAACAGAGCAAAGTACATTGCGATCCTTGATGAAGGAGCCCTCAGGACCTCAGACTGGGGCTAAGGTTCACCTTCCAACTGGACAACAACCCAAATCTCCGAATGTCCTTGAGTGGCCCAGCCAGAGTCTGAACTTGAAAATGATCGAAGAGTGTGCAAAGCTGTCATCAAGGCAAAGGATGGCTATTTGAAGAATCTCAAATATAAAATATATTTTGATTTGTTTAACACTTTTTTGGTTACTACATGATTCCATATGTGTTATTTCATAGTGTTGATGTCTTCACTATTATTCAACAATGTAGAAAATAGTAAAAATAAAGAAAAACCCTTGAATGAGTAGGTGTGTCCACGTAACACAAATATAAATGCAACAAGGATCTGTACACAGTTCCTGGAAGCTTAAGATGTCCCAGTTCTTCCATGGCTTGCATACTCACCAGACATGTCACCCATTGAGCGCGTTTGGGATCCTCTGTATCGAAGTGTATGACAGCTTGTTCCAGTTCCCACCAATATCCAGCAACTTCACATAGCCATTGAAGAGGAGTTGGACAACATTCCACTGGCCACAATCAAAAGCCTGACCAACTTTATGCGAAGGAGATGTGTCGCGCTACATGAGACAAATTGTGGTCACACCAGATATTGACTGTTTTTTTTAAAGGTATCTGTGACCAACAGATGCATATCTGTATTCCCAGTCATGTGAAATCCATAGATTAGGACCTAAAGTATTTACAGTGGGGCAAAAAAGTATTTAGTCAGCCACCAATTGTGCAAGTTCTCCCACTTAAAAAGATGAGAGAGGCCTGTAATTTTCATCATATGTACACTTCAACTATGACAGACAAAATGATTTTTAAAAATCCAGAAAATCACATTGTAGGATTTTTAATTAATTAATTAATTTGCAAATTATGGTGGAAAATAAGTATTTGGTCAATAACAAAGTTTATCTCAATACTTTGTTATACACCCTTTGTTGGCAATGACAGAGGTCAAATGTTTTGTGTAAGTCTTCACAAGGTTTTCACACACTGTTGCTGGTATTTTGTCCCATTCCTCCATGCAGATCTCCTCTAGAGCAGTGATGTTTTGGGGCTGTTGCTGGGCAACACGGACTTTCAACTCCCTCCAAAGATTTTTTATGGGGTTGAGATCTGGAGACTGGCTAGGCCACTCCAGGACCTTGAAATGCTTCTTACAAAGCCACTGTGTTTGGGATCATTGTCATGCTGAAAGACCCAGCCACGTTTCATCTTCAATGCCCTTGCTGATGGAAGGAGGTTTTCACTCAAAATCTCACGATACATGGCCCCGTTCATTCTTTCCTTTACACGGATCAGTCGTTCTGGTCCCTTTGCAGAAAAACAGCCCCAAAGCATGATGTTTCCACCCCCATGCTTCACAGTAGGTATGGTGTTCTTTGGATGCAACTCAGCATTCTTTGTCCTCCAAACACGACAAGTTGAGTTTTTACCAAAAAGTTATATTTTGGTTTCATCTGACCATATGACATTCTCCTAATCTTCTTCTGGATCATCCAAATGCTCTCTAGCAAACTTCAGACGGGCCTGGACATGTACTGGCTTAAGCAGGGGGACACGTCTGGCACTGCAGGATTTGAGTCCCTGGCGGCGTAGTGTGTTACTGATGGTAGGCTTTGTTACTTTGGTCCCAGCTCTCTGCAGGTCATTCACTAGGTCCCCCCGTGTGGTTCTGGGATTTTTGCTCACCGTTCTTGTGATAATTTTGACCCCACGGGGTGAGATCTTGCGTGGAGCCCCAGATCGAGGGAGATTATCAGTGGTCTTGTATGTCTTCCATTTCCTAATAATTGCTCCCACAGTTGATTTCTTCAAACCAAGCTGCTTACCTATTGCAGATTCAGTCTTCCCAGCCTGGTGCAGGTCTACAATTTTGTTTCTGGTGTCCTTTGACAGCTCTTTGGTCTTGGCCATAGTGGAGTTTGGAGTGTGACTGTTTGAGGTTGTGGACAGGTGTCTTTTATACTGATAACAAGTTCAAACAGGTGCCATTAATACAGGTAACGAGTGGAGGACAGAGGAGCCTCTTAAAGAAGAAGTTACAGGTCTGTGAGAGCCAGAAATCTTGCTTGTTTGTAGGTGACCAAATACTTATTTTCCACCATTATTTGCAAATAAATTCATAAAAAATCCTACAATGTGATTTTCTGGAATTTATTTTCTCATTTTGTCTGTCATAGTTGAAGTGTACCTATGATGAAAATTACAGGCCTCTCTCATCTTTTTAAGTGGGAGAACTTGCACAATTGGTGGCTGACTAAATACTTTTTTGCCCCACTGTATTTCATTCGACTGATTTCCTTATACTGTTACTCAGTAAAATCTTTGAAATTGTTGAATATTGCATTCATATTTTTGTTCAGTGTATCTTGATTAGATAAGTATTCAACCCCCTAAGTCAACACATGTTAGAATCACCTTTGGCAGTGATTACAGCTTTGAGTCTTTAAGAGCTTTACATCTCTACGAGCTTTAAGTCTCTAAGAGCTCTCTAAGAGCTTTCCACACCTGGATTGTGCAACATTCTCCCATTATTCTTTAAAAAATGTATCGGGCTCTTTCAAATTGGATGGTGATCATTGCTAGACAACCATTTTCAGGTATTGCATAGATTTTCAAGGAGATTTAAGTCAAAACTGTATCTCGGCCACTCAGGAACATTCACTGTCTTCTTGGTAAGCAACTCCAGTATAGATTTGGCCTTGTGTTTTAGGTTATTGTCCTGCTGAAGATGAATTCCTTTCTCAATATCTGGTGGAAAGAATCAGGGTTTCCTCTAGGATTTTGCCTGTGCTTAGCTCCATTACGTTTCTTTTTTATCCTGAAAAACTCCTCAGTCCTTAGCGTACAAGCATACCCATAACATGATAAAGCCACCACTATGCTTGAAAATATGGAAAGTGGTACTCAGTAATGTGCCTTCAGAAACTATTCACACCCTTTTACTTTTTACACATTTTGTTCTGTTACAATCTGAATATAAAATTAATTAAATTGAGATGTTTTGTCACTGGCCAGCACACTATCGCATAATGTCAAAGTGTTTTTTCGGCTGTTTGTGAACAAAAATCTTGGGGCAAGCCAAAGTCAGTGATTGGTCAAGAGTAGGAATTCTTCAATGAAGTGTTTGTCTTTCAACAAGAGACAAATTGTTTTCATGCAACAACAAAAAATACTTGAGAAATACTGCACCAAACATCTTAGTTAGATGTAAAATTGTGTGACTCAGATCTTGTCTGCATAAATGTCAAAATTAATGACTCATTTCATTAGTTATTTTAGATTAATTCTGACTACGGTGTCTCAAGATGGACAAACGGTACTATTGACACTTTTTTTCTTGTCATTCAAGCAAGGTTTTTTCAGGGAGTATGCGATCACACTCGTTCGGTTTGCCTAGCCGAGTTCGACTAGACGCCAGCCGAATTGAAGCATGCTGATGCCTTAACTCCGCCCTCTTGCGGCACAGGCCGAGAGCATATTGTAACGGCTGTCTAATGCCTCCTCCTCGGATGAGGAGGAGGAGTAAGGGTCGGACCAAAACGCAGCGTTGTATGCAGACATAATGGATATTTATTAAAGAAAGACGAAACACGAAAACTCTTACACAAACTACAAAACAACAAACGACGTAGACAGACCTGAACTTGAGAACTTACATATAGACACGAAGAACGCACGAACAGGAAAGACTAGCCAAACGAACAAACAAACGAAACAGTCTGTGTGGTGCAACAGACACAGACACAGGAACAATCACCCACAAACAAACAGTGAGAACAGCCTACCTTAATATGGTTCTCAATCAGAGGAAACGTCAAACACCTGCCTCTAATTGAGAACCATATCAGGCAACACATTCAACCCAACATAGAAACACATAACATAGACTACCCACCCAGCTCACGTCCTGACCAACCAAACAAAGTAAAACAAAGGCAAATAAGGTCAGGAACGTGACACATATGCTTGAAAATATGAAAAGTGGTACTCAGTAATGTGTTGTATTGGATTTGCCCCAAACATAACACTTTATATTCAGGACAAAAAGTTAATTGCTTTGCCACAATTTTTGCAGTATTACTTTAGTGCCTTGTTGCCAACAGGATGCATGTTTTGGAATATTTGTAACGATGTGGGCTGAGAGTCGGGAAGCAAGTTCAGGGAGTGAGTGTTTTAATAAATAAACACAACATAACCCAAAACACGAGCAACGCACAGACAAGACACAGGAACAGAAACAATGACACCTGGGGAAGAAACCAAAGGGAGTGACATATATAGGGTAGGTAATCAAGGAGGTGATGGAGTCCAGGTGAGTGTCATTATGCGCGTACCGAGGGTGACAGGTGTGCGCCATAACGAGCAGCCTGGTGACCTAGAGGCCGGAGAGGGAGCACACATGACAATATTTTTATTCTGTACAGGCTTCCTTCTTTTCGCTCTGTCAATTAGGTTAGTATTGTGTAATAACTACAATATTCTTGAGCCATCTTCAGTTTTCTCCTATCACAGCCATTAAACTCTGAAACTGTGTTAATGTCACCATTGGGCTCATGGTGAAATCCCTGAGCAGTTTCCTACCTCTCCGGAGAAAACTGAGTTAGGAAGGACGCCTGTATCTTTGTAGTGACTGGGTGTATTTATACACCATCTAAAGTGTAATTAATAACTTCACCATGCTAAAATGGATATTTAATGTATTTTATTTTTATCCATCTACCAGTAGGTGCACTTCTTTGCGAAGCATTGGAAAACCTCCCTCGTCTTTGTGGTTGAATATGTTTGAAATTCAATGCTCAACTGAGGGACCATACAGATAATTGTATGTGTGGGGTACAGAGATGAGGTAGTCATTCAAAAATCATGTTAAACACTATTATTGCACACAGAGTGAGTCCATGCAACTTATTATGTGACTTGTTAAGCAGATTTTTACTCCTGAACTTACTGAGGCTTGCCATAACAAATGGGTTGAATACTTATTGACTTAAGACATTTCAGCTTTTAATTTGTAATCAATTTGTTTAAAAAATTTAAATCATCATTCCACTTTGACATTATGCGATATTGTGTGTAGGCCAGTGACAAAACATCTCAATTTAATTAATTATAAATTCAGGCTGTAACACAACAAAATGTGGAAAAAGTATAAGGGTGTGACTAGTTTCTGAAGCCACTGTATATGTTTAAACCCCAATAACGACTATATGTTGTGTTTTTGAATGAGTGGCCTGGGTGGTCAGAGGTAACTTATTTTCACTGTGGGTAATGTTTGCAGAAAACCAGAGTTACTGCATAACACACCCTTGGTGGAGAGTCAGTATGTACAACCATGCTGGTTAATGAGGCCTGAATGTTAGGGGAATACCAAAAAGAGTTTTCTGTCTACTTGTGTTAGGGGAAGTTACCCTGCTGTGCTGTGTTGGGGTTGTGTTACTGAGCTCATTTCACAACCATCAAAACAACTAAAAAAACTAACTTAAACTGCTGCTTGTTCAGAAGCAATACATCAGCACCGTTTTAAAGTGGTATATATCTTCTCAAAAATATAAAGGCGCTTACTTTTATGCCTGAGAATCAAATCAAATTTATTTATAAAGCCCTTCGTACATCAGCTGATATCTCAAAGTGCTGTACAGAAACCCAGCCTAAAACCCCAAACAGCAAGCAATGCAGGTGTAGAAGCACAGTGGCTAGGAAAAACTCCCTAGAAAGGCCAAAACCTAGGAAGAAACCTAGAGAGGAACCAGGCTATGAGGGGTGGCCAGTCCTCTTCTGGCTGTGACGGGTGGAGATAACAGAACATGGCCAAGATGTTCAAATGTTCATAAGTGACCAGCATGGTCAAATAATAATAATCACAGTAGTTGTCGAGGGTGCAGCAAGTCAGCACCTCAGGAGTAAATTTCAGTTGGCTTTTCATAGCCGATCATTAAGAGTATCTCTACCGCTCCTGCGGTCTCTAGAGAGTTGAAAACAGCAGGTCTGGGACAGGTAGCACGTCCGGTGAACAGGTCAGGGTTCCATAGCCGCAGGCAGATCAGTTGAAACTGGAGCAGCAGCACGGCCAGGTGGACTGGGGACAGCAAGGAGTCATCATGCCAGGTAGTCCTGACGCATGGTCCTAGGGCTCAGGTCCTCCGAGAAAGAGGAATGGTCAGAAAGCTGTTTGCTTAGAAATTCTAGGGTCAATTAGGAGGCCTGCGTCTTGTGACCGTAACGTATGTGTAGGTATGTACGGCAGGACCAACTCGGAAAGATAGGTAGGAGCAAGCCCATGTAACGCTTTGTAGGTTAACAGTAAAACCTTGAAATCAGCCCTTGCCTTAACAGGAAGCCAGTGTAGGGAGGCTAGCACTGGAGTAATATGATCAAATTTTGGGGTTCTAGTCAGGATTCTAGCAGCCGTATTTAGCACTAACTGAAGTTTATTTAGTGCTTTATCCGGGTAGCCGGAAAGTAGAGCATTGCAGTAGTCTAACCTAGAAGCAACAAAAGCATGGACAAATTTTTCTGCATCATTTTTGGACAGAACATTTCTGATTTTTGCAATGTTACGTAGATGGAAAAAAAGCTGTCCTTGAAACAGTCTTGATATGTTCGTCAAAAGAGAGATCAGGGTCCAGAGTAACGCCGAGGTCCTTCACAGTTTTATTTGAGACGACTTTACAACCATCAAGATTAATTGTCAGATTCAACAGAAGATCTCTTTGTTTCTTGGGACCTAGGACAAGCATTTCTGTTTTGTCCGAGTTTAAAAGTAGAAGGTTTTCAGCCATCCACTTCCTTATGTCTGAAACACAGGCTTCTAGCGAGGGCAATTTTGTGGCTTCACCATGTTTCATTGAAATGTACAGCTGTGTGTCATCCGCATAGCAGTGAAAGTTAACATTATGTTTTCGAATGACATCCCCAAGAGGTAAAATATATAGTGAAAACAACAGTGGTCCTAAAACGGAACCTTGAGGAACACCGAAATGTACAGTTGATTTGTCAGAGGACAAACCATTCACAGAGACAAACTGATATCTTTCCGACAGATAAGATCTAAACCAGGCCAGAACTTGTCCGTGTAGACCAATTTTGGTTTCCAATCTCTCCAAAAGAATGTGGTGATCGATGGTATCAAAGGCAGCACTAAGGTCTAGTAGCACGAGGACAGATGCAGAGCCTCGGTCTGACGCCATTAAAAGGTCATTTACCACCTTCACAAGTGCAGTCTCAGTGCTATGATGGGGTCTAAAACCAGACTGAATCATTTCGTATACATTGTTTGTCTTCAGGAAGGCAGTGAGTTGCTGTGCAACAGCTTTTTCAAAAAAAATTGAGAGGAATGGAAGATTCGATATAGGCCGATAGTTTTTATACAACAAAAGATACTTGAAGTACTGCACCAAACCTCTTACTCAGATGTAAAATTGCATGACCCAAGATCGCGTCTGCATAAATGTCAAAATTAATGACTGATTTCATTAATTCTGACTAGTTTGAAGAAGTGTATACTGGCTACGGTGTCTCAAGATGGACAAACGGTACTATTGCCATTTTTTTTTTCTTGTCATTCAAGCAAAGATCTTTTCAAAGAGTATGCGAGCACACTCGTTCAGTTTGCCTAGACGAGTTCGACTAGACGCCAGCATTTTAAAACAGTCCTGCAACGCCTGCAGTGACATCCCCCAAACAAAAACGGACTCATTCTGAGAGTAAGTGCACACCTGGTAAATAGTCGCTTATAGATAGCTGCCGGCCAGCAGACTTATATTGCAGTAAAGTTGAAGGGCTCTGGCTAATATTAGATAGATGGATGAAGTAGAAAGCTAATGTTAAACAGAGCCTACCTCAACAGGAGCAAAACATTGGCTACTAACTTCTTATAATACTGTAATGACCTGACTAGATCATAAAGGAACAATTGTCCAGACAGAGGATTGAGTTTACAAATTTACGGTTTATTAACCCAACTTCTCACAGGCTACTGTTTGGCCGTAGCCCACGCCAAATAAATGAAGGATACCCTATAAAACAACAGTGACTTTCTCTTGTGAAGCCCAGACGTAAGAGAGAGAACAATGGCTAAACCTGGTCTTAACTTCCAATGCTCCATCCCCCTGCCGAACCCCCCTCCACGCCACTCCGCCAACCACCAGGATGCCCGGCATCAGAACATTCCAGGCATTCCCGTGATAGCAGATAGCAGGTTGATTGGCATGTTGGACCCCGCGAACACTGGGTACTGGTAAGTACAACACAACCAACTAATAGCCTAACACATAACACACAGCTGTCTGTGCAGGTCACTACAATACATTTGCTTTAGAGGGAAGGCTACTGAGACAGTGATTAATAATTTATTCAACTTAAAGTGCTTTTCAAAGAATCTCAAAGCACAAAATTACAAGTAATTTAGAAAAACAACATCAACATAAGGGGATGGACAGTCACTAGAAAGTTCATGACTTGAGTGGTCATGTGAGGGAGGTGGTCTAGCAGGGCGAGTCTGGAGAGTCTGGAGGCAGGCAGTGCGGTCTCATCAACGTGTCTCGCCGTTTCTGTCTTTTCCGTAGTAGAGCTGTCAGATTAAGTTTTAGTTTAGCCACTAAGGTCCATGGACTCAGTAGTAGGTAGCTAGCTAGCTAGCCACTCATTCACTACTACCAAAATTAAGCACCCATTGGATGCTGCTACGGCAATTATGTGGCCCCAGAAAGCACACCACATTTCAATGTTAAATCAAGCGCAGCCTTGTAACTTTGACCTCCCTACGATCCTCATTATTGCACACCTCTGCCATATTGCTTTCGGCTTCTTTCCATCCTCAACACCTGGACACTGGCTGGCATTGGAATCAAAACAGCTAACTTTAGCTAGCTAGCCAAACAAACAAATTCCTTGCCAGCTTGTCTTAACGCTGTGGTGGATTCTGATTAAAGTACATTAATTAGATAGATTAATTGTTCATTCTTTAAAACAAAGTGTTGGTTAAAAAACATGCCATAAACTAATTAATTACCAAAATGTACAGGAGCTCTCTGCTTAGGCTGCTGCTAGGGCGCCGTGGCAACTGCAGAACAGTGATGTGGCGCTCAGTGGTGAGGCTGAGGCAGGCTGCAATAAAGCTCGCCAGCTTGTAGTCCTAATATTCGGAAATAAATTACCTCTGGTTCGTTCAGCCATACCTATGGGAAAAGAATAGGGTTTGGTAATAAACGCTCAAAATAAGGTCTGAGGTTAACACAGATTTAGGAAATTGTATACATGTTGTTCTATGAGATAATAGCAGTCAGTTAACATTACCTTTTTGAATTATGACGGTTTTATGTGATTTGTGTTTTTTATTTGAAAATAAATTCTTCAAAATTCACGAAAAGTGTCATTAGCTGATGTAGTTTATCTCATAGAACAAAACGTATAAGATCTCCTAAACTTGTGTTTATCACATACGTTATTTTCTGTGTTTATCCATAAACCCTCCAAAAACTGCATTTATTTTCCTTATAGGCTTTGCCCAACGAGCAATGGCTGAGTTAGTGCCTAGAAAAAGACGCCATTACCATTTCTCTCTATGCATGCAGGAAGCAGAGGAGACAGAGAGAAAGGAAGCAAGCAGAGAGGTTAGTACAGTGGTTCCCAAGCTTGGGCCGTGTATAGTTACAACAGCCACAAAGTCATAATTATTGCTAAAACCTGCCTATTTCTACAATTTGTCTTCATAAAATCAGATTTTAAACCAAACCCCAACCGTAACCAAACTGCTAACCTTATGCCTAACCCTTACCATAACCCTAACCTTAACCACACTGCTAACCTTATGCCTAACCCTTACCATAACCCTAACCTTAACCACACTGCTAACCTTATGCCTAACCCTTACCATAACCCTAACCTTAACCACACTGCTAACCTTATGCCTAACCCTTACCATAACCCTAACCTTAACCACACTGCTAACCTTATGCCTAACCCTTACCTTAAATTAAGACCAAAAAGCTATTTTGTTTTCATGAACCAATTTTGACTTGGTGGCTGTGGTAACTAGTGACAACCTCAAACTTGGGCTCGAGGCCCCATGTGGGGTCTCCTGAGAAAATCTGTACTAATCTCATCAAACAAATTAGGAACTTTGTAAAAGAAGATATGTTTCAATATGAACATCTCATTTTAATGTAGGCTTGTCTTCCCTATAGGACTATATTAAAAATGAAATAAAAAACGCAAACAACACAGTTCTAAAAATGTCCCACGTTTTCGTTTATATCGGTGGTCGATCGCCTACTGGAGTTTACAGTTTACCCATTACCCAACTTTTACCACTACATCACTGATATTAATACAGCATCCATAGTAATATTCTAACAATTAATGTGAATGTGATAATACAATCATCTGTGTGCTCCATTGATGTCTGTTTGTGCGGGGCTTGATTAGTAATGCCTAGGAATACAAATGTGAATGCTATGTAACTTAAGAAAATATATATCTATTTATAGAGTTGGTGATATCATGCCATTCATCATTACAACAGACTAAACAGTCGCTGATGCTAAGTGTCAGTGTGAATAATTTTTCATATTTCCTCCCTTTCAGGGGTATAACATTACAATTGTATAGTTAATGGGCTATGTGTTTGTAGATGGACAAAGGTGATTGAACCTACAGCAGCCAAAGTGATAATGGCAGTGAAGTAATGTACTGTCAAGTCTCTGTCAATTAGAAGCAGTACATGTACTTTGCTTTTCAGAAGCAATTAATTTTTAGTATGAGCTACTGTGATAGATCTTGCTAGTTCTTTAAATCAAATCAAATTGAATTTGTCACATGCTTCGTAAACAACAGGTGTAGACTAACCGTGAAATGCTTACTTACAGGTCCTTTTCCAACAATGCAGAGTTAAAGATACAAAATTAAATAAAAAATTGAAATAGTGACACGAGGACTAAATACACAGTGAACAATGAAAAACAATAATGGGGCTATTTACAGGGAGTACCAGTAGAAGGAGTATGAGGTAATTAATGTAGGAATGCTTCTCTGTCTCAGATACAGTGGTGGAGTTTGGTTAGTGTAAAATTTTGCTAGCGGAGAGATCAGGTGTCTGGAACAAATGTTTGAAAAGCTCCCCGATGGGTCGTCACTAGTTAACACAGCCACAAAGTCATAATTATTATTAGTTTTTTTTTCTCACCTTTATTTAACCAGGCAGGCTAGTTGAGAACAAGTTCTCATTTACAACTGCGACCTGGCCAAGATAAAGCAAAGCAGTGCGACACAAACAACAACGCAGTTACACATGGAATAAACAAACATACAGTCAATAATACAATAGAAAAAGTCTATATACAGTGTGTGCAAATGAGGTAGGATAAGGGAGGTGAGGCAATACATAGGCCATAGTGTTGAAATAATTACAATATATCAATTAAACACTGGAGTGATAAATGTGCAGAAGATGAATGTGCAAGTAGAGATACTGGGGTGCAAAGGAGCAAAATAAATATATAACAGTATGGGGATGAGGTAGTTGGATGGGCTATTTACAGATGGGCTATGTACAGGTGCAGTGATCTGTGAGCTGCTCTGACAGCTGGTGCTTAAAGTTAGTGAGGGAGATATGAGTCTCCAGCTTCAGGGATTTTTGCAGTTCGTTCCAGTCATTGGGAGCAGAGAACTGGAAGGAAAGGCGGCCAAAGGAGGAATTGGCTTTGGGGGTGACCAGTGAGATATACCTACTGGAGTGCGTGCTACGGGTGGGTGCTGAGCCGCCTGAGCCGCCCGTCTGTCCTGAGCCGCCTGAGCCGCCCGAGCCGCCCTTCAGTCAGGAGCCGCCTGAGCCGCCCTTCAGTCCAGAGCTGCCTGAGCGGGTAATGACTGGTGGAGTGGGGTCCACGTCCCGCGCCAGGGCCGCCATCGCGGACAGATGCCCACCCAGACCCTCCCCTATAGGCTTAGGTTTTGCGGCCGGAGTCCGCACCTTTGGGGGGGGGGGGGGGGGGGGGTACTGTCACGCCCTGACCATAGTTTGCGTTGTTGTTTCTATGTTTTGTTTGGTCAGGGTGTGATATGAGTGGGAATTCTATGTTGTATGTCTAGTTTGTCTGTTTATATGTGTTTGGCCTGATATGGTTCTCAATCAGAGGCAGGTGTTAATCGTTGTCTCTGATTGGGAACCATATTTAGGTAGCCTGTTTTGTCTTTGTGGGTGGTGGGTGATTGTTCCTGGTTCCTGTGTCTGTGTTTTACCATACGGGACTGTTTCGTTTTCGTTCGTTCACTTTGTTGTTTTTGTTTCAGTGTTCTATTTTCTTTATTAAAATATGGACACTTACCACGCTGCGCATTGGTCCTCCAATCCTTCCTACTACTCCTCCTCAGAAGAGGAGGAAGACTAGCGTTACAGTAACCTAATATTTGTTAACAGTACTCAAAGTGATAAGAAATCTTATTGACATACAGTGAGTTAGTACCACTTTTGTGATTTGAGTTCTACTGACCGTTGGAGATGTTTGAGTAGACACTACTCAATTTCTTTAAGTTAGGCAATTACTTTTACATTGCAGTTGTCAAAGCAGTTTGACCCGTTTCCAAGGAATGTAACAAACTTGACATGAAAAATGTGCAGCAGTGTTTTATAGGCTTCAGTCTGATAATGTAATTCCTCTCTAATGTATTTATGGAAGTAGTTTACAACAGTTAGGATTAATCATGTGATTTACACACAATGCTGTGTTAAGTGACCTTCACCATTAAAATAAACCCTTTCATGCTCAGTTAAAAGCCCTGCCACTTTTATGAATGCCACTAAGACTCCTTTTAAAGCTGTTTTCAAGAAAATATTATTTCATATGTATTGGATTGATTTTACAATTATTACACTGTAATGTTACTATAACCTTGCCGCCAGGCTGTTGTCACTGCAGTACTGCAGCTCCCCATGTCTCTTAGACAGCTAACTAACGAATCAGGTCATACAGGCTCATCAAAACCTCTAAAAGTCTGTCCTCTTTGTCATGGCAGATATAAGAAGTATTAGATAATAAGTATATTATACTATACACACTATGCACTACAAAATAAGTTGGTATTTTATTTATTTTGTATAAAACAAACCACAACACAAATATTTAATACAAATACAGTATTTACAGATTCAATACACAAAACAGTACATCTTTAAAACTTTTCACCAAATTAACAGACATTTTTTCATAATAGTTTGTTATGAATGATTATTGTCCTGGAATATACAGCTATATACAAGTGTAAATAACGGAATTGTTTTTCACAGTAAAACAGAAAAAAACAGAAAAAAACGTTGCCCACCCAAGTGGAGAGTTTCTGCGTTGTGCTGGCAACAGGATAGGTGCCCTCATATCAATTATGGATCTTGTAAATTATCAATACAGCTATGAGCACAATGATTTAACAAAGACTTGAAACACAGAGAGCCTGACACTTGGTTAAAAATGTCTACTTCCTGTCAAATGCTTTATCACTTCAGAGATCCACCAACTGTCACAGAACAGCAGAGGTCAAACGGCAAAGATGGTGTAGCTTAAAGTTCAGAGGTCACGAAATAAAGAAGTCTTTTAGACTGTAGAGTCAGTCTTTTGTTTCTGAACAGTCTCTGAGAAAGAGTAGGCAGGGCTTAGAGTGGGCAGGAGATCCAGGCAGGGCTCAAAGTGGGCAAGAGATCTGTTGGAGATAACTGGTCGTGCTGTTGTTCAGTGTGTTGTTCAGAGCCCAGTGGTCGGTGTAAGAGAGGAGATCTTCAGCCATTGGTAGTCCTGAGCTCAGTTCTGTGTATAACCGCAGCTCTATTTCCGACCCTATATGGCAAACAAAACAAAGCTGGTCAGTGATGCAAGAGAAACACAGCTGAATGAAGTTACAGATTTTCTCTGTGTTGTGCAATGTTGAGAGCAGCCTTGTTTTAGGATTTTGATGTAATGAAGAACAAAAACAGAAACTTAGGCTCCGGTGTAATCATTCAGTTCTTATCTCTGCCATCTGTTTACCTTACATGCATTATTATGTTTCACACCTTATGCACATGAGAAGGAAACACTATTGACTGAAATACGTTCCTCAATCGTCTGACACATATACATTTTTTCTCTCAAATGTTTCTAAAGGCCCTTGGATTCCATCAGTTTTGTTTTCCTGTTGTAGTCTTTCATTTTGACTAGCAAATGTTTCACAGACATGATGAAACCCTGCCGTTGAATACTACAGTATAACAACCAGCCAGATTCCCTCTAGCATCATTTACCTGAGTTATCACTCCATTGGCTCTCTGGACTGTGGTTAGACTCTGCAGTGTTGTATGACTCTACTGTAGCTACTTCATTGCTCAGGAACCCCTTGCTGTTTACATTGCCTGGCAGCTCCAATTGCCCCAATTGCTCCCAATGCTGTGCAATCTGAAAGAGCAAAACACAGGGGATGAGCCTGGTTGCATTTTTGCTTGGTTTAACTGTGTTAGAATTTTTTTTAATTCAATGCAGAATATCTGGTAAACATGGGTATTCCTGATAATGAAAAAAGCACACTGAACATGTACTGGTAGAGACAAACGTACCTCAATAAGTGTTTCTTCGTTCAAATCTTCATAGTCTGTAAAATTGAAGGAAAATTGACATGAGCATTGCGCAAACCTCAATTACATTTGCAGCCCACACTCACACACAGAGTTGAATCAAACACAAGCATCCAGGAAGCTTAATCTTACCTGTGGAGTGATCTGGTGACACTTGGAAAGACGAGTAGTAGTTGATGCTGTCTGGTCCTATTTCCACAGAGGTGATAAAGTCTGGAACATCAGGGTCATTGACAGAGCCATCAAGATATGACGCTGCTGTGATGGTCTCCCCTAGGTTGTCTGAGCTGTCGACTTTGTTCTCCTGTATCTTTCTGTCCTCCTGCAGGTGTGTGTTGGTGTTGCGATCCTCGAGGCAATGGGTTGCACTGTAGTCCATTTCCTCTGTCTTGATCTTTAACCCCTAGAGGAGAAAACAGCAAAACATTAAATAAGATTGAAACATTCATCTCTGTTGTCACTGGTCTGAATACAGCCAGCTAAATATACATGCACCGCTCTTTATTCAGGAGAGGGAAAACAGTACTACAAGTGATGATAAAGGGATTCTAAAGATTGCTGCAGTTAAAAAGTAATGTAACCTTGTCATTTTTCTTTGCATCCTTTGCTTTTGACCTCTTGTTATTTGGCTTTGTGCTGACGTTCAGCATTTTGTAAACGCGCACCGCTCCAGACCCTCTGTTGATGCTCTTGTCTTTCACCTCCTTGATGTCAGGAAGGGAGTTCATTGCACAGCGGAAATTAGCCTTCCATGTCTTAGGATCTGGTGTAGTCTCGCCTTGTATGAATTTCCCTGCATCAACAGACAAGTAATATCATTGTTATTACGATGCAGAAAGTAGATTGAAAAACCCTAAGGTGCTGAAGTGCATATTGTTCATCTAGCAAAATAACATGATTATAAGAGGGGCTATTCCACACTAGGTAGTCTAGGTATGTGTCATTTGCTCACCTGTGTGCATGGCCCATTGCTTGAATAGACAGGCATCCTTGTTCAGGTCCCATCCATGACGTGCAGCATGCTTCCATGGGATGGAGAATATCTTCTTGTCCTGGACAAAACCACCAAAAAAATGGGTTTCAAATTAGCGCCGCCTATCTCTCACCCCAGCGTCTCCTGTACATGCTTAGTTGTTATTTTTGTTTTGTTTTGTTTATTTAACCTTTATTTAACTAGGCAAATCAGTTAAGAACAAATTCTTATTTACAATGACGAGTAGTCCTGTTCATGGGTAATAGTAGTAAATATGTTTTGTTGTCAATGCCTCGACTGAGCTCTCTTCATACAATGACAGTGTCTTTGTAGATTTAAAAAAATCATTAGATGAGTTTGACGAGCAGGAAAGTCTTACCTTGTCCACCCACACCAATCCACTGATGGAGTTGGACTCAATCTTATCCTCCAGCCAAGGCCTCATTCTCATCCTAGACACAGGCATGGTTCCTGGGAGATCAAGGAGAAGAGAGAAACTTAGTTTTAGGCACATGGCAATTGGGGTAGATGTACAAGCACGTCACTCCCACCCACTACCCTGCTCAGTTAGTGCAGATGTTTAGTGCGCTCAGTGAAGTTCATGACCAGGAAGTGTGATGTAGCTACTATGACCATTGCCAACAACTGGCAAATTACTGGAAATATGTGCAAATCAGTGAAAGACAGCAGTACTACTAGTATGTCTATCATGTGCATTTTAGGACTACACTGAAATTATTTTAAAGTGTTCTAATTATCTTATTCAAGCAGATGCACGGTTATACTATACTGTGGTGTAAAGTACTTGAGTAAAAATACTTTAAAGTAGTACTTAAGTAGTTATTTTGGTGTATCTTTACTATTTATATATATTTTTTGATAACTTTTACTCAACTACATCTCTAAAGAAAATAATGTACATTTTACTCCATACATTTTCTCTGTTTACATTTTGATCGCTTAGCAGCACAGGAAAATGTCTCTGATCTGGCGGACTCACTAAACACGTTTGTAAATGATGCGAATGAGTGTTGGAGTGGCTATTCATAAATAAATAAACAATATAATGGTGCCATCTGATTTGCTTAATATAAGGAATTTGAAATGATTTATACTTGTACTTTTGATACTTAAGTATTTTTTTAAACCAAATACTTTTAGGCTTTTACTCAAGTAGTATTTTATTGGGTAACTCTTTACTTGGGTCATTTTCTATTAAGGTATCTTTACTTTTAGTCAAGTATGAAAATTGGGTACTTTTTCCGCCACTGATGCTATATGGCTATTTATGTTGCATTCGAGGTTAAAGGGAGCGGGTTCTATAGCTCTTGAAAAGAACGAACAGACGTATTCAACCACGCACACTTTAATCGTGCACTGAACAAGCGCATGCATATTTTGACCAATGCATTACAGTGCCTCTAAATTACAGTGTTGCAACCTTGATCCACTAAAACTTTACACTTTATATTTAACTACAACTCTTGAAATGTCATAAATATACTACTGCAAAGCTATAACTGCATTGTTCCATGTCTCGTTAAATTCACAAATGAGCGCACCGCGCACACCACTTTGCTTCTAGCCTCGTGTCAAGCGTAAATAAGATCTGTCAATATGTGGGATATATGTGCCCAATGACAAAACGCACGCTGCTGCACACATGGAAAAACAAATCCCAGTCAATTGAATAGAAAATAGCATATACTATAAATTACAAGTATATCTGCTATAAATATGTACAAAGAGCACTAGCACAAACACAACGTTTCCACGTAGCCCAGTGCATACAATAATAAAATAAAATCACTTACAGCTACAATATGATTTCGCTTAATCCCGGTGATTTGTAATTGAGCCTAAAAGCAGGTATTTCCTTTTGTGAAGATGGAACGGGAAATTATTACTCTGTGATTCCTTGTAACGTTAATATCCACTCAGGTCTTCATTTTCCAGTGTGTACAATCTGCTGAAGGAAACTTGTTTTTATATAAAGTGGGTGGGATTTCCCCAATATAGTATCATGCACACTCTTCATTGGTGGGGGGACAGTTTTGGCAGCAGTCCGCATCTGCGCTGAGGCAGAACTGTACATACAGGCGCGCTCAAACTTCAGGCAACATGATTTCCGAGAAATCATGCTGTTGTGAGAGATAAGGTGTGACGAGGAAGTGTTGAGCATAGCCAATAAACGAATATATTGCAGGATCCTGCATGTAGCAGTTGCATGACGTATCAATGTACAATATCCTGGCTCAATGAAGTAATCATTCCACATGTATTCCCGCCGATTATCCTAAATAATATAATTAGAGAATAAGATTGCATTTGATTTACTTATGCTATAAAATAGTGCAATCAGAAGGTGAGTGACCTATGCATTTTCTGTTATCGATGCAATTATGTCCCGCAAAGCATAAAACAGCCAAATCCAGGCAAACCCTTCAGAATAAATTCTAGTCGAGTCGCGCTTTTCCGGGAAATGGTGTAGTTATTAAAACCAACGACAGGGGTAGTCTTGACTCTCCAGTTGATGCAGAGTTGTGTCACAGACTCCAGTTCAGACTTCATGTAAGTCACTGCTGACAAGTGTGTTTCTTGTTTACGTAAGATAAACAAACAGGGGTGGACTGGCCACACATTACTTTGGGTGGGCCTTGCTACATTCTAATCAGATTTAGAAAAATAAATTCAAATATATTTACAAATAAGAAAAATACACTCGTTACTTGTCAGTGTTCCAAACGGGATAGTATTTGTATTTTACCTAAATATGCAAACACCATCAGATAGAATTCATAGCAAGCAGTACACTGGGTTAGTCAGATTTGATGAAATATAACAGATTACCTGGAATGACATTCACTATCACAGGATGGTTTTGACAAAAATAACTAACTGAAAGCCACCCCAACAAGCTACAAATATGACTGCAGTGAGGCATATGCCAAAAAATGGGGGGGGGGGCACACTGGACGGTCGGCGGAGCCGAGGTTGGAACCAGAGCCAGTCGGGGAGAAGAAGGTGAACTTGGTGGGGAGTGAAGCAGAGACGGTTAAGGAGTTGATGGCGAGATTGGAGGAGAGAGTTAGGAAAGAGCTTTTGTGTTGGTGCATGAGGCACGACATTCGCCCTACGGAGCGCGTCCTCAGGTTAATGTCACCTGAGTCAGCTCTCCATACTCGTCCTGAGGTGCGTGCTAGCCGTCTGGTGAAGACTGTGCCAGCCCCACGCACCAGGCCTCCTGTGCCCCTTCCCAGCCCTGCACGTCTTGTGCCAGCTCTACGCTCCAGACCTCCAGGGCGCCTCCACAGCCCGGTGAGTCCTGTGCTGGCTCTAAGTACTGTGTCTCCGGTGCCCTGTGACAGCCCGGTTCGTCCTATGCCTGCGCTCCGTATGTGCCGGGCTAAAGTGGGCATTCAGCTAAGAGGAGCGGTGCAAGGTCTAAGCACCAGATCTCCAGTGCTCCCCCACAGCCCGGTTCGACCTGTGCCTGCGCTCTGGAGGTGCCGGGCCAAAGTGGGCATTCAGCCTGGAAGAGTGGTGCCAAGGAGAAGCACCAGATCTCCAGTGCTCCCCCACAGCCCGGTTCATCCTGTGCCTGCTCCACGGGCCAGTCCGGAGCCTCCAGAGACGGCCTCCAGTCCCGGAGCCTCCAGCGACGGCCTCCAGTCCCGGAGCCTCCAGCGACGGCCCCCAGTCCCGTAGCCTCCAGCGACGGCCCCCAGTCCGGGGTTGACAGTGAGGGTCCCCAGGCCGGGGTCGGCAACTAGGGTCCCCGCACCAGAGGCGCAACCAAAGGGGGGGAGCCAGAGGTGGAGCGGGGTCTACGTCCCGCACCGGAGCCGCCGCCGTGAATAGATGCCCACCCGGACCCCCCCCCCCTATAGAGTCAGGTTTTGCGGCCGGAGTCCGCACCTTTGGGGGGGGGGGGGGGGGGGGGTACTGTCACGCCCTGGGCATAGAGAGGCTTTTATTCTTTATTTTGGTTAGGCCAGGGTGTGACTAGGGTGGGCATTCTAGTTTCTTTATTTCTATGTTTTGGCCGGGTATGGTTCTCAATCAGGGACAGCTGTCTATCGTTGTCTCTGATTGGGAATCATATTTAGGCAGCCTTTTTTCCTTTGGTGTTTGGGTAGTTGACTTTGTTAGTGGCACTATAGCCCTAGTAAGCTTCACGGTCGTTTTTTTGTTTCTTGTTTTGTTGGCGACATTCTAAATAAAATAAAATGTACGCTCACCACGCTGCACCTTGGTCCGGTCATTTCCACCTTGACGATGGCCGTGACAATAGCCTATTTGGTGAAAGACCAAAGTCCATATTATTGTAAGAACAGCTCAAATAAGCAAAGAGAAACGACAGTCCATCATTACTTTAAGACATGAAGGTCAGTCAATACGGAACATTTCAGGACGTTGAAAGTTTCTTCAAGTGCAGTCGCAAAAAAAAACATCAAGCACTATGATGAACTGGCTCTCATGAGGACCGCAACAGGAAGGGAAGACCCAGAGTTACCTCTGCTGCAGAGGATAAGTTCATTAGAGTTACCAGCTTCAGAATTGCAGCCCAAATAATTGCTTCACAGAGTTGAAGTAACAGACACATCTCAACATCAACTGTTCAGAGGAGACTGTGTGAATCAGGCCTTCATATTCAAATTGCTGTAAAGAAACCACTACTAAAGGACACCAATAATAAGAAAAGACTTGCTTGGGCCAAGAAGCAATGAACATTAGACCGGTGGAAATTGTCCTTTGGTCTGGAGTCCAAATTTGAAATTCCAACCGCCGTGTCTTTGTGAGATGCAATGTGGGTGAATGGATGATCTCTGCATGTGTATTTCCCACCGTAAAGCATGGAGGAGGAGTTGTTATGGTGTGGCAGTGCTTTGCTGGTGACACTGTCTGTGATTTATCTAGAATTCAAGGCACACTTAACCAGCATGGCTACCACAGCATTCTGTAGCGATACGCCATCCCATCTGGTTTGTGGTTAGTGGGACTATCATTTGTTTTTCAACAGGACGATGACCCAAAACATACATCCAGGCTGTGTAAGGGCTATTTGACCAAGAAGGAGAGTGATGGAGTGCTGCATCAGATGACCTGGCCTCCACAATCCCCCAACCCCAACCAATTTGAGATGGTTTGGGATGAGTCAGACCGCAGAGTTAAGGAAAAGCAGCCAACAAGTGCGAACTCCTTCAAGACTGTTGGAAAAGCATTCCAGGTGAAGCTGGTTGAGAGAATGCCAAGAGTGTGCAAAGCTGTCATCAATGCAAAGGGTGGCAATTTGAAGAATCTCAAATGTAAAATACTTAGATTTGTTTAAAAAAAAAAATGGTTACTACATGATTCCATATGTGTTATTTCATAGTTTTGATCTCTTCACTATTATTCTACAATGTAGAAAATAGTAAAAATAAAGAATCTCACTCTGAGTAGGAGTTCTAAAACTTGTGACCGGTAGTGTATGTCTAGGGCACAAATACATATTGGATGCAGCTATCGTGGTACTAGCTAACTCATGTTTGACTACAACAGGGGTTTTCAGGTAGCCTGGTAGGAATGTTACCGTAATGTTGCTGGATCGAATCCCTGAGCTGACAAGGTAAAAATCTGTTGTTCTGCTCCTGAGCAAGGCAGTTAACCCACTGTTCCCCAAGCGCGGATGACGTGGATGTCGATTAAGGCAGCCCTCCGCACCGCTCTGATTCAGAGTGGTTGGGTTAAATGCAGAAGACACATTTCAGTTGAATGCATTCAGTTGTACAGCTGATTAGGTATCCCCCTTTCCTAACAGTGTATTAACTAGCAACAAACTCAAACCAACCCAGGGCAATAGCAAAACATGTCACAGTTAGTTGCATAGTGTAACAGTGTCACCAGCCTGAATCTAATCCAATCTGGAGCCAGTCAGTCTACATCTGTAAAGCATGCAATTAGCTTCCAAATGAGATTACATAATTTCCTCGCTATGTTCATAATTGTAGGATGATGACAATTGTTGACCCTGTTTTTCTGTTCAACAATGTGATTGCAATAGTTTAGTGACCTCCAAAAATAATTGAATTCACGTTCACTTATGTTCACAGCTTGACATCCGCAAACCTCTCGCCCAAACGATAACATACACGTGGTCTGCAGTTGTGAGGCCGGTTCGACATACTCCCAAATTGTCTAAAACGACGTTGGAGGTGGCTTAGGGTAGAGAAATTAACATTCAATTCTCTGGCAACAGCAACCATGAAAGATGGCGCCGACAGAGATGGCAGCTCTGCTTCTAACTCCTAAGCAACTTTGCAGTATTTTGTTTTTTTGTGTTATTTCTTAACAAGCATTTCGCTACACCCACAATGACATCTGCTAAACATGTGTATGTGACCAATACAATTAATTTGATTTGAACAGCTCTGGTGGACATTCCTGCAGTCAGCATGCCAATTGCAGACTCCATCAAAACTTGGCATTGTTGACAAAACGGCCATTTTAGAGTGGCCTTTTATTGTCCCCAGTAGGGATGTCCACCAGAGCTATTGCCAGAGAATGTAATGTTAATTTCTCTACCATAGGGTCACCTGTGTAATAGTTTTATTTTATTATTATTTTAATTTTTTTACCTGTTTATCTCCCCAATTCTGTGATATCAATTGGTAGTTAGTCTTGTCCCATAGCTACAACAGGGATGTAAACACATTTGTGCACAACATTTCAGAGAAATAAATAAGCTTTTTGTGTGTATGGAACATTTCTGGGATCTTTTATTTCAGCTCATGAAACATGGGACCAACACTTTACATATTGCGTTAATATTTTTGTTCAGTGTATATTTCCACACTATGAGGTTGGAATCATACTGTGAAATTGTGAAAATTATGATAATGCCCATTTAGTGTAAGAGCTGTTGAAAAAAGACCGCCTGAAATTTCAGCCTGTTTTGTGGGATGGAGTTTTGGCCTGCCTGGTGACATCAGGCAGTAAATTAGTTACAAGACAAATAAGAAAGAGTTCCAAACCCCTCTGCCAATAACTAGTTTTCAGTTTTCCCCTTCCCACTCAGACCACTCCCAGACAGTCCTTGCAAAGTTCTTGTTTGAGAATTTGCTCTTTGCTAAGAAGCTATTTTTGTTTCTTTTTGACCATTTTAATTGAAAACATTCACAGTAAGGCACTTAATTGTTTTCCAGAAATGATTTGATATTGAGATAAAAACGGCTTCATTGGACCTTTAAATTGCAACTCACCACATCTGTCTGACTGAAAAGGAAAAATAGACAGCAACCTGCTTCAAATATTTTCTTCATGTTATATAGGTCTATTATTATTGAATATGCATAGTAGCCTAATAATAATTTCAACTCTTTTGAGGGCATTGGCATATAATGCATTTATATAATTTTTGATTGATTAACTTAAAGGGCTTGTGAAGCACCCGGCATGTCTATTGCCTTTTAAATCAGCCACAGAATATCTATCAGAAATAAATACACTGAAGTTCCTGGGGCTTTATAAATCAAAAACCCCAATTAAATGTGTGAACTGATTAGATATACGTGTGCATATAAGTGACTCTTTGAACGTACGAAGGTTACCCCCAAGTCGTTTTCTTTTTTCTTATGCTTTATGCTATTTGCCTCATGAATCAACTTGATCCCCTCTGTCGAAGACGCTTGAACCTTCTTTTTTTATATTTTCAGTGGTATTGTTGACAAACATACCCCCATAAAGAAAATTAAAAACAGGTTCAGCCCCTGGTTCGACCGTGATCTGGCAGTTACTCCACCTCAAGAATTCCATTTGGCGAAAGGCTCGGCACATGCATACTCAGGCTGACTGGTTCTCGTTCAGGCAAATGAGAAGTAAGTGTGCTCAGGCTATCCGGAAGGCCAAAGTTAGTTACTTTAAGGAGCACTTCTCTCTCCGTGGGTCAAACCCCAAGAAGTTCTAGAAAACAGTTAAAGACCTGGAGAATATGATCTTTAATCATCACTTCATTAAGTCAGGATTCCTATTTGACTCAGCCATGCCTCATTGCCCGTCCAACATTTCCTCATCTTCCACCCTTCTAATGCGACTAGCCCTGACGCTCCTCCCTATTTTCCCTCTGCCACGCTACAAAGTTTCTCCCTGCAGGCGGTCACTGAGTCCGAGGTGCTAAAGGAGCTACTTAAACTTGACCCCCAAAAAACATCTGGGACAGTTATAGTCCAATTTGTATTTTGCCCTGTTAATCAAAAGTGCTGGAAAAACTTGTAAATAATCAACTGACTGGCTTTCTTGATGTCTATAGTATTCTCTTTGGTATGAAATCTGTTTTCTGGTCCAGTTATGGATGTGTCACTGCAACCTTAAAGGTCCTAAATGATGTCACCATTGCCCTTGATTCTAAGCAATGTTGTGCTGCTATTTTTATTTACTTGACCAAAGCTTTTGATTCCGTAGACCATGCCTTTCTTGTGGGCCGGCTAAGGAGCATTGGTGTCTCTGAAGGGTCTTTGGCCTGGTTTGCTAACTACCTCTCTCAAAGAGTGCAGTGTATAAAGTCAGAACATCTGCTGTCTCAGCCACTGCCAGTCACCAAGGGAGTACCCCAAGGCTCGATCCTAGGCCCCACGCTCTTCTCAATTTACATCAACAACATAGCTCAGGCAGTAGGAAGCTCTCTCATCCATTTATATGCAGTTTTATACTCAGCTGGCCCCTCCCCGGATTTTGTGTTAAACGCTCTACAACAAAGCTTACTTAGTGTCCAACAAACTTTCTCTGCCCTTAACCTTGTCTTGAACACCTCCAAAACTAAGATCATGTGGTTTGGTAAGAAGAATGCCCCTCTCCACCTGTGTGATTACTATCTCTGAGGGTTTAGAGCTTGAGGTAGTTACCTCAGACAAGTACTTGGAAGTATGGCTAGACGGTACACTGTCCTTCTCTCAGCACATATCAAAGCTGCAGGCTACGGTTAAATCTAGACTTGGTTTCCTCTATCTTAATCGCTCCTCTTTCACCCCAGCTGCCAAACTAACCCTGATTCAGATTACTATCCTACCCATGCTAGATTACGGAGACACAATTTATAGATCAGCAGGTAAGGGTGCTCTCGAGTGTCTAGATGTTCTTCAGTATTCGGCCATCAGATTTGCCACCAATGCTCCTTATAGGACACATCACTGCACTCTATACTCCTTTTGTAAACTGGTCATCTCTGTATACCCGTCGCAAGACCCACTGGTTGATGCTTATTTATAAAACCCTCTTAGGCCTCACTCACCCCTATCTGAGATATCTACTGCAGGCCTCATCCTCCACATACAACACCCATTCTGCCAGTCCCATTCTGTTAAAAGTCCCCAAAACACACACATCCCTGGGTCACTCCTCTTTTCAGTTTGCTGCAGCTAGCGACTGGAACAAGCTGCAAAAAACACTCAAACTGGACAGTTTTATCTCCATCTCTTCATTCAAAGACTCAATCATGGACACTCTTACTGACAGTTGTGGCTGCTTCACATGATGTATTGTTGTCGCTACCTTCTTGCCTTTGTGCTTTTGTCTGTGACAATTAATGTTTGTACCATGTTTTGTGCTGCTGCCATGTTGTGTTGTTGCCTTGCTATGTTATATTAGGTCTCTCTTTATGTAGTGTTGTGGTGTCTCTCTTGTCGTGATTTGTTTTGACCTATATTTTTATTTTTAATCACAGCCCCCGTCCTCGCAGGAGGCCTTTTGCCCTTTGGTAGACTTCATTGTAAATAAGATTGTGTTCTTAAATGACTAGTTAAATAAAGGTTAAATAATAATTAAATACAGTTGAGGTCAGAAGTTTAAATAAATTTAAACACAGTTTTTCACAATTCCTGACATTTAATCCTTCTAAGAATTCCCTGTCTTAGGTCAGTTAGGATCACCACTTTATTTTAAGAATGTGAAATGTCAGAATAATAGTAGTGATTTACTTCAGCACATTCCCAGTGGGTCAGAAGTTTACATACACTCAATTAGTATTTGGTAGCATTGCTTTTAAATTGTTTAACTTGGGTCAAACGCTTTGGGTAGCCTTCCACAAGCTTCCCACAATAAGTTGGGTGAATGTTGGCCCATTCCTCCTGACAGAGCTGGTGTAACTGAGTCAGGTTTGTAGCCCTCCTTGCTCGCACACGCTTTTTCAGTTCTGCCCAGAAATGTTCTATAGGATTGAGGTCAGGGCTTTGTGAAGGCCACTCCAATACCTTGACTTTGTTGTCCTTAAGCCATTTTGCCACAACTTTGGAAGTATGCTTGGGCTCATTGTCCATTTGGAAGACCCATTTGTGACCAAGCTTTAACTTCCTGACTGATGTCTTGAGATGTTGCTTCAATATATCCACATAATTGTCTTTCCTCATGATACCATCTATTTTGTGAAGTGCACCAGTCCCTCCTGCAGCAAAGCACCCCCACAACATGATGCTGCCACCCCGTGCTTCACGGTTGGGATGGTGTTCTTCGGCTTGCAAGCCTCCCCCTTTTTCCTCCAAACATAACGATGGTCATTATGGTCCAAAAGTTATATTTTTGTTTCATCAGACGATTTCTCCAAAAAGTACAATCTTTGTCCCCATGTGCAGTTGCAAACCGTAGTCTGGCTTTTTTATGGTGATTTTGGAGCAGTGGCTTCTTCTATGCTGAGCGGCCTTTCAGGTTATGTCGATATAGGACTCGTTTTACTGTGGATATAGATACTTTTGTACCTGTTTCCTCCAGCATCACAAGGTCCTTTGCTGTTGTTCTGGGATTGATTTGCACTTTTCACACCAAAGTACATTCATCTCTAGGAGACAGAACGCGTCTCTGTCCTGAGCGGTATGACGGCTGCGTGGTCCCATGGTGTTTATACTTGCGTACTATTGTTTGTACAGATGAACGTGGTACCTTCAGGCGTTTGGAAATTGCTCCCAAGGATTAACCAGACTTGTGGAGGTCTACAATTTTTTTCTGAGGTCTTGGCTGATTTATTTTGATTTTCCCATGATGTCAAGCAAAGAGGCACTGAGTTTGAAGGTAGGCCTTGAAATACATCCACAGGTACACCTCCAATGGACTCAAATTATGTCAATTAGCCAATCAGAAGCTTCTAAAGCCATGACATCATTTTCTGGAATTTTCCAAGCTGTTTAAAGGCACAGTCAACTTAGTGTATGTAAACTTCTGACCCACTGGAATTGTGATACAGTGAATTATAAGTGAAATAATCTGTCTGTAAAACATTAGTTGGAAAAATTACTTGTGTCATGCACAAAGTAGATGTCCTAACCCGACTTGCCAGAACTATAGTTTGTTATCAATAAATTTGTGGAGTGGTTGAAAAATGAGTTGTAATGACTCCAACCTAAGTTTATGTAAACTTCCGACTTCAACTGTATATATACAGTACCAGTCAAAAGTTTGGACACACCTACTCATTCCAGGGTTGTTCTTTATTTTTACTATTTTCTAGATTGTAGAATAATAGTGAAGACATCAACACATATGGAATCATGTAGTAATCAAAAAATCTTAATATATTTTATATTTGAGATTCTTCAAAGTAGCCACCCTTTGCCTCGATGACAGCTTTGCACACTCTTGGCATTCTCTCAACCAGCTGCACCTGTAATGTTTTTACAACAGTCTTGAAGGAGTTCCCACATATGCTGAGCACTTGTTGGCAGCTTTTCCTTCACTCTGTGGCCTGTCTCATCCAAAACCATCTCAATTGGGTTGAGGTCATGTGATTGTGGAGGGCAGGTCATCTGATGCAGCACTCCATCACTCTCCTTCTTGGTCAAATAGCCCTTACACAGCCTGGAGGTGTGTTGGGTCATTGTCCTGTTGAAAAACAATTGATAGTCCCACTAAGCGCAAACCAGATGGGATGGCGTATCACTGCAGAATGCTGTGGTAGCCATGCTGGTTAAGTGTGCCTTGAATGCTAAATACATCACCAACAGTGTAACCAGCAAAGGACCCCCATACCATCACACCTTCTCCTCTATGCTTCACGGTGGAGCCACACATGCAGAGATCATCCGTTCACCTACTCTGCGTCTCACAAGGACATGGCGGTTGGAACCAAAAATCGTGTTTCTTGGCCCAAGCAAGTCTCTTCTTCTTATTGGTGTCCTTTAGTGGTGGTTTCTTTGTAGCAATTTGACAATGAAGGCCTGATTCACGCAATCTCCTCTGAACAGTTGATGTTCAAGTCTGTTACTTGAACTCTGTGAAACATTTATTTGGGCTGCAATTTCTGAGGCTGGTAACTCTAATGAACTTATCCTCTGCAGCAGAGGGAACTCTGGGTCTTCCTTTCCTGTGGCAGTCTTCATGAGAGCCAGTTTCATCATAGCACTTGATTGCTTTTGCGACTGCACTTGAAGAAACTTTAAAAGTTCTTGAAATGTTCTGTATTGACTGACCTTCATGTCTTAAAGTAATGATGGATTGTTGTTTCTCTTTGTTCTTGCCATAATATGGACATGGTCTTTTACCAAATAGGGCTGTCTTCTGTATACCAACCCTACCTTGTCACAACACAACTGATTGGCTCAAACGCATTAAGAAGGAAAGAAATTCCACAAATTAACTTTTAACAAGGCACACCTGTTAATTGAAATGCATTCCAGGTGACTACCTCATGAAGCTGGTTGAGAGAATGCCAAGAGTGTGCAATGCTATCATCAATGCAAAGGGTAGCTACTTTGAAGAATCTCAAATACAAAATATATTTTGATTTAACACTTTTTTGATTACAACATGATTCCATATGTGATATTTCATAGTTTTGATGTGTTCACTATTATTTTAAAATGTAGAAAATAGTAAACATAAAGAAAAACCCTTGAGTGAGTAGGTGTGTCCAAACTTTGGACTGGTTCAGTGTATATATAATATAATTATCTGAATGTTAAACTGCTGAGGAAAAAGTAGCATGTGCCTGAGAGATGAAGGATCTGAGAATAATACATTTACTTGTAAGAAGTAGTCTGTTTACGAAGAGAAAGTCCCACAAATGGGCGTCTAAACCCACTGGGCAAGAACTCGTTGAATCAACTTTGTTTTCACGTCATTTCAACCAATTGGATTTGCAAAAAGTCATCAACATAAGGGAATTTCATATTTTTTTCACCCAACTTTTAACCTAAATCCAATTACATGTTTTGTTGATTTCACGTTGAATTCACATTAGTTGACAACTCAACGAAATGTAAATAAAAACTAGACATTGAACTGACATCTGTGTCCAGTGGGTAGTTTATGAAATGTAGAAGGTCTTTAGGGGGGCTGTTTGGTTACGGTTGTGTAAATCATATTATTTTGCCCATTTCACTATTCAGTCTGGGTTGTGCCGTTATAAACCAGGCTCCAGTGAAGTCATTCCAACTGATGGCGCCATGTCATATACCCTTATAACAGATTGTATCATGAAGGAGATGCAATGCATGTTCAATTTTCATCAAGTAGAAAGGATGCTGTTGTCTCTTTTCGGATGACAAGTCGCCTGGTACAGATAATCTTGACGCCAAGTAGCTTAGAGTTACAGCTAACCAAATATGTACCCCAATCTCTCATATTTTTAATAAGTGCTTGATGTATGGGGTATGCCCAGAAGTCTGGAAAGAGTCAAAGGTTATTCCACTACCTAAGGATAAAAACTCTGCATTCACTGGTCCTAATAGTCGCCCTATAAGCTTGCTGCCTATGTTAAGTAGATTATTGGAAAAAATTGTATCTGTACATGTACAAATCAAGGATTATTTCTCATGTCATGGTCTGATAATGGGTTTCCAGCATGCATACAAAGAAGGGCATTCTACTAGTACGGCCTTAGCACAAATGACAGAAGGTTGGTTAAAGAGTATGGATGACAGGAAGTTAGTTGGTGCAGTGTTGCTAGATTTCAGTGCTGCTTTTGATGTAATTGATCATGAACTGTTACTAGGTAAACTCAAAAGTTATGGTTTTAAGTCTGCAGCTCTATCCTGGATGGAAAGCTATCTATCCAGGAGAAGGAAAAAAGTGTTCTTTAATGGTAGCTTTTAAAACAGTAAAGATATACTCTGTGGTGTTCCTCAAGGAAGTTCCGTAGGCCCACTTCTCTACTCTGTCTTTACTAATGATTTACCTTCAGTAATGAACAAAGCAAGAGTGGTCATGTATGCTGATGACTCTACAATGTATAGCGCAGCATCAGAATGTAATGAGCTAATAGGTGTACTGAGCAGTGAACTAAAAATGGTGTCTGAGTGGGTTGGTATGAACAAATTGGTGTTGAACATTTCTAAAACGATATGTCTTGTATTTGGTTCAAGATCAATGCTTGCTGATGATTTCTAATTGAATTTGTCGATGAATAGAACGCATGTAGAGCAAGTGAAAAAAACGAAACTACTAGGTGTCATGTTGGACACAGCTTTATCATGGTCAGAACACATAGAAAATATTGTTATTAAGATGGTTAAGGGAATTGCCGTCACAAGAATATGTTCAGAGTATGTAACATCTAGCACACTGAATCAGGTGATTCAATCCCTGGTTCTATCACACTTAGAGCACTGCCCAGTTATATGGTCAATCCCTGGTTCTATCACACTTAGAGTACTGCCCAGTTATATGGTCAATCCCTGGTTCTATCACACTTAGAGTACTGCCCAGTTATATGGTCAATCCCTGGTCCTATCACACTTAGAGTACTGCCCAGTTATATGGTCAATCCCTGGTCCCATCACACTTAGAGTACTGCCCAGTTATATGGTCAATCCCTGGTCCTATCACACGTAGAGTACTGCCCAGTTATATGGTCAATCCCTGGTCCTATCACACTTAGAGTACTGCCCAGTTATATGGTCAATCCCTGGTCCCATCACACGTAGAGTACTGCCCAGTTATATGGTCAATCCCTGGTCCTATCACACTTAGAGTACTGCCCAGTTATATGGTCAATCCCTGGTTCTATCACACTTAGAGTACTGCCCAGTTATATGGTCATCTGCAGCAAAGAAAGATGTAATAAAGCTCCAAATGGCTCAAAATATGGCTGGCAGATTATGTCATCATTGCTCTAACCGTATGAATATTATCCAAACGCATCAGAATCTCTCATGGCTTCACGTTAAAAACCAATTACTATCTAGTCTTCTGATTTTCTTGAGGAATGTTATATTTTTCAAAAAACCACAGTATTTTTCAGTCCAGTTAGCACATACTAGCAACACGCATAATCACCAAACCAAACAGGCAAATTCAGGGCAGCGAATACAACCCAAGCCTGTCAAGACTTCCGCCGAAGTCAGCTCCTCTCCTTGTTCGTTCGGCGATCGACGTCACCGGCTTTCTAGCCATCGCCACTCCATTTTTCATATATCCATTTGTCTTGTCTTGTTTTCATACACACCTGGTTTTCATTTCCCCAATCAATCTAATTGTATTTAACCCTCTGTTTCCCATGTTTTGTGTGTAATTGTTTTCATGTCAAGCGATGTTCTTTAGCGCTTTACTTTATTGTTCCGTTTTTTTGAGCGCGTTTGTTTTGTTGTGCTCCCGGTTTGGAACTATAATAAAGTGCGCTTTATTTATCATACTCTGCTCTCCTGCACCTGACTTCGCCTTCATACACACCTTGACAAAGCCAGGGACAAATCGCCTTAAATCTACAGTTTTATATAGAGCCATAGCTGAATGGAACTCTTTACCAATTCATATTTCTCAGGCAAAAAGTAAATCCACCTTCAAGAAAAAAATAAAAGAACATCTGTTGTGATAGACCATGTGACTGGACAGCAAATAGAAAGCATCAACTGAATGTTAAATGTGTTTCCTGTCAGGTATTTTAATTATCTGTATTGTGTACTTGTTGAATGTTTGAAGTCTTGATTGTGGTTGTCTGTAATGTCTTGTTAATTGGTGTTTGACCCCAGGAAGATTAGCTAGCGTTAAAAATTACAAAATTACTCTAAGGCTCGTTTGAATGGGAGGGTTTTGGACCTCATTTGAACCACTGTTGACATAGTGCTTTATTTATCCATATGTTGTCATGGCATCTGTTTACAGTATCTATAGCCTAATGAAATGCCTTAGAGACGAAGTTTGCTTCTAAGTACTAGTCTGTTTACAAAGAGGAAGTCCCACAAATGGGCATCTAAAGCTCCTCTGACTGAAGTAATACTACTAGAGTGCATAAAGTGCCCCTGTCTGTCTGCTTGCCTGTCTGCCTGCCTGTCTGCCTGTCTACCTGTCGGTCTGGCTGCCATCAGCGAAGAAGAGGAGCTTGGGGCTTTGGATGAAGCGGCTTGTACTACACAATCTCCCCTCACCCATCTGCTTTGACAGCTCTGTGACATTGGATCAAGTCAAAGCCAAAAATAACTTTCTAGTGCTGGATTTGAACATGCAACTTTGGAATCAGAGGCAGATGCTTACGCCCATTTGCCATCCCAGTCCACAACACCCTAGCAAAACTGAAATCTACTTAAAGGTAACAGTGCTCACTGTTGCCCCTAGTGGCTGGTTCCCAAACTGACTTGTATTACATGTGACCTGGCTGGTTAAAAGGGGTGGCCCGCCACCATTATGGAGCAGCTTATCCCAAACCTTAACCCTCACCTTAATCATTCAGAGTTAATGCTACCTGCCGTTAATGGGTCTGCCCCATTAACGGCAGGTGGCCTAGTGGTTAGACCGTTGGGCAAGTAACCGAAAGGTTGCTAGATTGAATTACCGAGCTGACAAGGTAAAAATCTGTCATTCTGCCCCTGAACAAGGCAGTTAACCCACTGTTCCTAGGCCGTCATTGTAAATAAGAATTTGTTCTTAACTGGCTTGCCTAGTTAAATAAAGGTTAAATTAAAAAATGCCTAACCTTAAAAATTCGGAGTTAATGCCTAATCTTAACTTTAAACACTTTGAAATTTGACGTTTGGAACAACCTCGAAATTTGAAGTCTGAGAAACATGGATGAATGTCTTATTCTGACGTGAGACTGTGAGAGCTTGTAGCTTTTAACAGCTGCTCTGCAACAGTTCTCCATCTCTTCCACCTCTGTTTCCGTCTACCCCTCCCCCTCCACCATGCCCCCCCCCCCCCCCCAGACCAGCCGGCTAGCCTTAACCAGACCAGCCGGCTAGCCTTTCCATGCTATTACATAGATTTTATACGATAGGACTCTCAAATAAGCTTTTTCTCCCCAATGGACAATGATCAGTGAGATAAGAGGGCCTCAAGATGATATAGATAACCTGACATTCTTTATGGCACGGAAGATGGGGGAGGAGGAGGGGTTAGTGTGTGGGAGGATGTTTATATGTGGAACTTTGAAAATCCCATGGACAGAACAAGCAGCTGGGGGAAAAGAGGCATGTTGTTCCTGTGCAGTACAAGTGTCACTCTGTTTACACGTATCTCCATGTGTGTGTGTTGTGTCCTCAAACTTCGCTTTCTGCATCTAGGGACATTGCAATCATGCAATGAAATCCCTCTTGTCTGTCAGGTAACTGCTCTGTAAGCAACTCTTGCATGGCCTTCATTGATTCCCCCCTCAGGTAGTGTGTGTATCCCAAATTCCTTATATAATGCACTACTTTCTACCAGAGCCCTATGAACATTTGATCAAAAGTAGTGCACTACTTTCTACCAGAGCCCTATGAGTCCTGGTGAAAAGTAGTGCACTACTTTCTACCAGAGCCCTATGAGTCCTGGTGAAAAGTAGTGCACTACTTTCTACCAGAGCCCTATGAACATTTGATCAAAAGTAGTGCACTACTTTCTACCAGAGCCCTATGAACATTTGATCAAAAGTAGTGCACTACTTTCTACCAGAGCCCTATGGACATTTGATCAAAAGTAGTGCACTATAAAGGAAATCGGGTACCATTTGAGATGCAAACAGTATCCATTCACCTGTGTGTTCTGGTCGCCTGCCTTTGTTTAACATGTTTAAAGTGGCCATGTTTGTCTTTTCCGTGGAGGAAGGAGAAGAAGCGTGTGGCTGGTGGCATGACAGAACATGACAGATGGGAGGTCCTGACCATGACCCACTTGATACCACAATAGGGCAATTACGCCTCCCTTCCTTTCTCCCTCCCCGGCTCCCTTAGGAGGCTTCCTCCAAGATGTTTCTTAGGTTGCTCAAAATGTGTCCTCTCAACATACAATTGGTACAATGAATTAATGAAATGTTATTTTCGTATTTTCGTGTTTTCATTACAATAATTCCCTATGGTAATTAAATTTTATAATTATTCTTCCAGCGTTTTCTGCATTGCGCATCACATAAAGAGTGAAAAAATATATTGAATTATTATTTTTAAATACGAAAATACATAATAGCATATAAGGTTATCCAAACAATAATTACATCCCTAGAGCATGTGTAGGCCAGGCCTATGCAAAATGGTGTCGAAATTAACCAGTTGTATAAAATAGGCTACAGTGCCTTAAAATGTATGGTGTGATATAGTCTATGTATGACAAGCCAAGATGTAGAAATGTATCTCTGTGTGCGGTCCTGTCAAATGGTCATGCACATTTGACATTGCAGCAGCCGTAATCTCGTTCCCAGACACTTCAATCCAAATGCACGAAGAGTGTCGGACCAACGCATCAAATTTGGCTTTCGTTAGCAGAGAGCCGGGAGAAACTCCAGGTGCGGCATTGGTTTAATCGATTTAATCTGCCAAACAATCATCTCCCACAAACTCTTCCCCCTAACCCTTCTCCATGCACTAATGACGCATTCATGTGCAAGTCGAAACTAGGAAACTCTGAAATGTCAGACTTGCCGCGTTCAACCAGTTAGCAGATCGGAAATGAAGGAGTTACTTAGTTCCGACTAGGACGTGAACGCGCTAGCACACAACAAGCACAGAGCCACGCCTCACAGTTGTGTGATTCGCTAAAATTAAATGATGACGAATACTTGACTCAGTAGGTCACTCCTACAGAATTATATGGTCACTCCCACTAAAGAAAGATTTGAATGGTAGATATCCCAGGTTGACATGCCTGTGCGGAGGACCGGCTTTAGCCTTTTGGTGGCCCTAAACAAGATTTTGTTGCCCCCCACCTTTCGTGCAAAACATTTTAGTGGCCCACCTCTTGATGGTGGAGAGAAAAAAAAATTACGTTAATTTATTTCAAATTCTACACATGTTGCCTTGGGGCATAGACTAAATGTTGCAAGTTATCTGCAATTCTACACATTTTGCTATGGGTCAGAAAGAAAATGTTCAAATTGTATAACTCATCTCATGCCATGACTCTCGTTTTGCCATGGGGCAGAGAGAAAAAATTGCAGTTTGACTGACATAGCAAGAGGAAAACTGCTGATGCACAACCAAATGTATAACTTGCACCTTGTGTATTCTACTATTCTAACGCCTAACAGTAAATTGAGACCCGACTGAGTTAGGGGTCGGGCCCCCTAGCGGCCGGGGGCCCAAGCCGACCGCCTATGTCGCTTATGCCCAGGGCAGGCCATGGCTGTGGCAGTAGCCTATGGATGAGGTTACAGCAGCAGAAGGGATGGGCACTTCCCTTGCTGTGTAGGGTGAATTTTCAAGGTGATGTTAATTTAGGGATAGTGTCATGTCACGTGACAAGTGTATCTCCAACCCATCTCACTCTTGGGGAATTGTGAATTAGCAGGACCCAAACATATTCCCCAAGCAAATGTACTGAAATGTACCTAGTAAACCCAACTCTAGAATCCGCTATAACTTGCATACTGTAGCCTAGGCGATATACCTCCCGATAATAAAATGCCGATATGTAGGCTACAGCTATTACGGGACAGAGACTACACAGAACTATTATCAGACATCATCATGAACATGATCTAAATCTAATAGCCTCATCATGTACAAAAATCAAACATCAATTTGGTCTGTTAACGCATTTATACACAGCACCCATGCTGCCTTGCATGTTGGTAATATAAATGTATTCGTGTCGTGAATAAAAAAGAAAACAAATAGAGCCGCTATAACAGCCTACCGCTATAGTGCACGTCACCTTCACAATTATCTCTGCATAACCTTGCTACTCGCGCATCTCCCCTCTGACGCAGGCTAAACCCTTTCATTTCAGTGGGTAGGCCGTTGCGAAGGGCAGCCTATAGACTACCTAGAGGTTAAATACAATATATAGTCCAGGAGTAATTGTACTCGTTCATATTTGAGGAGGCATTTTTCTTATCTTCTCGTGTGCACCTATACTTATTTCTGCTCTCCAAGGCAAATACCCTACTGTAACCGGTTGGACGTTGCAAGCTGTATTGACTGGCTCGCAGTAACCTATTATTACTCGTTGGTTCTCATAATCTACCAGATTGCCGGCTAGTACTGCAGTCGATGCTGCAGTTGTAGGCTCTTGCACCGGGCTGTGTGCTGCGACAGCAGACTCAATGAGAAAGGAATGCTTGCCTTCGTTCTGATCTCTGGGTCTATTTGGATTATATTAGGTGAGTTTCATATATTTTCATTCATTATGTTCACCATAGAATAGCAGGTACCATGTATTGCATGGGCGCAGCCTCTCTGAAATTGTGAGACAGGTTATTGATTTACAATTCATATAGGATAAATTATTTTTACGGGTGCAGTTTCCATATTTCGAATAGCCTATAGAGTGGCCTGGATGATATGAATACATTTTCTGGATACAGTTATTCGCATCCGGCCTACAAGGAATGCCTCTTGGAAAGGTTAGCTTCATGTGCATACCTGCCGGTCTGACAGTGCACCATTATAACGTAACCTATTTGATTAACTACTCTTAATAATAGGCTACACCAGTTTTTGGGACATCTTCACAGAACAACTATTTTGTTCTAAACCGGCCTTGCAATTACAGGCAAATGGCATGACATGGGCAAGATCATAGCATACCATAACGCCAAAAATCTACGCATACGACAAATGGGTCGGTACATTTTCTTCTTCACTTAGGCCTAGATATTATTTTGTGTTTTAATGAATTATACATATTTACGGTAGCCTATTCTGCATACGAAGTTATTCCACATGACATGCTTCAAAATGAAAAAGTATTGTCGGCAGGCTAAGGTCATGTGCAATAGCCTACTATAGGGTACGCTATCTCTGCGTAATGAAAACGCTCATATCTCAACCACTTAGCAACTGCATGTTGCCTATCAGTGACTCAATGACTGATGCTAGCATGCATCGTCGTAAATGTAAGCAATAATCAGTCAGACAGATATACATAGAACAAAAAAAGATTGTATATTTTGCCAGCCATAATTGAATGTAGGATATGTCTTTATTGCTACGTGGCACAGTGGTTGCGGATGAATGTTTGCTTCTAAATCTACCGCTGACATAGTGTGACGTGCACCTTCACGCGCTGAAGCGGGCTTGTCTGATTGGAAGGAGCTGTTCAATGGTGAGGGTCCTGAAACACTGCATCCAGTCCGAGCATATTTAGCACTCTCTGGAGTAACGGTCTGTAAAACAGTTTTATTCCGCCAGTCAGGGGCATGGGGTAAAATGTGACCATTTTAAAATACATTTGGGCATATACTCAACATATCAGTATGTTTGATCTATAGTAACCTCGTGCCCAAAATATAAAGTAGACTAGCCTAAGGCCAGTACCTCTGTTGCGTTCTCAACGTTTACTTTACAGCCATTGTACGCTGTCAAATGCTACTCCTCGTCATGCATAATGCATTGTTTTAACATCTGAGGTACCACACAGGTAAACCTATTCTTTTTCCCCTCTCAATAATTTATAGGATAAGACACGTGCTCCACTCATCACAGACTGAGAAAGCATATGTGCTTCTCAGTTGAAACCTTTTGCCAAAATTCTGTATTTTCTGAACATTTCATTGCATTTCTCAATCAGCTTACCTTTTAAGTCATCATGGAACCTTTCTAGGCTGTATGAAGTAATATTACAGGCCTACCAGTGGTAGTTTAAGTGTTGTCTCTGTAATTTAGGAACATTACATTCGAAGAGTGTACATAATATCAAGCTCTGTACAGTAGGCTATGCTACTACTATATACATGAGGTGTTCATTTACATTATAAACTGGGTGGTTCAAGCTCTGAATGCTGATTGGCTGACAGCCATGTTATGTCAGACATATAATACGGGTATGACCAAACATTTATTTTTACTGTTCTAATTACATTGGTAAACAGTTTATAATAGCAATAAGGCACCTCAGGGGTTTATGGTATATTGTCAATATACCACGTCTAAGGGCTGTTTCTAGGCATTCTGCATTGCATTGTGCCTAAGAACAGCCTTTAGCTGTGGTATATACGACTCCCCCCCGGGCCTTATTGCTTAATTAACAGGTTCATATTTATGTAACCTCATTCCATTTTTAAAGAGGGGAAATTATATGCCTACTTCTCATATAATCCATCACATATATATTGGACTGCATTGACCAAACAGAAAGTACTGAACAAGGGTTACGTCCTCTCCTGATTCATCACATACTTTACCGGGTTTCATTAGATCACTCTTAAAAAGCATTGCCTGACATCCCCATCCTGTTTGTTTGTATGTGGGTGCGTTTGTCTGTAGATGTGTGCATGTACTCAGTACTGTAGTATACAGTCTGTAAAACGACATGTGTGATTTTCTGTAGGAAGGGAGGCACTCTGGGTTTAGGGAGGGGGAGAGAGCGAGAGTAGCTGCAGCGTCTGCTGAGGGTGGTGTGATACGGTGGCCAACCAGGCACAAACTAGGCCAAACGCGTTTCTCCTTTACACTCAGCGTGGACAGTGAGGGGGTAATCTTCCAGCAGTGTGTGTGTCACGCCCTGGCCTTAGTTATCTTTATTTTCTGTAATATTTTGGTTAGGTCAGGGTGTGACAGGGGGGATGTTTGTGTTTTTGTCTTGTCTTGGGTGGTTGTAGTGTCTAGGGGGTTTTGTTAGAGTGTATGGGTTAGTGTTGAGTGTAGGTTTCTAGGTATGTCTATGGTTACCTGAATGGTTCTCAATCAGAGACAGCTGTCATTCATTTGTCTCTGATTGGGAGCCATATTTAAGGCAGCCATAGGCATTGGGCTGTTGTGGGTAATTGTCTATGTCATTGTGTAGTGGTTAGTGTCAGCATGATTTGTTTAAATAGCTTCACGATCGTCAGTTTTTTTGTTTTGTTTCGTCGTTATAATTAAAAAGAATGTATTTTTCACACGCTGCGTTTTGGTCCTCTCTTCCACGTCAAGACAATCGTGACAGAATTACCCACCAGAACGGGACCAAGCAGCGTGTCAAGCGGCAGCAGGAACATACACAGGATTTATGGCAATGGGAGCAGGATCTGGACTATACTACGTGGGAGGAGATTGACAGGTGGGCGATCGACCCAGGGCGAATGCCGGAGCCCGCCTGGGATTCTCTGGAACAGTGCGAGGAGGGATACCGGCGAATGGAGGCAGCACGACGACGCGGTAGGAAGCCTGTGAGTCAGCCCAAAAAAATTCTTGGGGGGGGGGGCTACAAGGGAGTGTGGCGAAGTCAGGTAGGAGACCTGCGCCAACTCCCCGAGCTTACCGTGGAGCGCGAAAGTACGGGCAGACACCGTGTTATGGGTAGAGCGCACGGTGTCTCCTGTACGTGTGCATAGCCCGGTGCGGGTTATTCCACCTCCCCGCACTGGCAGGGCTAGATTGGGCATTGAGCCAGGTGCCATGAAGCCGGCTCAACGCGTCTGGTCTCCAGAGCGTCTCCTCGGGCCGGCATACATGGCACCAGCCTTACGCATGGTGTCCCCGGTTCGCCTACACAGCCCAGTGCGGGTTATTCCACCTCCCCGCACTGGTCGGGCTACGGGGAGCATACAACCAGGTAAGGTTGGGCAGGCTCAGTGCTCAAGGGAGCCAGTACGCCTGCACGGTCCGGTATTTCCGGCGCCACCTCCCCGCCCCAGCCCAGTACCACCAGTGCCTACACCACGCACCAGGCTTCCTGTGCGTCTCCAGAGCCCTGTTTCTCCTCCACGCACTAGCCCTGTGGTGCGTGTCTCCAGCCTATTACCACCAGTGCCTACACCACGCACCAAGCCTCCTGTGCGTCTCCAGAGTCCTGTGCATCCTGTTGCTGCTCCCCGCACTAGCCCTGAGATGCGTGTCCCCAGCCCGGTACCACCAGTTCCGGCACCACGCACTAGGCCTAATGTGCGTCTCCAGGGTCCAGTATGCCCTGTTCCTTCTCCCCGCACTAGCCCTGAGAGGCGTGTCCCCAGCCCGGTACCACCAGTTCCGGCACCACGCACTAGGCCTAATGTGCGTCTCCAGGGTCCAGTATGCCCTGTTCCTTCTCCCCGCACTAGCCTTCAGGTGCGTGTCCCCAGCCCGGTACCTCCAGTTCCGGCACCACGCACCAGGCCTACTGTGCGCCTCAGCAGGTCAGAGTCGGCCGTCTGCCCAACGCCGCCTGCACTGCTCGTCTGCCCAGCGCCGTCTGAGCTGCCTGCCTGCCCAGCGCCGTCTGAGCCATCCGTCTGCCCAGCGCCGTCTGAGCCATCCGTCTGCCCAGCGCCGTCTGAGCCATCCGTCTGCCCAGCGCCGTCTGAGCCATCCGTCTGCCCAGCGCCGTCTGAGCCATCCGTCTGTCCCGAGCCGTCAGAGCCGTTCGTCAGTCAGGAGCCGCTAGAGCCGCCAGTCAGCCAGGATCCGCCAGAGCCGCCAACCAGCCAGGATCCGCCAGAGCCGCCAGTCAGCCAGGATCCGCCAGAGCCGCCAGTCAGCCAGGATCTGCCAGAGCCGCCAGTCAGCCAGGATCTGCCAGAGCCGCCAGTCAGCCAGGATCTGCCAGAGCCGCCAGTCAGCCAGGATCTGCCAGAGACGCCAATCAGCCAGGATCTGCCAGAGACGCCAATCAGCCAGGATCTGCCAGAGACGCCAGTCAGCCAGGATCTGCCAGAGCCGCCAGCCAGCCATGAGCAGCCAGAGCCGCCAGCCAGCCATGAGCAGCCAGAGCCGCCAGCCAGCCATGAGCAGCCAGAGCCGCCAGCCAGCCATGAGCAGCCAGAGCCGCCAGCCAGCCATGAGCAGCCAGAGCCGCCAGCCAGCCATGAGCAGCCAGAGTCGCCAGCCAGCCATGAGCAGCCAGAGTCGCCAGCCAGCCATGAGCAGCCAGAGTCGCCAGACAGCCAGCCAGGATCCGCCAGAGCCTACCGACAGCCAGCCAGGATCCGCCAGAGCCTACCGCCAGCCAGCCAGGATCCGCCAGAGCCTACCGCCAGCCAGCCAGGATCCGCCGGTGCCGCCAATCAGCCAGGATCTGCCAGAGCCACCAAAGCGGGTATTAACTATGGTGGAGTGGGGGCCACGTCCCGCACCCGAGCCGCCGCCGTAGGAAGGCCCACCCGGACCCTCCCCTTCTGTGTCAGGTTTTGCGGCCGGAGTCCGCACCTTTGGGGGGGGGTACTGTCACGCCCTGGCCTTAGTTATCTTTATTTTCTGTAATATTTTGGTTAGGTCAGGGTGTGACAGGGGGGATGTTTGTGTTTTTGTCTTGTCTTGGGTGGTTGTAGTGTCTAGGGGGTTTTGTTAGAGTGTATGGGTTAGTGTTGAGTGTAGGTTTCTAGGTATGTCTATGGTTGCCTGAATGGTTCTCAATCAGAGACAGCTGTCATTCATTTGTCTCTGATTGGGAGCCATATTTAAGGCAGCCATAGGCATTGGGCTGTTGTGGGTAATTGTCTATGTCATTGTGTAGTGTTTAGTGTCAGCACGATTTGTTTAAATAGCTTCACGATCGTCAGTTTGTTGTTTTTGTTTCGTCGTTATAATTAAAAAGAATGTATTTTTCACATGCTGCGTTTTGGTCCTCTCTTCCACGTCAAGACGATCGTGACAGTGTGTGTGGGGGGGGGGGGGGGGGGTAAATCACAGGTTTGCAGAAGGCAATGTGAAATCTGATACAGACTGATGGGTTTCAGCGCTCCTTTAAGTGTTCACCACGAGAAGCTAGTGTGCCCTGTTCCTTATTAGTGCTGCTGCTTTTCCTCCTCGTGTGGCATGGAAGGTGTGGATGTGCGCAGCATGCATACAATAGGCTTAAAGTGGTTGTGAATCTGCAGAGGTGACACTGTTGGTAGGGAGGAAGGGAGAGAGAGAGAGGGATTGATAGGGGAGGAAGGGAGAGAGAGAGCTAACAGGCCTTAATCTCATGGCAGCAGAGGCTTATTGCTGGGTACTCTCTGCAGATGGGGAGAGGGGGCGGGACTCAGGCCAAGTGTGCATGGTGTGTTCCTCCCCCTTGATTTAAGCCTCTGAGGTCAGCCCTACACCTTCCATTCACAACCCCTGAGCTACCGGTAGGGTACATGAACAGTAACCAAGGATACAGTGGGCCTAGCTACATGTCTTTTGTTTATTTAGTGAGTAAATATTTTTCTTAAAACTGCATTGTTGGTTAAGGGCATGTAAGTAAGCATTTCACAGTAAGGTCTACACCTGTTGTATTCGGCGCATGTGACAAATAAAAATTGATTTCAAAAGGAAAGAAACAGTACATGTATGGAAATTAACTAAATGGACTCTACACTGTAAAACCGGATAAGTTCTGGCTACTCAAAGTTTTGAGGAAACCAATTACCTAAAACAAATGTGTTGTTAAACTTAAATAGCTGAATTGAGTAGTACTAATTTGATATGAGTAATACTAATAAAAAAAAATGTTTGTAAGATATTGGAGCCAGGCCTCCAATAATTTCCCAGTATCCCTTTCGATTGAATTGTAAAAAATTGATTTCAAAAGGAAAGAAACAGTACATGTATGGAAATTAACTAAATGGACTCTACACTGTAAAACCGGATAAGTTCTGGCTACTCAAAGTTTTGAGGAAACCAATTACCTAAAACAAATGTGTTGTTAAACTTAAATAGCTGAATTGAGTAGTACTAATTTGATATGAGTAATACTAATAAAAAAAAATGTTTGTAAGATATTGGAGCCAGGCCTCCAATAATTTCCCAGTATCCCTTTCGATTGAATTGTAGAGTTACCACCCAAGAGTGTATTTTTTTTGTGACAGAGACATGGTTGTTAAATTCATTGAATTTCAGTTATGTGGCCTTCACCAAGTGAGCTCCTAGGCAAATGTTATCGATATAAATGAAGCATTACATATATCATACGGCCTTATACAGTCGACTGAAACTCATAGTTTACAGCCCACGTCAGGCCTGTAAGTAGGGTTCAACATTCCACCAACTTTTCCAAAAACATTTCCAGTAATTTTCCAACCAGGATTTCTGAAAAACCTGGAAAATCTACCAGAATTTTGCACCCCTAACTGTAAATCCCATTATGCTGGCTTGCAAAGTGATGTGTAATTCCTATTGGACTTGTTAGGCTATCCAATAGTTTAAATTTGTATTCACCCACAACCTGCATTGATGACTGCCAGGGTTAAGAAGAGTGGGAGGAAACTACCTAAACCATTTAAACTGGAACAACCATTTCAGTAACGGGTGCAAAAATTCAATGATTGGATTAGTTTAGAAAAAATATATTTATCTTTGTTTAGCATAACATTTATTCAATCAATCACTCCATGTACATGCAGAAACACAGATATCAAAAACATTTATTTTTTTAAATCTACCTGCAGTAGAGCATGCTTGGAAAAAAGTTCATTTGTTATCATACCTTTAAAAAAAAAATGTTGGTGTGACTTCTCATTTAGTTGAGTCAGTACCACCTACACATTTTAAGTAAAAATGACTTTTAATTGATTGTGAGTACAACTTACTATAAGTATTTGAATTAAAAATGCCTTGGGGTTTACAGTGTATCTGCTGCATTAAGGTGGGAATTAAATAAAGGAAACTAATATAAATCTCGCTGTCTGTGTACCCCTCCAGCCACAGAGATCTTAAGCTCACTGTGTCCTTAATGACACAAATAAGGCTGGGTAAGGCGACTTCTGTGATTGGTCCATCTGATCAAGGTCGTTATTGTTGAGGATGATGCTGAGCAGCTCTTCAGCTGCCCTGTGCCCAGTACAGTAGTACTCTTCCTGGCCTAAATATATCTGGCTTTGACCTGTGAGTGATCCTCCAGTAGCTTAGTGTAAGGCTGGGTTACTATAGGACAAAGTGCAGAGAACAGACATTCCCTATTGGATGAGAGGATAGGCTAACCGTCTAACCCTGATACAGATACACTCTGGCGATAGGCTAATGACTATGATGGGCTGCCATCATTAAGGGGAAGGGTCTACAACTGTTAGTTTGGATGTAAACAAGGGGGCTTTCTTACACTCCAACTGGGGGACTTGACTTCCTCAAAGGTTGATTGGGTATTTTACTTTTGTATCCTACCTGGACAACGTTTAGCCTGGCCTAGTCTCAGGTTGATATGGCTCCTCAGATAGCCTCTACCGGTCACAATGGCACAGGTATCGTAGCCTCACACAGGTTATGTTGTGTTACCGCTTAGTGCTCAGAAGGCATCCATCAACTCTGGGGTGGAGCAGACTGGGACACATCACATTATGCTACCCTGTTTCAGTGGAAAGGTTCAGTCAACAGTTAGATGAAAATCTTTCTCTAATATACTATTAGGCCTATAAAGTCTCTCCCAAGATTTTGTGAATGTTTTCCATTGCATACGCATTGTTACAGGGATGCTACAATGTGATGACTAATGTGGTGACTTTTCATGACATTGTAACAAGGACGTAAGTAGACATGTAGTTACATCATCAATCCATATCCGTGTGATTAATTCTGGCCTAGCCTGTTTGTCTGTGGTGTTTCATGTTCAGTATGTTAGTGAACTCAATGGCGATTGTAACAACTGTTTAACAAGCACTTTGAACAGCAGGTTGACTGGTGTTTGTGTTGAGGTGGGTAGACTTCCCCAGACCAGAGCTTTTAATGACTCTACCTTGAAATCAATAGCCTCAATAGTGGCAGCTAGTTTGGTGCCATTAGAATGAATAATACATTGACACACAGACAATGAAGCACAATGTGATCCCCTGAGATGGACCAGGATGCCCGTGTTGTTCAATCATGTACACATTCTTCAGGCTAGCATGTTCGATTCAACTAGCCTAGGACTAGCCTATATCTACATGTACCTTTGTAGTAGAGTTTGACATTTCCCTCTGCTCTATTGTTACCACAGATGCTAAGCTATGTACTGTAAGCTTTGCAGAGCAACAGGAAGGGAGCGTATGGCATGTGTGTCTCTGATTGCCCATTCAATGAAAGCAAATGTGTGACCTACTGTGTATTCCCTTTATGCTTCCCATGTTCTTCCCCCTCTGCCATGTTACTCACGCCTCACATCCTGCCAGCCACCACATAGCCTGTAGTCCTGCTGCCACATGTAGCCTACAGCTACCATGCACACCAGCATGCACATGCTGACTTTCATTCATATCCCCCAGGCTACTACAGAGCATCTCCTCCGCCACACACGTTTACAGTAACACACACACTGTTGTAACCCAGAAATCACACCAGCATGTATGAACTCATGTATGAGTGTGTTCCAAATGGCAACCTATTCCCTATATAGTTCACTACTTTTGAACAGAGCCCTGTAGGTCCTGGTCAAAAGTGGTGGGAAATGAAAGGGAATAGGATGCCATTTGGGACCAGGAGGAGTCTCCCTGCCAGGGTCTGTATAGCCGTGTCACTGCGTTATGTAGCAAAGGAGCAATATATACAGTGCATTCGGAAAGTATTCAGACGCCTCCACATTTTGTTACGTTATAGCCTTATTCTAAAATTGATTAAAGAGTTTTTTCCCCTCATCAATCTACACACAATACCCCATAATGAGAAAACAAAAACATTAACATAAGTATTCAGACCCTTTACTCAGTACTTTGCTAAAGCACCTTTGGCAGCGATTACAGCCTCGAGTCTTCTTGGGTATGACGCTACAAGCTTGGGACACCTGTATTTGGGGAGTTTCTCCCATTCTTCTCTGCAAATCCTCTCAAGGTTGGATGGGGAGCATCACTGCACAGCTATTTTCAGGTCTCTTCAGAGATGTTCGATCGGGTTCAAGTCTGTGCTCTGGTTGGCCACTCAAGGACATTCAGAGACTTGTCCTGAGCTCTCTGGAGCAGGTTTTCATCAATGATCTCTCTGTACTTTGCTTCGTTTATCTTTCCCTCGATCCTGACTAGTCTCCAAGTCCCTGCCGCTGAATAACATCCCCACAGCGTGATGCTGCCACTACCATGCTGCACTGTAGGGATGGTGCCAGGTCTCCTCCAGATGTGACGCTTGGCATTTATGCCAAAGAGTTCAATCTTGGTTTCATCAGACCAGAGAATCTTGTTTCTCATGGTCTGAGAGTCCATTAGGTGCCTTTTGGCAAACTCCAAGCGGGCTGTCATGTGCCTTTTACTGAGGAGTGGCTTCCGTCTGGCCACTCTACTATAAAGGCCTTATTGGTGGAGTGCTGCAGAGATGGTTGTTCTTCTGGAAGGTTCTCCCATCTCCACAGAGGAACTCTGGAGCTCTGGAGTGACCATTGGGTTCTTGGTCACCTCCTTGACCAAGTTCCTTCTCCCCTGATTGCTGAGTTTGGTCGGGCGGCTAACTCTAGGACGAGTCTTAGTGGTTCCAAACTTTTTCCATTTAAGAATGATGGAGGCCACCGTGTTCTTGGGGACATTCAATGCTGCAGATGTTTTGGTACCTTCCCAAGATCTCTGCAATCCTGTCTCGGAGCTCTATGGACAATTCCTTTGACCTCATGGCTTGGTTTTTGCTCTGACATGCACTGTCAACTGTGGGACCTTATATAGACAGGTGGGTGCCTTTTCAAATAATGTCCAATCAATTAAATTTACTACGGGTGGACTCCAATCAAGTTGTAGAAACATCTCAAGGGTGATAAATGAAAACAGGATGCACCTGAGCTCAATTTTGAGTTTCATAGCAAAGGGTCTGAATACTTATACCAGTGTGATATTTCTGGCGTCTTTTGTTAGAAAAATGTCTGAAAACCTGTTTTCACTTTGTCATTATGGGATATTGTGTGTAGAATTAATTTAATCCATTTTAGAATAAGACTGTAAAATAGCAAAATGTAGTCAATGGTTCTGGATACTTTCCCAAGGCACTGTATTACAGCAAGACTGATGTTTTCCTCTATAACAACACAAATTAACCCCAATGGGACTCGACAGACACTCTGGAAAAGGAAGCTGTGGCTAGGTCACATGACACTATCATCCCGCTGTGACAATAGATTCACACACCATGTTTTAGATCTGTTTGACTTTTACATGCTCTCTTGGCAGGGTAGCCATATGTAAATAATGTGTATCAATGGTGTGTGTGTGTGTGTGATGGCCGGTGTAGCTCTGCTCTTTGATCTCTCTGGCAGTATAATTCACCCTCATCAAGGCTGAAAAAGGCTGAGATGGATATCGGACAGAGGCCGCTGTCTGCCACCTATGGGCGTCAACGTCTGGTCTAATGGACAGCAACACCCTTAGCTACTGAACTTCTAGGCCTAGGCTTATATGATAATAATACTCTGAAACAAGGAAGGTGAGGATGATATAGCCATAGAAATAAGAATTAATAGAATGGACTTGGAAGCTCAAACCCTGGCAATTTCTATGAGTATAGCAGTGTGGAAATCAGTTTGTGTAAAGCAGTGTTTCCCAAACTTTTTATAGTCCCGTACCCCTTCAAACATTCAACCTCCAGCTGCGTACCCCCTCTACCACCAGGGTCAGCGCACTCTCAAATGTTGTTTTTTTGCCATCGTTGTAAGCCTGCCACACACACTATACTATACATTTTGTCACGTTCCTGACCTGTTTTCCTTTGTCATGTATTTGTTTTAGTTGGTCAGGGCGTGAGTTGGGTGGGTTGGTCTAGGTTTGATTTTCTATGTTGGGATTTTGTGTTCGGCCTGGTATGATTCTCAATCAGAGACAGCTGTGAATCGTTGTCCCTGATTGAGAGTCATACTAAGGCAGCCAGGGTTTCACTTGTGTTTTTGTGGGTGTTTGTTCCTGTGTCAGTGTTTGGGCCACACAGGACTGTTTCAGGTTAGTCACGTTTGTTGGTTGTTGTATTTTGTAGTGTTTGTTGTTTTCCCATTAAAATATGAATACTTACCAATCCGCATCTTGGTCCGATCCATGCTCCTCCTCGTCTGAGGAGGAGAACGACTACGACAGCCGTTACAGAAACACCCACCATAACAGGACCAAGCGGATTGGAGAAGGAAGGCAGGAACAACAGCAATGGAAAGAAGAGGAATGGACATGGGAGGAAATCCTAGACGGGAGAGGACCCTGGGCAAAGGTTGGAGAGAATCGCCGCTCTCGGGAGGAGAAGGAGGCAGCCACAGCCCAGGAGCGGTGGATTGAGGAGGCAGCACGTAAGAGAGGCTGGAAGCCCGAGAGGCTCACCCAAAAATTTCTTGGGGGGGGGGGGGGCTAAAGGGGAGTGTGGCGAAGCCGGGTTGGATACCCGAGCCAACTCCCCGGGCTTACCGTGGAGTGAGAGGGCATCGTACTGGTCAGACACCGTGTTATGCGGTGGAGCGCACGGTGTCCCCAGTACGCGTGCTTAGCCCAGTGCGGGCTATTCCACCTTGCCGCACTGGGAGGGCTAGGTTGGGCATCGAGCCGGGTGCCATGAAGCCGGCCCAACGTATCTGGCCTCCAGTACGTCTCCTCGGGCCGGCGTACATGGCACCAGCCTTACAGGTGGTGTCCCCGGTTCGCCTGCATAGCCCAGTGCGGGCTATTCCACCTCGCCGCACTGGCAGGGCTACGGGGACCATTCAACCTGGTAGGGTTGGGGAGGCTCGGTGCTCAAGAGCGCGTGTACTCCTTCACGGTCCGGTATATCCGGCGCCACCTTCCCACCCCAGCCCTGTACCATCAGTGCCGACACCACGCACCAGGCTTCCAGTGCGTTTCCAGAGCCCTGTTCCTCCTCCACGCACTCTCCCTGTGGTGCGTGTCTCCAGCCCAGTGCCTCCAGTTCCGGCACCACGCACCAAGCGTCCTCAGAGCCCTGTACGCACTGTTCCTTCTCCCCGCACTCGCCCTGAGGTGCGTGCCCTCAGCCCGGTACCACCAGTGCCGGTACCACGCACCAGGCCTATAGTGCGCATCGAGAGTCCAGTGTGCCCTGTTCCTGCTCCCCGCACTAGCCTTGAGGTGCGTGTCTCCAGTCCGGTACCACCAGTTCCGGCACCACGCACCAGGCCTACTGTGCGCCTCAGCGGGTCAGAGTCGTCCGTCTGCCCAACGCCGCCTGCACTGCTCGTCTGTCCAACGGCGCCTGAACTGCCCGTCTGCCCAACGCTGTCTGAACTGTCCGTCTGCCAAGCGCCGCATGAACTGCCCGTCTGTATTGAGCCTTCAAAGCCGCCCGTCTGCCATGAGCCTGCAAAGCCGCCCGTCTGCCATGAGCCTATAGAGCCGTCCGCCAGACAGGAGCCGCTAGAGCCTTCCGCCAGACAGGAGCCGCTAGAGCCTTCCGCCAGACAGGATCAGCCAGAGCCTTCCGCCAGCCATGAGCAGCCAGATCCGTCAGCCAGCCATGAGCAGCCAGATCTGTCAGCCAGCCATGAGCAGCCAGATCCGTCAGCCAGCCATGAGCCGTCCAGCCAGGATCCGCCAGAGCCGTCATCCAGCCAGGATCCGCCGGAGCCACCCAGCCAGGATCCGCCAGAGCCAGCCAGCCAGGATCCGCCAGAGCCTTCCGCCAGCCAGGATCCGCCAGAGCCTTCCGCCAGCCAGGATCCGCCAGAGCCTTCCGCCAGCCAGGATCCGCCAAAGCCTTCCGCCAGCCAGGATCCGCCAAAGCCTTCCGCCAGCCAGGATCCGCCAGAGCCTTCCGCCAGCCAGGATCCGCCAGAGCCTTCCGCCAGCCAGGATCCGCCAGAGCCTTCCGCCAGCCAGGATCCGCCAGAGCCTTCCGCCAGCCAGGATCCGCCAGAGCCTTCCGCCAGCCAGGATCCGCCAGAGTCATCCAGCCAGGATCCGTCCCTCAGTCCGGAGCTGCCGTCCCTCAGTCCGGAGCTGCCCCTTATCCTGGTGCTGCCCCTTATCCTGGTGCTGCCCCTTATCCTGGTGCTGCCCCTTAGTCCGGTGCTGCCCCTTAGTCCGGTGCTGCCCCTTAGTCAGGTGCTACCCCTCGGTCAGGTGCTACCCCTCAGTCAGGTGCTACCCCTCAGTCTGTTACTGCCCTTTGGAATAGTGGGATTGACATGGAGGGTGAAGATTGGGAGGAGGCCACGGAAGCGGGGGTTGACTATGGTGGGGTGGGGACCACGACCAGCGCCAGAGCCGCCACCGTGGACAGACGCCCACCCAGACCCTCCCCTAGACTTTGTGCTGGTGCGCCCGGAGTTCGCACCTTAAGGGGGGGGTTCTGTCACGTTCCTGACCTGTTTTCCTTTGTCATGTATTTGTTTTAGTTGGTCAGGGCGTGAGTTGGGTGGGTTGGTCTAGGTTTGATTTTCTATGTTGGGATTTTGTGTTTGGCCTGGTATGATTCTCAATCAGAGACAGCTGTGAATCGTTGTCCCTGATTGAGAGTCATACTAAGGCAGCCAGGGTTTCACTTGTGTTTTTGTGGGTGTTTGTTCCTGTGTCAGTGTTTGGGCCACACAGGACTGTTTCAGGTTAGTCACGTTTGTTGGTTGTTGTATTTTGTAGTGTTTGTTGTTTTCCCATTAAAATATGAATACTTACCAATCCGTATCTTGGTCCGATCCATGCTCCTCCTCGTCTGAGGAGGAGAACGACTACGACAGCCGTTACACATTTCTTAAGCATAAGAATGAGTGTGAGTTTTTATTACAACCCGGCTCGTGGGAAGTGAGTTGTTATTTCGCTGAACACTAGAACCCTAACCCTTAATTTTATTTTTGGCAGTGAAACGAGGCTACTCAGGTGAGAAAAAAACCTCACCCAAATGTATAGCCCCGTTGGAAAATATAAATGGAGTATTTGAAGAATTGTTGTATTTTGTTAAATGCATGTTTTTATTATTATTATTTTTTACATTTTATGCGAATCACATTTTTATTTGGCGTACCCCCAACGGCATTGCGCGTACCTGCTGTAAAGCAACCCCTTGTACCAGGCATCGTATATCATTATGAGCAGTAATAGTATTACCGTAATGACTTATTATTGCAACCTTTCTGTAACTTTCCCATAGAGATGGTACTGATAGGGTCGTACACCTCATGACCAAAAATAAGTGGACACCTGTTTGTTGAACATCTCATTCCAAAATCATGGTCATTAATATGGAGTTGGTCCCCCTTTTGCTTCTATAACAGCCTCTACCCTTCTGGGAAGGCTTTCCACCAGATTTTTAAATTTTTTATTTTACCTTTATTTATACAGGTTTTTCTCATTGAGATAACATCTCTTTTCCAAGAGACCTGTTCCAATAGCAGCAGGGGGAACAACGTTTCAGACAAAACAACTTACATACACTAACACAACATTAAACAAAACTATAAACACACATACAGTACAACAAAAACATTTTACATTAAAAACATGAGTCTTGACTAAAAACAGCAGGCCTAAAAACAATTACACTCTTCTATGATATATACATCGATCAAGTGTTTAAACTCCACCAATGAAACTACAGTAGATCATCACATTTTAAATGTTCAGGAGAGAATTCCAGGACCATGGAGCTAAGTAACTAAAACTATTACTACCATGACCTGTTCTAATTTTTGGTACTGTTAGAAGCAAATGAGAATGGTACCGTAATTGATATTAATTTACCGACCTGACAAAAAAAGAACAGAGATAAAATGGCATTTTACCCAATATGGCCTTATAAATCAGTGTATACCAGTGTTTAAGCCTACGCAAGGTCAATGACGACCAGCTAACAGCGTTGTAGAGATCACAATGATGTGTTAGACGTTTTTGATTTGTAATGAACCTGAGGGCTGCATGATATACTGAATCAAGTGCTCTCAGGATAGTGGCTGAGGCCTGCATATATATAACATCACTAAAATATAAAACCGCCAGTAATGTACATCGTACCAGCTCCTTCCTGGCCTCAAAAGAAAAACCAGCCTTATGCCGGTAATAAAAACCTATTTTCAGCTTGAGCTTCCTTATCAAGTTCTCTACATGCACAGGGAAGCTCAGCTTATCATCAACACACACACCCAAATATTTGTACACTTTAACTTGCTCTATAGTATGTCCAGCCAATGTAGCAATGACATGATTAGTAACATGCCTGGCATTTGAAAATACCATGCATTTTGTTTTACCCGAATTGACAAACAGCTTTAAATCATACAGATTCTGTTGTATGATGCTAAATGCTCTTCGGGCATTTTCAAAAGCTAAAGATAAACTACCACTTGAATAAAGAACAGTATCATCTGCATAAAAATGTACATCCGCTGTTTCAATAAGATCCCCAATGTTGTTGATATACAAAAGGAACAACAGTGGGTCCAAAACAGAACATTGCGGAACACCTGAGCACACCTCTATGGACTCAGATTTACAATCATCCGCCATTACACATTGTGTACGATTTGATAGGTAATTTATAAACCAATCTAAAGCATGACCAGTAATTACACAACATTTTAACCTTTGCACTAACACAGCATGGTCCACGGTGTCAAAAGCCTTTGACAAATAAATAAAGACAGACACACAATGTAACTTCTTATCAAGAGCACATGTTGGAACATTGCTGCTGTGACTTGCTTCCATTCAGCCACAAGAGCATTAGTGAGGTCGGACACTGATGTTGGGCGATTAGGCCTGGCTTGCAGTCGGCGTTCGAATTCATCCCAAAGGTGTTCAATGGGGTTGAGGTCAGGGCTCTGTGCTGACCAGTCAAGTTCTTCCACACCGATCTCGACAAACCGTTTCTGTATGGACTTTGTTTTGTGCACGGGGGAATTGTCATGCTGAAACAGGAAAGGGCCTTCCCCAAACTGTTGCCACAAAGTTGGAAGCACAGAATTGTCTAGAATGTCATTGTATGCTGTAGTGTAAAGATTTCCCTTCACTGGAACTAAGGGGCCTAGCTCGAACTATGAAAACCAGCCCCAGACCGTTATTCCTCCTCCACCAAACTTTACAGTTGGCACTATGCATTGGTGCAGGTAGCGTTCCCCTGGCATCCACCAAACCTAGATTAGCCCATCGGATTGCCAGATGGTGAAGCGTGATTCATCACTCCAGAGAACGTGTTTCCACTGCTCCAGTCCAATGGCGGCGAGCTTTACACCACTCCAGCCAACGCTTGGCATTGCGCATGGTGATCTTAGGCTTGTGTGCGGCCATGTAAACCCATTTCATGAAGCTCCTGAAGAACAGTTCTTGTGAAGACGTTGCTTCCAACGGCATTTTGGAACTCGGTAGTGAGTGTTGCAACCGAGGACATGCGATTTTTACGTGCTTCAGCACTCGGCCGTCCCGTTCTGTGAGCATGTATTGCCTACCACTTCGCGGCTGAGCCGTTGTTGCTCCTATGCGTTTCCACTTCACAATAACAGCACTTACAGTTGACGAATTGACTTGTTGGAAAGGTGGCATCCTATGACGGTGCCACATTGAATGTCACTGAGCTCTTCAGTAAGGCCATTCTACTGTCAATGTTTTCCTATGGAGATTGCAAGGCTGTGTACTCGATTTTATACACCCGTCAGCAACGGGTGTGGCTGAAATGACTGAATCCACTAATTTGAAGAGGTGTCCACATACTTGTGTGTATATGTAGTGTACTGTAGTTAAAAACACTCATACGTGGCCTCCCAGGTGGCACAGTGGTCTAGGGCACTGCATCACAGTGCTAGCTGTGCCACCAGAGACTCTGGGTTCGTGCCCAGGCTCTGTCGCAGCCGGCCGCGACCGGGAGGTCTGTGGGGCGACGCACAATTGGCCTAGCGTCGTCCGGGTTAGGGAGGGTTTGGCCGGTAGGGATATCCTTGGCGGGCCAGGCGCAGTGCACGCTAACCAGGTCGCCAGGTGCACGGTGTTTCCTCCGACACATTGGTGCGGCTGGCTTCCGGGTTGGATGCGCGCTGTGTTAAGAAGGCTTGGTTGGGTTGTGTTTCGGAGGACGCATGGCTTTCGACCTTCGTCTCTCCCGAGCCCGTACGGGAGTTGTAGCGATGAGACAAGATCGTAACTACTAACAATTGGATACCACGAAATTGGGGAGAAAAGGGGTAAAAATAAATAATAAATACATTTTAAAAACACTCATACGTGTCAGTTTTGACAGAAGAGGAAGTGTGGCCTGTTCTCTTTTGGTAGAAAGCATTTAAACCGTCCACCAACCTGCCACACTGAATAATGTATATTACACATCATGGGCTGGGCTTCAGGCTTGATTGTATAGTTTTGTACTGTATTTGCATTAGGCTCTTCTAAGTTTATCTCTGACTTCTAAAGCTGCACGGTACAATACATACTTTTATATAGTAAAGATCTACTGTGTTGTGGGATCAAGCTAAAGCCTTATTCTGTAAGTCATAACCCTGCATCTCCCCCTCTCTTTCCCTCCCCCTTCTCCATCCCTCTCTCCCTCTCCCTCCCCCTCTCTATCTTCCCCTCTCTTTCTGCCCCCCTCTCTTCCTCTCTTTCTCTCTCCCCCCTCTCAACCTCCCCCTTTCTCTCACCCCTCTCTCCCTCCCCCTCTCTCTCCCCTTCCCCCCCCACTCACCATCTCCTCCCCCCTCCTGCTATCCCACTCCAGAGCTGAGTTCCACCCTGATGGAGAGGATGCAGGCCCAGGAGCTGCAGAGCAGTCTACAGCTGCCAGAGCTGGATGAGTTAAACCAGTTCTTCCGCTCCCTGCCCATCTCCACGCTGGTGGGCATCGGTGCCCTGACCGCCGTGCTGGCCTACTGGCTGGCCACACGGCCACGTGCCATCTCTCCTCCCTGCAATCTCCAACACCAGTCTGAAGAAGTGGCGGTAAGCCAACGAATCACGATACAATACTCCACCTGGATCTGTATTCGCAAAGTGTCTCAGAAAAGCAGCGCTGATCTAGGATCTGTTTAGTCTTTTTAGATCATAATGAATAATACAGGGTGTACCTGATCCTAGAACAGCACTTTCTGAGATGCTTTGTGGCTGATTAAGACTTAGAAATTGATGCCTTTCCTACGCACTTCTCAGTATTTGGTCGCGTAACACGCTCTTTAGGTGTGGCTACCTTGCACGCTCTGAATACATTTAATTTAACTGCTGAAAACCCTGCCACTTGCAGGCCAAAAGATTTCCTTGTGGAGTTGTCATTCGATAGGGTTTTCAGTACATTTAGCTTAAACCATCCCTTTAAATATAATGTACCTTTTTAGTTTCAATTTTGTCCAAATCAAATCAAATTTATTTATATAGCCCTTCTTACATCAGCTGATATCTCAAAGTGCTGTACAGAAACCCAGCCTAAAACCCCAAAGAGCAAGCAATACAGGTGTAGAAGCACGGTGGCTAGGAAAAACTCCCTAGAAAGGCCAAAACCTAGGAAGAAACCTAGAGAGGAACCAGTCCTCTTCTGGCTGTGCCTGGTGGAGATTATAACAGAACATGGCCAAGATGTTCAAATGTTCATAAATGACCAGCATGGTCAAATAATAATAATCACAGTAGTTGTCGAGGGTGCAGCAAGTCAGCACATCAGGAGTAAATGTCAGTTGGCTTTTCATAGCCGATCATTAAGAGTATCTCTACCGCTCCTGCTGTCTTTAGAGAGTTGAAAACAGCAGGTCTGGGACAGGTAGCACGTCCGGTGAACAGGTCAGGGTTCCATAGCCGCAGGCAGAACAGTTGAAACTGGAGCAGCAGCACGGCCAGGTGGACTGGGGACAGCAAGTAGTCATCATGCCAGGTAGTCCTGAGGCATGGTCCTAGGGCTCAGGTCCTCCGAGAAAGAGAAAGAAAGAGAGAAAGAGAGAATTAGAGAGAGCATACTTAAATTCACACAGGACACCGGATAAGACAGGAGAAGTACTCCAGATATAACAAACTGACCCTAGCCCCCCGACACATAAACTACTGCAGCATAAATACTGGAGGCTGAGACAGGAGGGGTCAGGAGACACTGTGGCCCCATCCGATGATACCCCCGGACAGGGCCAAACAGGAAGGATATAACCCCACCCACTTTGCCAAAGTACAGCCCCCACACCACTAGAGGGATATCTTCAACCACCAACTTACCATCCTGAGACAAGGCCGAGTATAGCCCACAAAGATCTCCGCCACGGCACAACCCAAGGGGGGGGGGGGCGCCAACCCAGACAGGAAGATCACGTCAGTGACTCAACCCACTCAAGTGACGCACCGCTCCTAGGGACGGCATGAAAGAGCACCAGTAATCCAGTGACTCAGCCCCTGTAATAGGGTTAGAGGGAGAGAATCCCAGTGGAGAGAGTCCACAGACTTACTCAAATATATGGAGAGAATGGGTTCAGAATATCAGGAATCAATGAAAGAAAGCTATTTAAATACACACATTCATCTCATTTTCAGCACCAGTTGGTAGATTTAAAAATACTCTGATCTTGTAGGTTATTTAGGTTTAGGAAAGTATTTATGAATCATAAGAAACAGATTTGGAGAGCCTTTACGCACGAAAGAAAGAAAACGGTGGTTTGATTCATTCTGAAAAAGGGAATTACATTTAATTTACGCCCGCTTGACTCAGGCACATCCGCCTAGTTTCAGTTGACAAATCAGAATTTTCAGAATTTGTAAAATGAAACCCTTTTCATTGCAGGGAGTCTCCCTGTAGTTTTACATTAACTGAAGACACATGCTCGCACACACACACGCAAACACACACACACACACACACACACACACACAGTTTTCAGGTACAGTTTCAGCTCCACTGCTTCTTTTTCTTTAGCAATTTCCTTCTTGCTTTGAGTAGCTCTCATACTGAGTAACTCTCATGCACATGCCCAGTTGCCACAAACCATAATGGCCTCTTTACTTATTTTATCAGGAGAGGAATGGAAGGTATTTAAACCCCCTAGAGTCAATCTAAGTAACAATAATTAATAAATAAATCCCCATCAAAATCTGTCAGCCGATGTCACACTTCCGTATCTGCGGTGAAAGGTGACAGAGCTAGAGCGGTGTTTGTCAGACCATGAGACATCCCACAATTCTGTAGCGTTTGAACGGTTTGACCAACTATATGGAAAGGGGAGACTTTCACCAACATGATTTTCTCTACGACCCCCACAAGTGTCACGGGACTTGTCTGAAGGTAACTGATACTGGTTGAAAGAAATTACTGGAAGTATGAAGGTAGTTTTGTGCCTACCCGAAAGGGGTTAAATATGTGTAAAAAAATATATAGATAGATATTTATTTCCTGGGCTTACTCATATCTCCTAGATATAGGACAAACACTTCAAAACCTTGTTTCTTATGATACATTTATGAATGTGTTATTCAATGCGTTTCTCTTGGCTATAGTAGTAAAGGCTAAATTAAATGTTTTATCAAATCATTTTTGTATATATTTTTATACCTAAAAGGGTCCTACAATTCTAAATCAAATAGTTAAATGATCCATAGTATAACAATCTTAAAACAATTCAAATGTCACCAACGGCTTAGACTTTTAAGAATTAACAAGCCTCGTTCATTTAACTTTATGGCCAGCAACTGTTTCAGTCTAAAATGAATTTATAAACAATCATAGACTGACTTAGGTGTCAGCAACCACTCCGGCTTCAATCAGAGTAAGGCCTAAAGATGGATATTCATATAAACCAATTTCTCTTTCTGCCCTGAGGCTTCAGTACTGTACCTGTTGAAGCATGTATAAAAGCTGGCAATTTGCATAATAACAATAATAATAATGGCTCCCATAGCTTAGAGAATAAGGATTTGGATTTAGAATATATATTTGGACTACATCCAGAAATAGCCATGTTGTTACTTTGGTGTGTGTCCTAGCCTCACTGTCTGTGTCTATCTCCTCATGTCTGTCTGTCTGTCTCTAGCATGAAGATGGGGTTCGCAGGTCCATGCTGGGGGACAGCCCCAATAATCTGCTGACACACTACCACGAGGATGCCAAAACCATGTATGAGGTGTTCCAGAGAGGCCTCCACATAGCCGGTGTGTAAACACACACACACACACACACACACACACACACACACACACACACACACACACACACACACACACACACACACACGCACTGTGGTCTGAAAAAGTGCTGGTGCACTGTCTGTGTGGTCTGTCTGGTGAGGGGATAAAGTACTATCTAGATTACCATGGCAACTGAGAGCATTGGAAGTAGCATCTGAGGTGAGGCCTAAAGTCAGACTGCAGACAGACTAGACTGTGCATACAGTACCAGTCAAAAGTTTGGACACACCTACTCATTCAAGTTTTTTTTTTTCTTTTTACTATTTTCTATACTGTAGAATAATAGTGAAGACATCAAAACTATGAAATAACACATGGAATCATGTAGTAACCAAAAAAGGGATTCTTCAGAGTAACCACCCTTTGCCGTGATGACGTCTTTGCACAGTCTTGGCATTCTCTCAACAAACTTCATAAGTAGTCACCTGGAATGCATTTCAATTAACAGGTGTGCCTTGTTAAAAGTTAATTTGTGGAATTTCTTTCCTTATGTGTTTGAGCCAATCAGTTGTGTTGTGACAAGGTAGGGGTGGTATACAGAAGACATCCCTATTTGGTAAAAGACCAAGTCCATATTATGGCAAGAACTGCTCAAATATGCAAAGAGAAACAAGTCCATCATTACTTCAAGACGGAACATTTCAAGAACTTTGAAAGTTTCTTCAAGTGCAGTCGCAAAAAACATCAAGCGCTATGATGGAACTGGCTCTCATGAGGACTGCCACGGGAAAGTAAGACCCAGAGCTACCTCTGCTGCAGTGGATAAGTTCATTAGAGTTAACTGCACCTCAGATTGCAGCCCAAATAAATGCTTCACAGAGTTCAAGTAAAAGACACATCTCAAAATCAACTGTTCAGAGGAGACTGCGTGAATCAGGCCTTCATGGTCGAATTGCTGCAAAGAAACCACTACCAAAGGACACCAATAAGAAGAAGAGACTTGCTTGGGCCAAGAAACACGAGCAATGGACATTAGACCGGTGGAAATCTGTCCTTCGGTCTGATGAGTACAAATTTGAGATGTTTGGTTCCAACCACGTGTCTTTGTGAGAAGCAGAGTAGGTGAATGGATGATCTCCGCATGTGTGGTTCCCACCGTGAAGCATGGAGAAGGAGGTGTGATGGTGTGGGTTACAGTACATACAATAGGACATACTGAAAAGCACTTACACATACTGTGTTTGATTTCTTTCAGAGAGTCATGGAGTTGGAGGCTAACCAGACCCCACATTAAATAATTAATGTAGATGAGGCAGGGTTTAACCTGGCAAAAACACGTCGCGTGGGAAGAAACGTCATCGGGAAAAGGGCCACCGTTGATGTGCCGGGTCAGAGAGGAGCAAATATCACAATATGTGCTGCAATCTGGAGTGCTGGTTTGGTCCTGTAGAAATGCCAGATTGGTCCCTACAACACTGAGCACCTTCTGCTGTGTTTAGATGACTTCCACCAACAACTGGTGCCAGAAGCAGAAAGGGAGGAAACATGAGGATATTTGTGATTGCATGGGACAATGTAGCATTACACCATTCACATGCAATCACAAACTGGTTTGCAGCCCATCCAAGAATGATTTCCCTTTTCCTCCCTCCCTACTCACCTTTCCTCAACGCCATTGAGGATTTTTTTTCTGCCTGAAAGTGTATGATCATCGGCCACATGACCAAATGTCCCTCCTGGATGCCATGGATGCCGGCTGCTGTCACGATCGTCAAAGGGACTGAGAGAGGACCAAGGCGCAGCGCGTGGAAAGTACATCTTCTCTTTATTAGAAGAAGGAAAAAACCGAAACAAAAACAACAAACAGACGAACGTGAAGCTAAGCAAGAACTAAGTGCATACATGCAACATAGAACATCGACATAGACAATTCCCCACAAACAGCTAAAGCCTATGGTTGCCTTAAATATGGCTCCCAATCAGAGACAACAATAACCAGCTGTCTCTAATTGAGACCCAATTCAGGCAACCATAGACTTTCCTAGATACCTACACTCAACCATAGACACAGCTAGACTTCTATACTAAACATGAACCCAACTACTCTAATAAACCCCCTAAACTTTACAACCACCCTAGACACTACAAAAAACACATACATTCCCCATGTCACACCCTGACCTAACTAAAATAATAAAGAAAACAAAGAATACTAAGGCCAGGGCGTGACATAACCCCCCCCTTAAGGTGCGAACTCCGGGCGCACCAGCACACAGTCTAGGGGAGGGTCTGGGTGGGCGTTCGTCCACGGCGGCGGCTCCGGCACTGGTCGTGGTCCCCACCCCACCACAGTCACTACCCGCCTCCGTAGCCTCCTCCAAATGGCCACCCTCCACATTAACCCCACTGGTTTAAGGGGCAGCACCGGACTAAGGGGCAGCACCGGACTAAGGGGCAGCACCGGACTAAGGGGCAGCACCGGACTAAGGGGCAGCACCGGACTAAGGGGCAGCACCGGACTAAGGGGCAGCACCGGACTAAGGGGCAGCACCGGACTAAGGGGCAGCACCGGGATAAGGGGCAGCACCGGGATAAGGGGCAGCACCAGGATAAGGGGCAGCACCAGGATAAGGGGCAGCTCCGGACTGAGGGACGGCAGCTCCGGACTGAGGGACGGATCCTGGCTGGATGACGGCTCTGGCGGATCCTGGCTGGACGGCTCTGGCGGATCCTGGCTGGACGGCTCATGGTTGGCTGACGGATCTGGCTGCTCATGGCTGGCTGACGGATCTGGCTGCTCATGGCTGGCTGACGGATCTGGCTGCTCATGGCTGGCTGACGGATCTGGCTGCTCATGGCTGGCTGACGGATCTGGCTGCTCATGGCTGGCTGACGGATCTGGCTGCTCATGGCTGGCTGACGGATCTGGCTGATCCTGTCTGGTAGGCGGCTCTGGCAGATCCTGTCTGGTTGGCGGCTCTGGCAGATCTTGTCTGGTTGGCGGCTCTGGCAGATCCTGTCTGGTTGGCGGCTCTGGCAGATCCTGACTGACGAATGGCTCTAGCGGCTCCTGACTGACGAACGGCTCTGACGGCTCGGGACAGACGGACGGCTCTGACGGCTCGGGGCAGACGGATGGCTCAGATGGCGCTGGGTAGACGGATGGCTCAGATGGCGCTGGGTAGACGGATGGCTCAGATGGCGCTGGGTAGACTGATGGCTCAGATGGCGCTTGGCAGACGGGTGGCTCAGATGGCGCTTGGCAGACGGGCAGTTCAGGCCCCGCTGTGCAGACGGCAGACTCTGGCCGGCTGAGGCGCACTGTAGGCCTGGTGCGTGGTGCCGGAACTGGTGTTACCGGGCTGGGGACACGCACCTTCAGGCTAGTGCGGGGAGAAGGAACAGGGCATACTGGACCCTGGAGACGCACATTAGGCCTAGTGCGTGGTGCCGGAACTGGTGGTACCGGGCTGGGGACACGCATCTCAGGGCTAGTGCGGGGAGCAGCAACAGGACGCACAGGACTCTGGGGACACACAGGAGGCTTGGTGCGTGGTGTAGGCACCGGTGGCAAAGGGCTGGAGACACGCACCATAGGGCTAGTGCGTGGAGGAGGCACTGGTGGTACTGGGTCGGGGCGGGGAGGTGGCGCCGGAAATACCGGACCGTGCATGCGTACTGGCTCCCTTGAGCACTGAGCCTGCCCAACTTTACCTGGTTGTATGCTCCCCGTCGCCCGACCAGTGCGGGGAGGTGGAATAACCCGCACCGGGCTATGTAGGCGAACCGGGGACACCATGCGTAAGGCTGGTGCCATGTACGCCGGCCCGAGGAGACGCACTGGTGACCAGATACGTTGGACCGGCTTCATGACATCCGGCTCAGCGCTCAATCTAGCCCGGCCGATACGTGGAGCTGGAATGTACCGAACCGGGCTATGCACGCGTACAGGAGACACCATGCGCTCTACTGCGTAACACGGTGTCTGCCCGTACTCTCGCTCTCCACGGTAAGTACAGGGAGTAGGCGCAGGTCTCCTACCTGACTTCGCCACACTCCCTTTAAGGCCCCCCCCAAGAAATTTTTGGGTTGTACTCACGGGCTTCCAGCCTTGCTTCCGTGCTGCCTCCTCATATCGCCTCCTCTCGGCTTTAGCTGCCTCCAGCTCTTCACGAGGGAGGCGATATTCTCCCGGTTGTGCCCAAGGCCCCTTACCATCCAGTATCTCCTCCCATGTCCATGAATCCTGTGTAGGTGGATCCTGTTGCCGCTTGACACGCCGCTTGGTCGTAGATTGGTGGGGAATTCTGTCACGATCGTCAAAGGGACTGAGAGAGGACCAAGGCGCAGCGCGTGGAAAGTACATCTTCTCTTTATTAGAAGAAGGAAAAAACCGAAACAAAAACAACAAACAGACGAACGTGAAGCTAAGCAAGAACTAAGTGCATACATGCAACATAGAACATCGACATAGACAATTCCCCACAAACAGCTAAAGCCTATGGTTGCCTTAAATATGGCTCCCAATCAGAGACAACAATAACCAGCTGTCTCTAATTGAGACCCAATTCAGGCAACCATAGACTTTCCTAGATACCTACACTCAACCATAGACACAGCTAGACTTCTATACTAAACATGAACCCAACTACTCTAATAAACCCCCTAAACTTTACAACCACCCTAGACACTACAAAAAACACATACATTCCCCATGTCACACCCTGACCTAACTAAAATAATAATGAAAACAAAGAATACTAAGGCCAGGGCGTGACAGCTGCAGAGACATCTCAGCTGAAGACTGCCAGGGGTGGATCAGGCATGCCAAGTGTTTCTATCCAAGGTGCATAGCGAGAGACGACATAAGATGTGATGTGGACGAGAACATGTGGCCAAATGCTGAAGATCGTATAGATTAGAACAGGACTGTGCATTTTTGTGTTTTTTCCCTTCTGTGCCTTTTTTTACTGTAATTGTGTTTTATTTTTACACATTTGGAACCAAAGGCCATGTATGTTGGATTTTTTGTTGATCACAATTTCATGTTGCTAATAAAGCTTTTACTGCAGCAATTCTGTCACTTACTTTTTTTCCTACTGTACATTCTATAAAGTAAAGATGACTCATTCACTTTTAGATAGTATGTTGCCAAAAAGGCACACATACGACACTCAACCAAAAAATGTAGAGTGGTTTACAGTAAAAGGAAACTGAATTATAAAAACCGGTGTATTTCATATTGTCTATTGTATGAAACATGAAAAGTAATGCAGTTTTTGTAATGCCATCAACTGTTAGTATTTTGAAAGTCGTTGTGCTATGATTGACTATATGTTCCTCTTGGATAGAAAACATGTGCTAGTGACAGAATGATTAAATATTGAGTCGGGTTTGCCGTGTTTTGATAGAGTTAGTGTATGTAAACAACGTTTTTTTGCATTTTGAAATGCAGAGTTGGTATTTAGTGAACAAAATGTGGTTTTGAGCAGAAAACTAACTATCTGGCTAATTGTGGGATGTAGGTGTGTTGCTGTGTTAAGAGTTTAGAAAAAGTATCTTAAGTACAGGTAAACTCTTTAATAGCCGAGCTGTTAGTCACTAACTGGGACTAGCTGACTGACTGACTGACAGACTGGGACTAGCTGACTGACTGACTGACAGACTGGGACTAGCTGACTGACTGACTGACAGACTGGGACTAGCTGACTGACTGACTGACAGACTGGGACTAGCTGACTGACTGACTGACTGACTAGCTGACTGACTAGCTGACTGACTAGCTGACTGACTAGCTGACTGACTGACTAGCTGACTGACCAGCTGACTGACTGACTGGCTGACTGACTGACTAGCCAACTAACTGACTGACTGACTGACTAACTGACTGACTAGCTGACTAGCTGACTAACTGACTGACTGACTAGCTGACTGACTAGCTGACTAGCTGACTGACTAGCTGACTAACTGACTGACTAGCTGACTGACTAGCTGACTGACTAGCTGACTAACTGACTGACTGACTGACTAGCTGACTAACTGACTGACTGACTGGCTGACTAGCTGACTGACTGACTGACTGACTAGCTGACTAGCTGACTAACTGACTGACTGACTGACTAGCTGACTAACTGACTGACAGACTGACTGACTAGCTGACTAACTGACTGACTGACTAGCTGACTAACTGACTGACTAGCTGACTAACTGACTGACTGACTAGCTGACTAGCTGACTAACTGACTGACTGACTGACTAGCTGACTAACTGACTAACTGACTAGCTGACTAGCTGACTAACTGACTGACTAGCTGACTGACTAGCTGACTAACTGAATGACTGACTGACTAGCTGACTGACTGACTAGCTGACTGACTAGCTGACTAACTGACTGACTAGCTGACTGACTAGCTGACTGACTAGCTGACTAACTGACTGACTGACTGACTAGCTGACTAACTGACTGACTGACTGGCTGACTAGCTGACTGACTGACTGACTGACTAGCTGACTAGCTGACTAACTGACTGACTGACTGACTAGCTGACTAACTGACTGACAGACTGACTGACTAGCTGACTAACTGACTGACTGACTAGCTGACTAACTGACTGACTAGCTGACTAACTGACTGACTGACTGACTGACTAGCTGACTAGCTGACTAACTGACTGACTGACTGACTAGCTGACTAACTGACTAACTGACTAGCTGACTAGCTGACTAACTGACTGACTAGCTGACTGACTAGCTGACTAACTGAATGACTGACTGACTAGCTGACTGACTGACTAGCTGACTGACTAGCTGACTAACTGACTGACTAGCTGACTGACTGACTGACTAGCTGACTAACTGACTGACTGACTGACTAGCTGACTAACTGACTGACTGACTAGCTGACTAACTGACTGACTAGCTGACTAACTGACTGACTGACTGGCTGACTGACTGACTGGCTGACTGACTAGCTGACTGACTGACTGACTGACTGGCTGACTGACTGACTGGCTGACTAGCTGACTAACTGACTAGCTGACTAGCTGACTAACTGACTGACTGACTGACTAACTGACTAGCTGACTAACTGACTGACTGACTGACTAGCTGACTAACTGACTGACTGACTGGCTGACTAGCTGACTAACTGACTGACTGACTAGCTGACTAACTGACTGACTGACTAGCTGACTAGCTGACTAACTGACTGACTGACTAGCTGACTGACTGACTGACTAGCTGACTAGCTGACTAACTGACTGACTGACTGACTGACTGACTGACTGACTGACTGACTGACTGACTGACTAGCTGACTAACTGACTGACTATAGTTACATTTACATTTTAGTCATTTAGCAGACCGTCTCATGACAGACTGACTGACTGACTAGCTGACTAACTGACTGACTGACTGACTGACTGGCTGACTGACTGACTGGCTGACTGACTAGCTGACTGACTGACTGACTGACTGGCTGACTGACTGGCTGACTAGCTGACTAACTGACTGACTGACTAGCTGACTAGCTGACTAACTGACTGACTGACTGACTAACTGACTAGCTGACTAGCTGACTGACTGACTGACTGACTAGCTGACTAACTGACTGACTGACTGGCTGACTAGCTGACTAACTGACTGACTGACTAGCTGACTAACTGACTGACTGACTAGCTGACTAACTGACTGACTGACTAGCTGACTGACTGACTGACTAGCTGACTAGCTGACTAACTGACTGACTGACTGACTGACTGACTGACTGACTAGCTGACTAACTGACTGACTGACTAGCTGACTAGCTGACTGACTGACTAACTGACTAGCTGACTGACTGACTAACTGACTGGCTGACTAGCTGACTGACTGACTGACTATAGTTACATTTACATTTTAGTCATTTAGCAGACCGTCTCTCAACAGACTGACTGACTGACTAGCTGACTAACTGACTGACTGACTGACTGACTAGCTGACTAACTGACTGACTGACTGGCTGACTAGCTGACTAACTGACTGACTGACTAGCTGACTAACTGACTGACTGACTAGCTGACTAACTGACTGACTGACTAGCTGACTAACTGACTAACTGACTGACTGACTGGCTGACTGACTGGCTGGCTGACTAGCTGACTGGCTGACTAACTGACTGGCTGACTAGCTGACTGACTGACTGGCTGACTGACTGACTGACTGACTGGCTGACTAACTGACTGACTGGCTGACTAACTGACTGACTGACTAACTGACTGGCTGACTAACTGACTGACTGACTAACTGACTGACTGACTAACTGACTGGCTGACTAGCTGACTGACTGACTGACTATAGTTACATTTACATTTTAGTCATTTAGCAGACGGTCTTATGACAGACTAACTGACTGACTGACTGACTGACTAACTGACTAGCTGACTAACTGACTGACTGACTAACTGACTGACTGACTAACTGACTGACTGACTAACTGACTAGCTGACTAGCTGACTAACTGACTGACTATAGTTACATTTACATTTTAGTCATTTAGCAGACGGTCTCATGACAGACTGACTGACTGACTAGCTGACTAACTGACTGACTGACTGACTAGCTGACTGACTGACTGACTAATTAAATATAGTTACATTTACATATTAGTTATTTAGCAGACGGTCTTATAACTGACTGACTGACTGATTCCAACATAATGCCGAGGAGCAATTGTAGTTAGTAGCCAGTAAAAAGACTGCTAAAGAGGAATCGATAGAGGAACAGAGACTGTACATGCATGGTCACGATGAGTGTCAGTCATGTGATCCTTTGGGGGTTTCTGTGTTTTTGTAAATTCACTGACTCGTCCTGTTGTTGTATTGCCTCTAGGTGATGGACCTTGCTTAGGCTCCCGGCTACCCGACAAGCCTTACAAGTGGCTGTCCTATAAAGAGGTAAGCACAGAGTAGAACTACCTCTGTGCAGAACACTGAAGCACAAGAGCAATCTATAGCTCTGTATGTAACTCAGTCCTTGTGCTTTGTATTACACTTGGATGTGTCATGTGGTTGATCAACTGATGCTCAGTTTACAGTACCCCCTACGTCTGCTGCTTGTAAAACATCTGTAGAAACACAGTTGTATTTCAAGGTGATTTACACTAAAGCTTTCTGTACCACTGCACTGAACTACTGGACTTTGTAACATACATTCATTAACAAAACCGGATGGATTTATTTTCAGCATTCTATTCATGGTATTTTCTCTTCAATGTTACTGAGAGGGATTTATTTAGGAAGCTTATAAACACTTCAGCGTTGGAATGCTGCAGCTGGAAGGATTCTGGAGTTGCAAAAACACTCCGCTCCAATATTTGATCTATGACATCATGACAGTTGAGGAGAGCATAGCGCAAACAAGCTTTAAAAAAATCAATTATACTGGCATATTTCTTGTTTCAACATACGCTCAGCTGCTGCCCATTCATTTCCACTTCCAGGTCACAACCCGGGCGGAGTACTTGGGGTCAGGGCTGCTGAGCCAGGGCTGCACGCCGAGCCCAGATCAGTTCATCGGAGTGTTTGCACAGAACAGGCCAGAGGTGAGGTCATCGTCAAAGCGAGACATTATGTGTGTCTCAAATGGCACCCTATTCCCTACAGCACCCTATTCCCTACATAGTGCAATACTTTTGACCAGACCCCTATTAACAGTAGTGCACTATATAGGGAATAGGGTGCCATTTGGGACAGGTGCCATTTGGGACAAGACACTGATTCACAAATGTTCTGACATGATATAAAGGTTAACAGCTCCAACTCCCTTTGTAGAGGCTTTTTTTTTTTATTGCTCTTTATGGCAACGGTGCCCTGGCCTCCTTTTGACCTGTCTGTCTCTAATTGCAGTGGATCATTTCGGAGCTGGCCTGCTACACCTACTCTATGGTGGTGGTGCCTCTGTATGACACACTAGGGCCTGATGCCATACGCTACATCATCAACACTGGTAAGACTAGCAGATTTCAGATTTCTGTGTCCCAAATGGCACCCTATTCACCTCTATGGGCCTTGGTCAAATGTAGTGCACGACATAGGTAACGTAATAGGGATCCATTTGGGACAGAGCCTTACAGTAATTGTACTGCTGGTATTAGCGGTGCGTGGTTAAAATCACCAGGGAAGCCAATCCAGAAAAAAAGCCATATTACAACCTATGTGTTGTGATAATTGTACTGCTGGTATTAGCGGTGCGTGGTTAAAATCACCAGGGAAGCCAATCCAGAAAAAAAGCCATATTACAACCTATGTGTTGTGATAATTGTACTGCTGGTATTAGCGGTGCGTGGTTAAAATCACCAGGGAAGCCAATCCAGAAAAAAAGCCATATTACAACCTATGTGTTGTGATAATTGTACTGCTGGTATTAGCGGTGCGTGGTTAAAATCACCAGGGAAGCCAATCCAGAAAAAAAGCCATATTACAACCTATGTGTTGTGATAATTGTACTGCTGGTATTAGCGGTGCGTGGTTAAAATCACCAGGGAAGCCAATCCAGAAAAAAAAGCCATATTACAACCTATGTGTTGTGATAATTGTACTGCTGGTATTAGCGGTGCGTGGTTAAAATCACCAGGGAAGCCAATCCAGAAAAAAAGCCATATTACAACCTATGTGTTGTGATAATTGTACTGCTGGTATTAGCGGTGCGTGGTTAAAATCACCAGGGAAGCCAATCCAGAAAAAAAAGCCATATTACAACCTATGTGTTGTGATAATTGCGTCGTTTTCTCTACAACCTGTTCGTTCATATGCCTTGCCACTGTGATATATAGGCCTAAGGCAGAGACAGTAAGAACACACAGTGGCAGAATAAATTCAACCACACCTTTGTTTCATCACAAAACTGGAGAGCAACATCTGTCTGGTGGAGTCCACAATGCAAATTGCATGTAACAAACAGTTAAATGACTTACAGCATGATAAGTTAATGTTCCCCACATTTTCTGACTACTAAACAACTATTGATTTAGAACCACAGAGAGTTACCGCAAGTCGCAAAGAAAACAGGATCTGCCTCCACCATTCCAGAACCATTTCAACTTCAACATTTCATCATCATCTAATCACCTATGATTAGTCTAATATAGTGACAACTAAAAGATATCAAAAACTATTTAGTCCAATCAACATAAGCTAAATATGATGTGGCTGTCCATGGTGCTGATTTCTGTGTGTGGTGTGCGTGCGTGCGTGCGTGCGTGCGTGCATGTGTGTGTGCAAATAGAAAAAACATGTTGACTCACCCTACTTGTAGAGAAACGCCAATGCCATCCTCCTCTTTCATGTTGCCTAAAAGGTCTATGACTCATACAGTGCACATTTTTAGTTTTTGTTGTCCTAGGCTACCATGAATACACGCCACTGGCTGCTGGAGCTTGTTGTGAGCTGGTGTAATTCTATAACTAGGCCGGGGTTATGCTATACAGGTGTATACCAACGCACCGAAACCTATTGTGTTGGCACATCCCCTACTTTGCCCCGTCTACTCTTTATTAACCTATAGCACTAGATCTGAGACTCTTCCTTTTATTTTAAAAGGAACATTTCTTTAGTTTCATGGACCAGTTATTTAGATACTTTTTTGGGGTCCAGTTGTGTTAAAAAAATTATGTTACATTTTAGTCATTTAGGATTCGAACCAACAAACTTTCATTTACTGACCCAACGCTCTTAACCACTAGGCTACCTGCTGCTAACAACTAGTATGAAACACATCCTACCTATAGATCTGGGATGGGCAACAGGCGGCCGTGGGTTTTGAAGGCCCTCGGATCGATACCCACCCAAAAAGATATTCTATATTTATTATATATATTATATACATCCCTGCTATAGATGAAGCTCATAAGCTGAGACACTCGTCCTTCCCTTCCTGAACAGTTGTCCTTAGACTAGAGAATTCTGTTTTATTGTGTTGTGCTTTAGACACACAATCCCTCTAGCTTCTCTCTCTCACTCCCTCACTCCCTCACTCCCTCACTCACTCACTCACTCACTCACTCACTCACTCACTCACTCACTCACTCACTCACTCACTCACTCACTCACTCACTCACTCACTCACTCACTCACTCACGCGCGCACACACAGAGGAATCAGGTTAGGGCTCACCTTCACCTTATGCTGGAGGTAATGAGCTTAGCTCAGTTGGTTTGGGAGGAAGGGAGAGCCTCTCTCTGTCGTTACACTTTCCTCCTTCCCCATGTCCTCAGGGCTTTCCATCCTTCAGTTTGACACTAATCAGTTAACTGACATCAAACTCTGTCATGTTATTCATCTCTTTCCAACTGCCCCTCAGTTACACAGTGCGTTGGTTTTGGCCCATTGTCCCAAAAGAATTTCTCTCTGCTCCAAGGCCGTGAAATGGAAATCTGTGTGTAGAGCAGTAGTTATGTGTGTTTACTAGCTGATTGGATCATGTATGTGTGTTCTATTTCTCACACAACAAGTGGGGTCCTTTTGTGTGCTGTCTTTCAGCGGACATCGTCACAGTAATCTGTGACAAGCCTGAGAAGGCCCAAGTGCTTCTGGGTAACGTGGAGAGGCAGGAGACCCCTGGGCTGAAGAGGATCATCCTGATGGACCCCTTTGACCCTGCCCTGCTGGAGGAGGGAGCGGGCTGCGGGGTCATCGTCCAGTCCATACAAGATGTGGAGGTAGGGATAGTGTGTAGGGGGCAGGGGTGATGGGGGAGTAGTGTATGGGGGTAGGGAGAGGGGAGAGATGGAGAGGGGAGAGTAGATGCTCATGGATAGGGGAGGGAGGGGCCTCGGGTAGGGAGGGAGAGAGGCCTCAGCTCAGCTAATATAATGTATCAAAGCCCAACCCTGTCTATGCAGAGACCTGTAGCTCAGCTGTGTACTCGTTCCACTGCTTGCACGCCACACATGACTGATTCTTTGGAGAAGTATGAACAACACTTCAATGGCTCCATGTCTATGTACTCCAAACACTCCAAACACTAATGTGTGACTGGTGTGTTGGCTATAACTTAATAAAGACTGCAGTATGTACATTGTTTACTGTAATCCATGTACTAGCCCTATGAGGGCAAGAGATATGCATTATTATCTCTGCAGAACATGATGGTATCTTGAACAGGTCTAGCCTGTCTCACTTCCTTGCTGTAAATTACCATGTCAACAAAAAACAAACATTACGTTCTATGCAAAAGTTATTGTTAGATCCTACATTTTGGCAAATAAAGAAAGAATGCTTCCATTACAGTTTACTAAATTAATCTAGTGTAAAACTATGCAAGCATCTCTTTTGTGGGGACGAAAGAGTTGTTCAGATATTCAGTCCCTTCCACTTTATTATGGCTGTGTTTTATGGTTCTTCTAATGATTATCTAACACAAGATGTTGTGCTTGTCTGCATGCTGCCGTCCCATCCAGGATCTGGGCAGAGAGAACCACAGAAAGCCCCTGGTGAGTTCAGTCTTATATGTCTGGTCTGGTTAGTTGTCTGTGTCTCAAATAGCAACCTATTCCCTACTCAATCGATGCCGCCCAATTCGCACCTTAATAAAGTAGTGCACTAAATAGGGAATATGGTGTCAGTTGGACAGCATCCATAGAGTGTTAGTGCTAGGGGAGTAAGCAGTTCTGTATCAGTAGCTGTGTATCACAGCCATACCGTTATAGCCCGGTCAGCTTGGGCTATAACGGTTAGCCCGGTCAGCTTATTTCATAGGTCTTCTCTGTAGTCTGTCTTAGTAATTATTGTCTAATCGGCACATGGGGCAACTTTGTGGTTAGGCAGCACAGATCAAAAATACATGTATTTTGATTAGCCTCTAGATGTATACGGTCTGTCCCTGCAGAATGCAGGAAGACCTCAGAGTGGTGATGACTATGTTTTGTTATGTTCTAGACGGGATCTCTGGCTGGGTGACAGTTTTCCCTCCATGACCTATTTGTGTTGAGAGGGCTGTGTTGAATGTGTACTCAAATGTTTGAATGTGGAAAAAAAAGTTATACAATTCAAATTTGTGCTTTTTAGACCTGAGTACAAACCAATTGGTTTCCTTTGATTGCAATCTATGTGTGCTATTGTGTTAGAATTGAGATCACACGATCCAAGACAATACAGTAGACATAAGATCTGCAAACATTCTTTAGCTGTCTGTTACTGTAGTAGCCACTGTTTAAAATGCATACTGTATTAATATCCCTTTTGATCTCACATAGCACTTTAAATCTGTGAGTGTTTTGTATTCTCGTTTTACGTGACCATCTTCTACAGTCACATATTGCTTTAAATGCCTGAGATGGGCTAATATAACGTTGACTATTATCTGAAGGTGATATCAATGAGTTCATGATCTCATTCTGACTATATCCTGACTGTGCGTTTGTTCCCCACAGCCACCTACACCAGAAGACCTGTCCATCGTGTGCTTCACCAGTGGTACCACAGGTATCTCCATCTAGCCACCGGATAAACTATAGCACGCCAAAGTGTCTTATTCTTACAAGCTGATCAAATCTAATCACATGTTATTAGTCACATGCGCCGAATACAACAGGTGTAGACCTTAAAGTGAAATGCTTACTTACGAGCCCCTAACCGACAGTGCAGTTTCAAAAAATATGGATAAGAATAAGAGATAAAAGTAACAAGTAATTAAAGAGCAGCAGTAAAAAATAACAATCTATACAGGGGGGTGCCGGTACAGAGTCAATGTGCGGGGGCACCGGTTAGTTGAGGTAGTATGTACGTACATGTAGGTAGAGTTAATTAAAGTGACTATGCATAGATGACAACAGAGTGGCAGTGGTGTGGAGAGAGGGGGGGGGGCAATACTGATCACAATATTGATGTGTATTAACACAGTAATGCAGTATCTGAAGAGTTCCTCCACAATCCCTGGTTCAAGTCCAACCCTGACGGTAGCTTTGGTCTGTTTCAGGAAACTTTATGAAGTGTGTCTATTGTTTCTCTCATCGTGTGTGACAGATTATTAACAGGAAGAGGCCTCCCTCTGACCACTTAAAGCCAATGCCATGTATCAGGGTTGAAATGGTACAGTAATGGTCATGGTAGGGCCCTTATTAACAGTGAGACTTCAGAGGGAAAGGCAGTTACAGGGTTTTTTCTGCATCAAAAGGGGCTTAGGTGGTGGGCGTGGCTGAATTTTACAGAACATTTTAGACGCCCCAATTTCAGAGCCATTTTTGCATTGAAGCCAATGTCCTGAAATTCTACACAATTCTCTATGGAGCTGAGAGAAAATGTTTCAGTTTTAAAGCTAGTTTCGTGTGATACTACATATTCTGTAATGGTGCTAAGAAAAAAGGTTTCAGTTTTAAAACTAACTTCCTGCAATTCTATGCATTTTGGCTAATGTTATTTTGCTAAAACATAATAAAAAAATCAATACTGTTAAATTCATTGGGTAACACTTTACATTAAGTTGCCCCTATTACCACGTAACTAACACAGTAATAACTGCATTAGCAATATATTAGTTACATACTGTAGGTGTTACAATGTAATTACATGGTAATAAGGCTGTAGCACATCCGATATTACACAATTGGAACAAGGAATGTGTAATCACACATCCACTTGCTGAAGGTTGGTTCAGATGTGTAACTACTGATGTTATTACACATGTTCTTGTACCACTATGTAACTAATGTTTTGTAATTACACATTTAAAAGTCACCTGTGAATTACCATGTTAATAACTCAAACCAAACTCTGTCCTTGTTACATGTACCAGGGTTGGGGAGTAACTGATTACATGTAACCCGTTACATGTAAGGGATTACAAAAAAATGTTAACTGTAATCTGTTACGTTACCAGCAAAATATTGTAATCAGATTACCGATACTTTTGAAAAACTAGATGATTATTTTGAGGATTACTTTTAAATTCAGAAAGGATGTTTGACACTTCTTTGTTTTCTCAATGACATTCAAATCAGCATTGAAAAAAGGCGCAGGTGTAACGACTGTCTAATGCACAGGTGTCAAACTCATTCCACGGGGGGCCGAGTGTCTGCGGGTTTTCGCTCCTCCCTTGTACTTGATTGATGAATTAACATCACTAATTAGTTAGGAACTCCCCACACCTGGTTGTCTAGGGCTTTATTGAAAGGAAAAACCAAAAACCTGCAGACACTAGGCCCTCCGTGGAATGAGTTTGACACCCCTGGTCTAATGCCTCCTCCTCGGATGAGGAGGAGGAGTAAGGGTCGGACCAAAACGCAGCGTTGTATGCAGACATAATGGAATTTATTAAAGACAAGACGAACACGAAAAACACTTTGAAAATTACAAAACAACAAAACGACGTAGACAGACCTGAACTTGAGAACTTACAATATAACACGAAGAACAGGAACAGGAAAGACTAGCCAAACGAACGAACAAACGAAACAATCCCGTGTGGTGCAACAGACACAGACACAGGAACAATCACCCACAAACAAACAGTGAGAACAGCCTACCTAAATATGGTTCTCAATCAGAGGAAACGTCAAACACCTGCCTCTAATTGAGAACCATATCAGGCAACACATTTAACCCCACATAGAAACACATAACATAGACTACCCACCCAGCTCACGTCCTGACCAACTAAACAAAGTTAAACAAAGGAAAATAAGGTCAGGAACGTGACAGCAGGTTTAAGTTTGTTCCACCTGAACGAGTCTGACCACAAGTCAGAGACCAATATGATGACACATGAAATGTGTTTGATGGATCGCAGGAAAAGAGCAGGAACAGGCTTTTGTAGGCTACAGTCAAAGCTATGTCTTCCAATGGTGTGACTGTTTATTCAAAAGATTATCCAATTTGACTAAATGCTTGGAGGTAAGGATGACAGCAGTGGTGTAGTCTACGGTGATACGGATATCACTTATTATTGATATCTACATGGCGCATTGATGTGAATCACACTGCTGCTCTCTCATTTAGCTATTTGCGCCTTACGGGTTGTGGTTGTTGTGGATGGCTGTTCACAAATCTAAATGTGTATTTGAACCCAATAATGGTTGAATTCAAGAAGTTTAAGCTGCCTATCAATCATTGTTTTTGAAACCAGTGGACAGCCAGTGAAAAATGCGCTCTTGCAACAGCTGCATAGTGCGGATCCCAGCCTATGGAATAAAAGTGGGGCTTTTATTGCTCAATCTAATTCATGCTGATAAAAACAAATCCATAGGCGTAATGGACACATGCTGAAACCTACAAACTTTTGATAGACTTAAAGGGGCAATCTGTAGTTGCTACATTCATTTTTGGACTTTTATATATACAGAACCAGTCAGAAGTTTGGACACACCTACTCATTCAAAGGTTTTTCTTTATTTTACTATTTTCTACATTGTAGAATAATAGTGAAGACATCAAAACTATGAAATAACACATAAGGAATCATGTAGTAACCAAAAAAGTGTTAAACAAATCAAATATATTTTATATTTTATGTTCTTCAATGTAGCCACACTTTGCCTTGATGACAGCTTTGCACACTCTTGGCAAAGCATGCCATTCCATGAGTGCAGCATTTATTTTTTAACTTGAATCAATGAGACCAATCAGTCCTCCATTACAACAAAAATCATAAACAACAGAGTAGGGCTGGCTAATAAATCCTTAGTTTTGGGGTCATGCTCAGGTAAAACAATTTGGCTAATCTATACTCCCATATTTCCAAGTCCTATTCTTGAAGATCAAGGTGTATAACATTTATTGGAATGACTGGAATTCTGATAGACTTTGGTTTTTAATGTAAAGATAGAATTTAGTCATATTATTATATGTAGTAGAAAGCGATGGGTTAGAAGAAGCCTACATAAGCAACCCATAAAGTACAATTGAACATCCATATATGACCTGCTATGTAAACTTTAACATGGATTTATCCTGCAATAGATGTCGTTCAATTGGTAACATACATTTTTGTCTTCTTCTAATGCCTCTTAAGGGGAAAGTAATCTAAGAGTAACAGCATGTAATCAGATTACATTACTGAGTTACGTTACTGATTACATTTTCAGACAGGTAACTTGTAACTGTAACGGATCACATTTAGAAAGTAACCTACCCAACCCTGCATGTAACTACAAGATGCCACAACCATTGAATCCACATGTAATATCAGGGTTGATAAATAGGCTAGGACCTGGTAACAACAATTGTAATAAGCCACACCCTGTCATTAACTACTGGTCATATTACATTTTTTCATTTCTATGTTATGACCTGGCTCAAAGGCTATATATACCGAATCAAGTGTAATACAAGAACAATGTAGTTACATAAGATATACTTGTAATTATCATGTACCTACCCAGGAGCAAGCAACTTAATGTAAAGTGAATCCCAGTAGGGTATAACCTTTATAATTACTATCTAGTAACAATGTAACAACCTTTGCAGACAATAGACAACAACCTTGTTACCATGTCATTTACAAAGTAACAGTTACGTAACTACTATGTTACTGGAGTTATTACTGTGGAGTTACATAGTAATAGGGGCAACATTGTAAGGCGTTTTGGTAATTTTATTACGGTCTGGCCACAAATACAGTCATATAGAATACCCTGGTATTTCCAGACATGTAACCACAGCTTTAGTCACAAGTGGCTAAGCAGCCCACTGCAATAATGGAAAGAGCGCCATCTGTTGGTCTTTTAGTGTATCAGCCTGAAGCGTGTTTTCCCATGGTGGATGTCACCCCTGGTGCCCTTGTTACACACCTGCCCTGAGGCCTATCTCTCTGAGTGTGTGAGTTCCAAAGGCTGTTACAGGGTTATTCAACTCAGGTTGCTCCCACTATGGCAAAGCAAAACACATACTGTTCATGTGTAGCCTGAAAAACAAGTGCCACAATGATAATTATTTTCGTTCCTAGGCTGCTAACTTGTTTTTCCAGATATATATATCTAACCTTGTTGTTTTCCATCGATTGATACAGTATGGGTCCCAAATGGAAACCCTTTTCCATATACCGTCCACTACTTTTGACCATAGTCCTAAGTATTGCACTATAAGGGTGCAATCCATTGTTGAGAGCAGGTGGAGGAGAAGTCCATTGATTTTGTTGCACTGTTTTCTGTTCCTCTCCTACATAGGAAACCCAAAGGGAGTCATGCTGACACATGGGAATGTTGTGGCTGATTTCTCAGGCTTCCTCAAAGTGACAGATGTAAGTTCGATCGGACTATGGTGTAGCTGACCCTTTCTGTGGAAGAAATTTCCCTTGTACAGTATTTATCTTGAGTAGGTGCTACATTTCCCATGTATGTAAATATATTAGATGCAAGACTCACTAAATTGCTTCAAGTCCCATATCTTACATGGGACAATAACAAGATGGAAATGTACAATGCACAAATGTATTTGTTTTTGTGTGCTTGTGGATAACATCTGTTCCTCTTTAAGATCATGTTTCACAGTTGAGTGGTGAGAAACAAACCCCACTGGGCACAGAAGTCAATTCAACGTCTATTCTGCATTGGTTCAATGTCATTTCGTTGAAATGACATGGAAACAACGTTAATTCAACCAGTGTGTACCCGATGGGATGGTTCTAATCCCCTTTCTCTCCCCCATGCCACAGAAAGTAATATTCCCAAACCAAGACGACGTTCTTATCTCCTTCCTGCCTCTGGCTCACATGTTTGAAAGACTCATCCAGGTAATTTCCCAAACAAAGCCCACACTAAGCTTTCATTTGTATAATTGTTGGTGTGTGTGTGTGTTGCTCCTCTTTGTGTGTGTGTGTGTGTGTGTGTGTGTGTGTGTGTGTGTGTGTGTGTGTGTGTGTGTGTGTGTGTGTGTGTGTGTGTGTGTGTGTGTGTGTGTGTGTGTGTGTGTGTGTGTGTGTGTGTGTACACATGTACCTGTATTTCTAGACATGAAGGATCTTGGCGATTACCCTTGTCCTTGGCTGTTATTGACCTGGTTATCTGTGGTTGGATTTCATTGTGACATTATATTATTAAATAGGCATATCATATGCTTGCTCTGGATAAGCTGGCTCATACAGTCATGGGTGTGCATTATTTCAGCCGGTTCTAACAGCTTCGCCCCCACAGGAAACTTGAGTCCTGCTGTTAACCCCCCCACGCTGCCTCTAGCTTGGGATGCATCCTAAATAGCATCCTATCCCCTATATACTGAACTACTTTTGACCAAGGCCCTATGGGCTTTGGTCAAAAGTAGTGCACTACAAAGGGAATAGGGTACTATTTAAATCGCAGACTTGGTCTGTTGTTTCCGATAGCTGTGGTTCCACAGCTCGTGTTTTCAGTCCCTAACTACTGATTTTGAATCAGTCCCAAATGACCCTATTATTTTGAATAACTACTATGAGTTAAACAACAAAGCTGGCACTGGATCAGCTTCAGTACTGAAGGGGTAAAGCAACCATACAGGTTCAACCGACCTTCGTGTTTTGCCCCGCTGCAGTACGTGTTCTTTCCTTGTTAGTGTGTGAGACACAGACACAGGAAACCACCTCTCTTCCCCTACAACACAAGCAGGCACATACTTCACGTTCACAAGAATGCACACACCCAGACACTGTTAATGTATGTGACCTTTATGTAACTAATATAAACGCCTTTAAGTTCATCCTCAAAAGGAACGGCCCATGTTCTCCTTGTAGAACTCGTTGAATAGGCTTTTCCATATACAGTAAGTTTTATGGTCCCTGCCAGTGCGCCCCAGTCTATTATGCAAATCATGTCTTTCAACACGTGAAAGAAAAAAAGTCAGTCCCTGCAGAGCCTGTCCTCATCATGACCTCAAAAACAGGAACTGTTCCAAAGATCGGTGTGAATTGTGGTACTTTCAAGAGAACTCAAACTCTGAACCTCCGAGTTAATATCAATATATTTTTTTGCGTCAAGTTTCCTGTTGTTCAATTCTGATATTTTGCAAGTGGGAAAGTCAGAGCTCGAGTTTCCAAGTGGACATTTTAGAGTTTCTGAGTTCCGAGTTGTCTTGAAAGCGGCATTAGGCCAGATCTATGCAACTGAATACAAAAAGTGCTTTTTGACTCAGTTGTAACTGTTAGGTTCTTTCCCCAGTCTGTGGTGTATTGTCATGGTGGCCGGATCGGTTTCTTCCAAGGCGACATCCGCCTGTTGTCTGATGACATGAAGGCCTTACGGCCCACCATCTTCCCTGTGGTACCTCGACTGCTCAACCGCATGTATGACAAGGTGAGAGAACCAGCCTTTACACCCCCCCCCCCCACACACACACACCTCCCCTCATTTTTCATATCTTATATCAACTCTTAAATGTCTATGTGTGTACTCTACAGATCTTCAGCCAGGCCAACACCCCATTGAAGCGTTGGCTGCTGAACTTTGCAGCTAAGAGAAAAGGGGCAGAGGTCAGTAGGGGGATCATCCGCATGGACAGCCTGTGGGATAAGATATTCTTCAGTAAGATACAGGTATCAACCTCCCCTCCTCCACTCCTTCTCTTCTCCTCTCCCTCCTGCCTATGAGTGGCCTGATACGGTGCCCTCGCACATTGGCTACCCGGACTATCTGCATTGTGTCCCGCCACCCACCATCCGCCAACCCCTCGTTTACGCTACTGCTACTCTCTGTTTATCATATATGTATAGTCACTTTAACCATACCTATATGTACATAGTACCTCAGTTAGCCTCGCTACTGTTATTTTTCACTGTTGTTTTTATTTCTTTACTTATCCATTGTTCCCCTAATACCTATTTTTTACTTAAAAATTGCACTGTTGGTTCGGGCCTGTAAGTAAGCATTTCACTGTAAGGTATTGTTGTATTCGGCGCACGTGACAAATAAACTTTGATTTGATTTGCTGTGTGTGTACAGGCAATAAAATGGGAATATGCACTGTGACCCGTGGAAGTGTTGCTAGGCAGGCAGGATGTACTGTATTTCAACAACACAGACTGCATTCCTGGTGTGTTGTGGGAGTTTGGGTTGTGTGATAGTATTGTGTTCTGTTGGCAGGCCAGCCTGGGTGGGAGGTTACGCATGATTGTAACTGGAGCTGCTCCGGCCTCCCCCACTGTACTGGGGTTTCTCAGGGCTGCACTGGGTTGTCAGGTAAGTGACGTACATGTGAATGCGTGCACACAAACACACACACACACATGTATGGATAAACACACACATGCAGCTGCATGCATAAGCATACACATGTGCACACACACGCACATGTGTTGACAAACACACAAACGCATGCAGCCACAAGCACACATGGACACGAGGTCACACAGACAAACCATCAGACTGATCATATCACATCCTGCTAACATCCTGTCTGTCCTGGCTGTCTGTAGGTGTATGAGGCATATGGCCAGACAGAGTGTACTGCTGGCTGTACTTTCACCACTCCTGGAGACTGGACCTCAGGTGAGCTTATCTCTCCTCTCCGCTCTTCCCTTCTCCTCTCTTCCCTTCTCCTCTCTTCCCCACTCCTTTCTTCTCATCTTTTCTCCTCTCCTCTCGTCTTCTTTCTTCTCCTCTTCTCTTCTCCTTTCTTCTCCTCTTTACTTGTCTCCTCCACTTCAACCGGTCAACAGCTGTTCCACTCCCAGTACACCCAAGTAGTGCACTATACATAGGGAGCCTTTTGGGACTCACCCCTACATTAGGCCAGGGAGCAAGAGTACCTTTATGACATCAGAGTACAGTCAATGCCTGTTTAAAAACATTATACTTCACCACTGGGGTGAAAGTCTAAGAGGTTTTACAACGGTGGAAACACAAGCCCACAGAGATAACACGCTGTGTATTGGGGACACATTATAGTGTGACTGAGTATAGCTGCTGCTGACTGATGCCAACATCAACAAGGCCCTCCATGTCCTGAGGAGATGGGGTTATAAGTCAGTGTCACCTGCTTTCAGCGGAAGGACCGCCGCAACGTGTAATATTTTACTGCGAACAATACAGCTGAAGCGAACTCCTTCCTCCGCCGCACGTAAGTGCTTTCAGCTTCAGACTCAAACAAACAAACACAAGCTTTGAGGTTCCCACTGTTTTTAGCTCTGTGGCTTCCGGCTGGCTGCACGTTTCAGGGCCACAACCATTTCCCCTCTGTAATGTGTGAGAACAGGGGCAACTGGTCGGGAGGCTTAATTGTAGTTGAGTCAACAACCTTTGGATCACAGCCAGTATTTACCCACATACTCTGCTGTGCTACAAAACACTGGCAGTTGCAGTATGACAACCCAAGCATGCAACAGACACTTTATTGTCTCGGTGAAACAGCCATGGCCAAAGGTTACACTGGAAATATATTGAGCTGCAGTACATTTGAATGGATGCTAGAGCAGCTCTAACACCTGACCCACCCATCAGCCCACTGAACCATCGGTTGCGTCCCAAATGGCACCCTATTTCCTATATAGTGCACTACTTTTGACCAGAGCCCTATGGGAATAGGGTACTCTATGGGTCCTGGTCAAAAGCTGTGCACTATATAAGGAATAAGGTGTAATTCGGAATGCAGCCATAATCTCCTGTCTTCCTGGAAATGTCATTACTTATTACATATTATTTCATGATGCAGACTTTGCCAGGTCTAGCATGAATTTCTAGCCCAAGGACCACTCAAAACCCACCCACAAGGCCTGAAAACCAAAATGTTGTTGTTTTTTCAGCAAGAGAGGGGTTGATAAATAGGTGTCTCCATAATGACAATCTAAATACAACTGGTAAAAAAAGGCTAATTGACTGAGAACACATTCTCATTTACAGCAACAACTTGGGGAATAGTTACAGGGGAGAGGAGGGTGAATGAATGAGCCAATTGGAAGCTGGGGATGATTAGGTGGTCATGATAGTATGAGGGTCAGATTGGGTATTTAGCCAGGACCCCAGGGTTATGTCATAGTATATTTAGTGACCACAGAAAGCCAGGAAACCAATTTAACGTCCCATCTGAAAAACAGCAACCTACACAGGGCAATGTTCCCAATAAAATATTTTTTGATCAAGGGTTTGTAAGCTACTCTGGACTTCTATAGGCCCTGCACATTATACTCCTCGACACTATAAAACAATATGGAACTAGCTAGTGCTGTTATTCGTTTGTTGTCCTCACATGACTTGTCATGATGTGCTGCTCTCCTCTCACTTGTGACTCAGCTGCCTGCTGCAGCGCTCTCTCAACACACGGCCCACCCCACAGCCCTCCCCCTCCCTCCCTCCCTCCCTCCCTCCCTCCCTCCCTCCCTCCCTCCCTACCACTCTCTCAGCAACAGCCTGCCTCACTACCTGATTATCAGTAGCAGCAGGTCACAGTGAAATAAATAGATTTTAAAAAATACACAAAAAATAGAAATACCATAGAAATACCATGGCAGCGGCGGTGCTACTCAGAAGTAGCGCAAAAACCTGCAACCCGCAACCAATACATTTTCCCCTGCGACATTGTTTTCAAAGTACTTCAAATTGCAGGAAAACCATGAACATGGCAACCCTGGTCAGTACACTCTCTTAATAAGGCCCTGTGCTCTTACAGTTCCTGGGCAGTGGGGCAGCCCGCTGTTAGTTTGGAATCAGACACAACTGAATGTGTGGATGACATTCAGGGGTCTAAGTGGGGAATAACAATTTCAGATCTTCACACACCCTAGAATTGGGCTTTAGCTTTGTGCCTTGCAATGTTTTTAAGTTTAGCAAGTATGGAGAAAGGTATGACTTCTCTAACTATCGTGTAGGCCTGATTGTCAAACAATACACATTTTAGCGTATTTCCACTAAAAGATGCACATTTGAGTTGTAAAGGTAATATAGCTTGTAATGATTAAGAAACATTTATTTGTATTGCGTCAAATTAAAATATTATTCAACTGCTCCCCCTACTGGTTTGATTCTATATTTCAGTATTTTCAGCTTCACATTGCTGTTTTGGCCTGACTGTATAAATGCATACTTTTTGGTGGCAGCCAATTTACTATCTAATGACTTCAATCAACCAAATTAAGATATGACTCCACAGCTGTCTGTACACTATACTTTTTTCTCATACTTCTCCTTGGTTTGATGGCTAACTCTAGGTCATGTGGGGGCACCATTGCCATGTAACCTCATCAAGCTGGTGGATGTGGCTGAGAAGAACTACTTTGCACGCAAGGGAGAAGGAGAGGTGAGTTCAATAAAGCATCAAGGACATTTTAGGATAATCCCTATTTGAACATGGTCCCAGACAGTTGATCACTGAGGCTATGTAAGCATTAGTCGATGTGATAGTTGGGTGCTGAACACATTCTCTTTAATTCTCACTCTGTGGCTGTCTCCCTCTCTCTGATCATCCATTAGGTGTGTGTGAAAGGACCCAATGTTTTCAAGGGCTACCTCAAAGACCCTGAGAGGACTGCTGAAACCCTGGACACAGACGGTTGGCTCCACACCGGAGACATAGGGAGATGGTTACCTGTACGTACACATGCTTGTTTATGACCCTTCCCTTGAAAATACATTTCTTCAAACATCTATTTGCCTTCCTTGTGTTATATACCCTCAATATTAGGGTCAAATCCTAACTTGACATTCACAACTATTTCAATTAAAATGTAAGGTATGGGCCTATTTTTGATGTCTGCCCTCCGCTCCTCAGAACGGTACACTGAAGATCATTGACAGGAAGAAGCACATCTTTAAGCTGGCCCAGGGAGAGTACATCTCCCCTGAGAAGATAGAGAACATTTACATCCGCTGTGAGCCTGTGACCCAGCTCTACGTCCATGGTGACAGCCTACAGGTGATCTCCTTAACCACTTCGTTGTTATCACATGACAGCCGATGGTAAGAGTTGTTTGGGCATTATCATTAAAGTTGGGCAGAACCACTGGTACACAGCTAGACATTAGCCCTATAAAAATCTGTCAGTTTAGGCTAGAGATAATTTTTTTCATCAATTCGCTGCATACGCACTTCCGCATCTGCGATGAAAGGTGGCAGAGCTCAAGCGATGTTTGTCAGACCATGAGACATCCCGAAAATTTGTCTTCTCACAAAATCGGATAACACTTTACTTGACACTCAGCATCATAACACATTATGATACAGTCATAACCATGTCATAATATGTCATAACAGCCGACATAACTTGTCATAAGTCATAATATGGTCATAACAATGTCATGACACATGTATTTAGACCTGTTGTGACATACTCTATATTGCATTATTTTATCACTGGTTATGACACCTACAAAAGAGTGTCAAAACCCACAAAACATGCACCTCTGTTGCTTATGACTAGGATGAAAGCAGGAGCAGATTTCAGGTACAAGAAACCCTCTTTTTGACTGATGACTGACATAAGGTCATGTACATGATAGGCCTATCTGACCTATTATGATGGTCATAATGTATCTTGGCAGTGTCATAAATCACATGAGCAAAGTTCACTGAACCACCTCCACTAAAATTACAATTGATAGCCTTTGAGTTAGAGTAGGATAATTAAAAAAAACATGACACTGATACTGAGGTTAATTGGTAAGCTGTAACAGACTATGTGAGGTCATAAAATGTGGGTATCATAACAGGTGTTATGTAGGTGTCATAACCAGCCATAAAATAACACAATATATGTCACAATAAGTGTAAATATGGGTCATGACAGTGTTATGACCATATTATGACAGGTTATGACAAGTTATGTCAGCTGTTATGACACATTATGACATGGTTATGACCGTGTCATAACGTCTTATAACGCTGGGTTTAAAGTAAAGTGTTACCCAAAATCGTCTGTAGCGTCTGAATGGTTTGACCATTATTACCCCTCTATGGAAAGATGAGACTCTCCCGAACACAACGGTGGTTTCCGTTTTGCTCTACAACCCCCACGAGCATTTTGGGACTAGTCTGAAATCAGTACAGCCGATCTGCTAACTTCTGTCTGTAGCGTCAAAACAGTTTGGACAACACACTAATATGACCCCTCTGTAGAAAGGTGAGACTCTCACAAACACAAATATGTTGTTTTGCTCTAGGATGCCCACTGGCCTCACAAGACCCGTCTGAAGGTCCCCCGTACCAGTTGAAAAAATAAAATGGAAGTATACTGAACAAAATTATTAACGCAACATGTAAAGTGTTGGTCCGATGTTTTATGAGCTGAAATAAAAGATCTCAGAAATTGTCCTTATGCAAATGTATTTCTCAAAAATGTTGTGCACAGATTTGTTTACATCCCTGTTAGTGAGCATTTCTCCTTTGCCAAGATAATCCATTCCAACTGACAGGTGTGACATATGAAGAAGCTGATTAAACAGCATGATCATTACACAGGTGCACCTTGTGCTGGGGACAATAAAAGGCAACTGTATAATGTGCAGTTTTGTTAGACAACACAATGCCAAAGATGTCTCAAGTTTTGAGGGAGTGTGCAATTGGCATGCTGACTGCAGGAATTTCCACCAGAGCTGTTACCAGAGAATTGATTGTTAATTTCTCTACCTTAAGCCGCCTCAAATTTTGCTTTAGATAATTTAGCAGTCCATCCAACCAGCCTCACAACCGCAGACCCACCTGTATAGCGTTGTGTGGACGAGCGGTTTGCTGATGTCAACATTGTGAACAGAGTGCCCAATGATGGCGGTGGGGTTAGGGTATGGGCAGGCATAAGCTACGGACAACGAACACAATTGCATTTATCGATGGAAATTTGAATGCACAGAGATACTGTGACAAGATCCTGAGGCCCATTGTAATGCCATTCATCCACCACCATCACCTCATGTTTCAGCATGATAATGCACGGCCCCATGTTGCAAAGGATCTGTACACAATTCCTGGAAGTTGAAAATGTCCCAGTTCTTCCATGGCCTACGTCCTCACCAGATATGTCACCCGTTGAGCATGTTTGGGATGCTCTGGATCAACGTGTACGACAGCGTGTTCCAGTTCCCGGCAATATCCAGAAACTTCAACCAGCCATTGAAGAGGAGTCGGACAACATTCCACAGGCCACAATCAACAGCCTGATCAACTCTATGCGAAGGAGATCTGTAGCGCTGCATAAGGCACTTTTTTTTAAAGTTATCTGTGACCAACAGATGCATATCTGTATTCCCAGTCATGTGACATTAGGGACTACTGAATTTATTTAAATTGACTGTAACTCAGTAAAATCTGTGAAGTTGTTGCATGTTGTGTTTACATTTTTGTTCAGTGCACATATGGGGACAATTTAGTGCCAAAAATAAGGGGTTAAATAATGTAAAAAAATATATATATGTAACGCTCGTCTTCCTCCTCGTCTGAGGAGGAGCAAGGATCGGACCAAAGCGCAGCGTGGTTTGAATACATATTTTAATTATAGCAACGAAGACGAAAAACACTTGACAAAATACAAAACAATAAACGAACGTGAACAAACGAACGAAAACAGTACCGTGTGGCAAACAAACACAGACACGGCAACAATCACCCACAAACAAACATTGAAAACAGCCTACCTTAATATGGTTCCCAATCAGAGACAATGACAAACACCTGCCTCTGATTGAGAACCATATTAGGCCAAACGAACAAACCTAAACATAGAAACAAATAACATAGACTGCCCACCCCAACTCACGCCCTGATCATACTAAATAAAGACAAAACAAGGGAAATAAGGTCAGGAACGTGACAATATAAACCTTTCCTTATCTTTCTTAAAGATCTCAGATATAGGACAGACACTTCAGAACAAACTTCCTTGAGATGTTTTTTCTGATTATCTGTTCCATGTAGTGAATCTGTTATTCAATGTGTTTATATGGGCTAATAACAGTAAGGCCAACATTTTTTTTTCATCAAATCATTTTTGCAGATATTTTTTTCATACTTCAACGGCTCTTAAAATTCAAAATCAAATAGCTAAATGATCCTTGGTATGACCTTATTAAAACAATTCTATATAGCTTAGTAGAACCCCCCCCCCTCCCCTGACTGTAATGGGTTAAAACCACAGTTTATGCTGGATACTGTTTATGTACAGCTATTTTCATAGATAGACACATACTTACTTACCTACTTAGGCCTATTGAGAGAGAGAAAGAGAGAGAGAGAAATACAGAGAACATTTGATTATTTCTAAAGGTTACTTGTGTGTTTCTCTTCTAGTCCTGTCTGGTTGCCATAGTTGTTCCTGACCCAGAGACAATGCCTGCATGGGCCCTGAAGAAAGGCATGGAGGGGAGCTATCGGGACCTCTGTAAAAATACTGTATGTGATTTCAATCCCATCGTTTACATTCAATGGTGTTTTCATTCTGTTTGTTGCCATGATGAAGGAGAGGCTTGAAATAATCAACTATGTGAATAGATGTGAAAAGATTGACGTAATCAAAAGAAAGGATTCCTGTTGCACAACATTCATATCTAGGTACTGCGCTTTTAGAGAAAGATCATCAGATCCTCAGACCCTGAGTAAACTGATTCAAGAAAGGGCACCTTGTTGAACCCTTTGAGTTGTTGAATAGATCGACATAACACAACACATGGTATTGTCTTAGAGTCATGGTACGGTGTCTTGTCTTGTGTGTGTGTGTATGTAAAGGTCCTGAAGAAAGCCATCATGGAAGACTTGCAGAGACTGGGCAAGGCCAGTGGCCTCCACTCGTTTGAGCAGGTGTGTGTGTGTGTGTGTGTGTCAATTGTGAGGTGTTCATTGGTGAGGGCAAATGACAACTCTCTGAAAGCGAATACCTAGATGATGATGACAAATAGCTGATATGCACACTTGACCTGGCAAAGGATCCTGTCTACATTCTAATGTATTCTGTCTGTCCCAAGGTGAAAAACATCCACATCCACAACGAGCAGTTCTCCATACAGAATGGCCTGTTGACTCCCACATTAAAAGCGAAGAGACCCGAGCTAAGGGAGTTTTTCAAGGAGAAGATCGAAGACCTGTACGAAAACATCTCCATGTGAAACACTACCACCGAATAAACGTTTCTCAGCAACATCACTCCTCATTTAACATTTGTCATTCACTCCCCTTCACCCCCATCCAACCACAAAACAGACTCAAACCAACCAAACAAGTTACTGACCGTGGGTCAGGAAGGAAGTATCAACTTAGCTCTTTGGACACCCACTGACCGAGTTCTGTCTGCTGCTCCAGGGCAGCCTAGCAGTGTGTTGGGCCAGTAACCGAAAGGTTGCTGGTTTGAATACCTGAACTGAAAAGGTGAAAAATCTGTTGATGTGCCCTTGAGCAAGGCAATTAACCCTAATTTGCTCCAGGGGCGCCGTACTACTATGGCTGACCCTGTGAAACAACACATTTCACCTACAGTACTCGGTATATGTGACAATACATCTGTGTTATTTTTTTCAATGTAGAGCTAAAACCAAATCAGCCTCATCTCTTATCTTGAAACGCCAGCAACAGACAGTCAACATAGCCTGCATGCTCCTCTTTCTTTTGTAGACCTTTCAAAACATTACAAAAAAATGATGCAATCTTTAAGTTTTTCTCCATGATGTGCTCAGAGAATTTGCCTGGTAAGAACATACCGACCTCAAATAAGGGCATTGCATGCAGTGTGCCCTGCATTGCTGGGACCGTTGTTACAGGAGACTTCAAAATGAGTCCTGGGCTTTTAAGGCAGTCAATATGGGTGTAAAAACGTTTTGTCTGTTGCAAAACTTTTTCCAACAGAAACAGCTTAATCAAAACGTAAAACGTTTTTTCAACAAAAACTAGAGTTTTATTGGACAAATTCAGGTAGGCCCCTCCCTGTTCCATTTGTTCTGTTTGCTTCCATTTGGTTCCTAGAGTAAATGGTAAACGCTTTCCATGCAAGGCAAAACGTTTTGAAACGGAATCCGACTAATGAATACACCCCTGGTATACCAACACCGTCAACGGTCATACTGCAAAGCTTTCTCATGTAGTCGAGATCGACAAGCTCCACTCATTGATGGAGGTTAAAACAAAATGGACTGTGAAAATGTGGGTTTATGTAGTACAAATGTAATGGCTTTTGAGTTAATTTCAGTCCCAAATTATTACTATGTGGATGTACATATTAAGGACAACTAGACATAAGCATATTTAAGCAATGGTTTGAATGGATTTTTTGCGTGTAGTGAGATGAATTGTAACTTTATTTAATCTGTTGTCAAATGGAATCAGCACCATATCCTTGTATTGAATGAGTGCAGCAACAGGGATTAGGGGTGGGGTTGGGATGGGGCAGAGAAAAATAAAATACATTCTGGAATGATTTTAATTTATTATTTCTTTATTCTTTTCCATGTCAAGCGATGCTTAAACAAACTAAAACAGAATTACCTTTGCATTGCAACATTTGGCTGGGCAATATAGACAGAAAGTGTTAAAGGCCCAGTGGAGACACAAATGTGATTTCCTGCGTTTTATATATATTTCCACCCTGAGGTTGGAATAATACTGTGAAATTGTGAAAATTATGAGAATACAATCATTTTTATTGTAAGAGCTGTTTGAAATTTGTTCCCGTTTTGGTGTCAGGGAATTTTGGCCTTCCATGGTGACATCACCATGCAGTAAATGAGTTAATAAACCAATAAGAAAGAGTTCCAAACCTCTCTGCCAATAACTGCACATTCAGTTTTACCCTCGCCACTCAAACCTGCCCGAGACAGTCCTAGAAAAAATATTGCTTGATAAATGGCTCTTTGCTAAGAATGTATTTTTTTTTTTTTAAATGTACCACTTTATTTGAAAAAATAAATCACAGTATGGTACTTAATTTTTACCCTGAAATGATCTGATATTGAGATCTGCATTGGACCTTTAAAGGGATACTGCGAGATTCGGGCCTTTGTTCTACTTACCCAGAGTCTGATGAACTCGTGGATACCATTTTTATGTCTCTGTACCCGTACCCGTATGTTTCTGTACCCATAGACTTCCAGTCATTGCGCTAACACTAGTAAGCATTTGCTTGTGAAACTAGAGCTAACTTACTTTGTACTGCACAGAGACATAACGATTGTATCCACGAGTTTATCTGACTCTGGGTAAGTAAAACAAGGGCAATATAATAGCAATGATCATGGTAGTGATATAGGGTGATAAGATCAAATCAAAGTCTATTGGTCACGTACGCAGTTTAGCAGGTGTTGTGGCGGGTGCAGCGAAATGCTTATGTTCTAGTTCCTATCAATCAATGCAGTAAATGTCAAACAAGCACACAATAATACAAAGTATAAATGTAGTACAGTACAATACAAAGTACAAATGTAGTACAGTAGTAGATATATAAACAATATGTAAACATGGTTAAAGTGACCAGTGTTCATTTACTATGTACATAGGGCAGCAGTCCGTAAGGTGCAGGGTAAAGTATGCAACAGTTGGACACAGTCTCCATTGATATGTGTCTCCTGACCTTGACACAGGTAAAGTGGCTGAGTGATTGGTTTACCTCTTCTGTAGGTTTACTTTGGCACAACAAAAGTCTACTTGGAGCTAGCGTCCTAGTGCATGCTTCTTCTTATCAGCAGCCAACAACTACAATGTTGAGAGCTGAAGGTCTATAGGGCATACTTTCTTCCAAGTACCTCAGATGAAGTTTCATCATCATAGTTGATGTTTGATTTTAGTAGGGGAAAGGCTGCACTTACAGAGCCTCTGAAATATGTTTGTGAGCAGCAGGACCTCAAATAGTCTGTTACAGTTTACCAATTAACCTCAGTATCAGTGTCATGTTTTTAAAAAATGATCCTACTCTAACTCAAAGGCTATCAATTGTAATTTTAGTGGAGGTTGTTCAGTGAACTTCGCACATGTGATTGTCTTTTAACTGAGGCCTGAAGACTAGCCCACAAAGTAAATGCTTACAGCAGGCTAACCCAGTCTTGTGACACACGTTGCGTTCCCCTGCTCAGACGTTGCATGCGTCAACCAAAGGTTGCGTGTCACGTCATCGACTGTGTCATCGACTGACAGATTGATATAACATATGATGTGGTTAGCTGATACGTAAAATACCTATCCAGGCGTTGTAAGACCTGGCAGGCTTCAGCAACGCCTGGGCAGAGGAATACGCCCATAGACGACCAGGGCTCAAACCATAGCATTTATTACACTTTTTCCAGACAAGACAAGGGCAAATTAATATAATAAATTTGCAAAATTCAGCTCATTTTATTTGGTCAAAACAATATTTCCGGGCATCCCGAGTAGCGGTTGGGCTCTACTTGGCACATTGTGCTCTAGCGACACTCCCCGGTCGCCAATGAACGGTTTCCTCCGACACATTGGTGTGGCTGGTGTAACGGATGTGAAATGGCTAGCTAGTTAGCGGGTACGCGCTAGTAGCGTTTCAATCAGTTACGTCACTTGCTCTGAAACCTATTAGTAGTGTTGCCCCTTGCTCTGCAAGGGCCGCGGCTTTTGTGGAGCGATGGGTAACGATGCTTCGTGGGTGACCGTTGTTGATGTGTGCAGAGGGTCCCTGGTTCGCGCCCGAGGGGACGTACTAAAGTTATACTGTTACACTGGCTTCCGGGTTAAGCTGGCGGGTGTTAAGGAGCGCGGTTAGGCGGGTCGTTTCGGAGAACACATGACTCCACCTTCGCCTCTCCAGAGCCCATTGGGGAGTTGCAGCGATGAGACAAGATCGAAATTGGGGGAGAAAAAGGTGGGTAAAATACCAACAACAACAAAAAAGAAAAGAATACTTGACTTATCTGATTTAAGCCCTTGGCTCCAATAAAAGGAGCATAGGCCATAGACAAATGTCCTCCTCCATCTCACTCGTTTCGGGGCAAGTTTTTCCAGGTCTCACCATGTTGAGGCTACTTTCAGTCATTTCTGCCTGGACAAATAAGCCTACACCTGTCACTGAACATCAAACTGGAAAAATGTGTCACAATCATATCCCTCAAGTCTCTGCATAAATACAAGCTGTTCAGACGATCACATGAATCCACTTCACAGATAAGATGTGATTGGCGTAGGCCTATTTGGGGAGTACATTGGATCTGGAAGAACAGGCATGCTTGTACAGCACTTTTGTAAATTAATTTGTAGAATGAAAGGCATAAAAAGGAATTGCAAGTGAAACCACGGGACTGGTTAGGAATCAATGAAGATTACATAGCAACATTCCAACTGATGATCAGATCACAAAGAATCCTGTAGTATGTTTAAAAATATATGAATAATATGTTTTACGGTAAATCTAAATGATGGGTAGATAGGACAGGAATCAAACTGTACATGTTGGATATTTTAATATTAAGTGTTTTTCCTTCTTTGACTAATGACACTATTTAAGGTGGGTGGTCACGTCTCAAACCAGCTACAGGGTTACCGTACTCTATTTTTGTATTTCACGTTTATGGCCAGCAGGGAGCGCCAACATAATTAGGGGAACATCTCCACACATTTTTTTCCAGCTGAATCTCTGGAAAAGTTTTTGGGGGTGCCAAGATGACGGGCAGGCCTACACCCGAATTGTTGTTGGACTTGGAGGTGGAGTCAGAGGATCCCATAGAGTTCGATAAGAAAGCGGGCAGTGAAAAAAACAAAAAAAACAGGAACATATTAAGAGTGAATATGGAGTGCTGCAGAACGAAATTGAACATGACGAGAGTGAGGATGAATTAACTAAGGTGGCAGGTGCTGTGAAAACCGTAGAGTTTGAGCCTCCTCCCGATGGTGATGAAGATGATTTTGGCCCAGTGGGAGAAAGATTTTTGGAGAGAATGGATTGTTGCCTTCTGGCTGATCCGTATGTGGTGTCACGATGGGTGGAAAAGAGGTTGGGGATTGTTAGGTTGTTGAAAGTGACTTAAAGTGAAATCGTGTAGATTTTTTAAACGTTTATGCCCTCCAGAGGGAGCGTGCGCTCCGCACCACGCGACTGGAGAAAATAAGTGTGACATGCTTTCCTCTCCAGAGCAGGGCGCCGTTGAAAGGAGTGATAACTGGAGTGGCAAATCAAATCAAGTTTATTTTATATAGCCCTTCGTACATCAGCTAATATCTCGAAATGCTGTACAGAAACCCAGCCTAAAACCCCAAACAGCAAGCAATGCAGGTGTAGAAGCACAGTGGCTAGGAAAAACTCCCTAGAAAGGCCAAAACCTAGGAAGAAACCTAGAGAGGAACCAGGCTATGAGGGGTGGCCAGTCCTCTTCTGGCTGTGCTGGGTGGAGATTGACATTGGCATTAAGGGTTGAAGAGGGTCAACTGAAGTTGAAGATTCCCAGTGTTTGTGACGCACGCCGTTTGGTGTGACTCAAACCTGTGGAGAGGTGGTGAAACAGAGAAGACATTGTGTGTACTACTGAGCTTTGATGCAGAGTCTTCACCAGATAAAGTCCACTAACGTGTTTTAGGTGTCAAGCTTATGGCTTATGTAGCAGTAGTGTGTAGGAGGGAGATTCATGGATGTAAGAAGTGTGCAGGAGGACATGAGACAAAGGAATGTGTAGTATCGGTGGAAAAAGTTGTGTATTAACTGTAGTGGTACCCATGGTGCTGGAGATTAGAGGGGTCTGGTGAAAGGCAGGTTGAGGTTGCCAGGATCAGAGTATGGCAGAAGATGTGCTATGCTGAGGCAGTAAAGAGAGTATTAGAGGAAGATGGGTCCAGGGTGAGGGTGAGGGATCCTAAGAGGATCCCTGTGAGGAGGCCGAGGCCAATAGAGAGTGATAGGAATAACACATGCTTCAGTAAGTTTCTTTTTTGTTGGCATTCATGGCCATGGATGTCAATTGTACCTCAGCAATGGAACTTAAATCACAGAGGATAGATGTTGTGGTGGCAGCTGCAGAGAACTACTTGGGTGATTGTTTAGACTGTTTTGATCACGCGGACTGGGATATGTTCCGGGTAGCCTCTATGAATAACATTTACGAATACACGAATACGGTGACTGAGTTCATCAGGAAGTGTATTGGAGAGGTTGTACACACTGTGACTTTTAAAACCTACTCAAACCAGAAACCGTGGATAGATGGCAGTATTCGTGGAAAACTGAAAGTGCGAACCACCACATTTAACCACGGCAAGGTGACTGGGAATGTGGCCAAATACAAACAGTGTAGTTATTCCCTCAGTAAGGCAACCAAATAGTTAAAACATCAGCACAGAGACAGTGGAGTCGCAATTCAACAGCTCAGACACAAGACATATGTGGCAGGGTCTACAGACAATCACGGATTACAAAGGGAAAACCAGCCACGTCGCGCACACTGACGTCTTGCTTCCGGACAAGCTAAACACCTTCTTTGCCCACTTTGAGGATAATACATTGTCACTGACGCGGCCCACTACCAAGGACTGGGCTCTCCTTCTCCATGACCGACGTAAGACATTTAAGCATGTTAACCCTCGCTAGGCTGCCGGCCCAGACGGCATCACTAGCCGCGTCCTCAGAGCATGCACAAACCAGCTGGCTGGAGTGTTTACGGACATAATAAATCTCTCCCTATCCCAGTCTGCTGTCCCCACTTGCTTCAAGATGTCCACCATTGTTCCTGTTCCCAAGAAAGCAAAGGTAACTGAACTAAATGACTATTGCCCTGTAGCACTCACTTCTGTCATCATGAAGTGCTTTGAGAGGCTAGTTAAGGATCATATCAGCTCTACCTTACCTGACACTCTAGACCCACTTCAATTTGCTTACCGCCGCAATAGATCCACAGACGATGCAATCGCCATCGCTTTGCGCACTGCCCTATCCAATCTGGACAAGAGGAATATCTATGTAAGAATGCTGAATGCAGACCCCCCCTGTACTCCCTGTTCACCCATGACTGCGTGGCCACGCACGCCTCCAACTCAATCATCAAGTTTGCAGACGACACAACAGTAGTAGGCCTGATTACCAACAATGACGAGAGAGTGGTGCCAGGAAAATAATCTCTCACTCAATATCAACAAAACAAAGGAGCGGATCGTGAACTTCAGGGAACAACAGAGGGAGCACGCCCCTATCCACATCGACGGGACTGCAGTAGAGAAAGTGGATAGCTTCAAGTTCCTCTGCATAGACATCACTGACGATCTGAAATGGTCCAACCACACAGACAGTGTGGTGAAGAAGGCGCAACAGCGCCTCTTCAACCTCAGGAGGCTGAATAAAGTTGCCTTGGCCCGTAAAACCCTCACAAACTTTTACAGATGCACAATTGAGAGCATCCTGTCGGGCTATATCACCGCCTGGTACAGCAACTGCACCGCCCGCAACCGCAGGGCTCTCCAGAGGGTGGTGAGCTCTGCCCAACACATCACCGGGGGCAAACTACCTGCCCTCCAGGACACCTACAGCACCCGATTGTCACAGGAAGGCCAAAAAGATCATCAAGGACAACAACCACCCGAGCCACGTCTTGTTCACCCCGCTATCATCCAGAAGGCGAAGTCAGTACAGGTGTATCAAAGCTGAGACCGAGAGACTGAAAAACAGCTTCTATCTCATTGCCATCAGACTGTTAAAAAGCCATGACTAGCGGGCTTCCACCCAGTTACGCAACCCTGTACCTTAGAGGCTGCTGCCCTATATACATAGACTTGGAATCACTGGCCACTTTAATAATGTTTACATACTACTTTAGTCATCTCATATGTATATACTATTCCACTGCATTTTAGTCAATGCCACTCAGACATTGCTCAATCTAATTTTTATATATTTCTTGAATCCAATCTTTTACTTTTAGATTTGTGTGTATTGTTGTGAATGGTGGAGATCCGCAATAACATTTGCTAAATATGTGCATTTGACCAATATTGTTTTTTGATTTGGGTGTATGAGATTTTACTGCAGAAGAGTTACAAGATGTTTTGAATGATAGTGTCCCGTCCTCCAAGGCTGCTGGCCTGGAGTAGGAACAGATAGGACCAAACTAGTGGAATAGTGGTGAGTTTTTAATGGGTGCAATTTTTTCACAAAGTGTAATGAATTCATACTACAGAATAGTAGGCTGATACACAGCCAATACAGTAGGTGGCGCCATGCACCGATAATACTTGTTTGCGGACCGTCGTAATACCCCAGAAGAAGCAGTTGCTGATGATCCAGAGGTCTACGGAGGTTTGTGAATAAAAAAAAATAAAACTAGCTATGGCCAATGACAACGTTTTAATAATTAAATTAATAATTGTTTGTTCAAACTATCTTTCTGATTCGTTGGTTTGCTGGCTTTATACTTTAATCAAACAAGTGAAACACCTGCCTGGCCAAAAAATTAACAAACGTTGGCTACCGTTAGCTAACTACTGTAGCTAACTTAGCAGGCGTCATTATCGGGACACTCAAACACGTTCAAGTTGAAAGTTCATTCTCACCTTGCCTTCATATTAAATGGATGTAAATGCATCAATGAGCCTCGTACGTGTTTTGATTCAACTGTAACTTTTCTCTCCAAAGAATAATCGTGTTTTTGCCCGAATGGTTCGTTCAAAATGTCGGAGTGACGACACCATCACAAGACGAGAAGGAATGCTCAGCAGCAGCTCCAGAAGGCAGAGTGGCGATACGCCTTTGAAGTCAGGTTTCACAAGAGGCAGTAAGAAATGGGATGCCTTTCAATGACAGTATGAGCTACTATGATTATACCTGTCCTGAAGGCCATCTCTCCCCAGATTTCTTCAAGTGGTATCTTCATACACAGATAAGATGTAGCCATCTACAAAGTATTACAAAAACAGTTTTTGACAACCAGCTACACACGGATTTACATGCAGCACAACTGGTGGACAAAAAAGTTAAACAAGCCCAGTAGTATACTCATTCCCAAGCAGAGGTTTAACCATGCAGAGGAAGTTAAGACTTGTTCATAGCCAATCATTAGGTTTGACTACTATGGTTGCTGATCACTTGCCTGGCAGAAGCAAATTGGTCTGGATGCCAGGCAATCTGATCAAGTCTTTTGTTTAAATTTCAGAACTGAAGCGACTCTTCCCTAAACCCCTCTGCGCACGGCCAAAAGGCCATGCTCTGTCACCCATAAATGAGTCAACATGCACTGATCACGGGTGAGCTGCTTCATCTGTTAACCCTTATCTGATTGTTATAAATTGTTTGAGTCCCAAATGGTACCCTATTCCCCATTTAGAGATCTACGTTTGACCAGTGCCATGGGGTGCCATTTGGGATGCAGACAGGTAAGATTTGTAGCTAGCATTAATGTGACTGCTCATTCCTAGTACATACCATTATGTGTGCCTCAACAGATCTGTATCGTCAACTGGTCCCTGGATGAACAGAATGCTGGAATCAAATGGAACTGTGAGTGAAAAGTCATTAAACCAGTTTGCATCACCTCCGATTCACTTGACTAACTTATCACTCTCCATTTTCTCTTTTCAGGAGAGCACAATACATTATAGCACAGAAGACGGTTCAAGTTGAGTTAGGAACATGTTTTTTTTTGTCAGTTAATGGATAAACCCATGCTCACTTTGGTCCTTCATGTTGTGGATTGGTAATTGCAAATGGGTCAAAGTTTACTATTGAACGTAATATTTTTTCTATTTGCAGTTTCACAAGTGGGTGTTTCCTCCCTCCTGTTGGATTGTGATGAGACAGACTCTGCTGACATCTCCAGCGATACTAGCTCCAGCAGTTTGCCCTCACCTGAGCAGTTCCGCAGAGAGAAAGTCTATGGTGTGTGTGTGTGTTGGTCTAGGACTCAGCAGGCACTGTAAAAAGACCTGGCTGACGGCCCATGCCCTAAGAAGTTGAGTGACAGGGTTTTTTCAATCCCATCTTCTTTTGCGGTTTAGAAGAGATAGTGGCCTTCCCCAGTGAGGAGATGTTGGACCTGAATGTAAAGAACTCCACTCTCCTAGATGTCAGCGATGCTGAGGACATCCACATGCAGCAGCCTCCTAACCTGTCCTCCATCATTGGTAAGAGATACAGCACAATACTGGACATACAGGATGTTACCCCAAAGGGCACCCTATTGACTTTATAGACTACTGTTTTGACCTGCGCACCTAGTGTACCACTTTTGACCAGAGGCCTATCTTGGGAAAATGGTGCCATTTGGAACATAACCCAAGTTTTTGTAATTTTAATTATTATTTTTTTAAATTTTAAGGACCCTGAAACCTTGTCAACCTTGGAGAGGTTTAGTATTCCATGCTTCCTTATCTGCGCAAAATGTATTTTTTCTCTCCTTTGCAGACAGTTCCCAAATGAATGATGGAAAAGATCAGGAAAAAAGGTCAATTTGATTGAATGGCTCGACTCTTTGTATAAGATGTGAAATTTACTTTTTCATAGAATGAATAGTAATTTATATTCTAACAAAGAACCTTTATTTGTTCACAGCCGTTTAGCGCTACCCATTAGAAGTACATATTCAGGTATTTGCTTCTAATATATTTTATAATTATTTTTAAATAACTAATAGTAATTTGTTTTTTGAAAAAATACCTAACAAAAGCGGGAGAACGCATATAGAACTGATTATTTATTTTCCATGTATTTGTAGACAAGCTGTTCAATGCCTATGTGTCCGTTGAAAGCACACCCCTAGCTGGAGGAGTAACTGTGCCCTCAGTCCCCAAGAAAACACAAAGGGTATGAAAACACTCGCCTGTCTTATATTTCTCAGATTCTATCAGAGCTACAAGTGGCATGTAAAGAGAAACTGTGGCTCATCTGCAAGTGTAAGAATGTCAGTTAGTAATGAAGTCCTCCTCTCACAGCCAGAGACGATTAGACCCAGGAAGATCAAATGCAGGAAGAGAGTAAAATTTAGTGACTCTGTTACCACTGAGAAGATGGTAGTGAACAATGTGGAGCCTGTCAGTGACCACACGGTCAGTGAGAGGATCAGAGACACAGTAGACAACAGAGAAACTGCTGCCCCTGAAGTAGTCCCTCAAGTCCTGAAAAGACCCACACATCACTCACCAGAGCAAGCCAAGTTCTTTGACTTTGCAGACAAGAAAGAAAGAGACACCTTCTTTCAAAAGTTGAGGCAGAGGTACTCCTCCGTGAGGGTAAGCATCCTCTCTGAATGGGCAGTCTTTGAATGATTGCAGATGCCATGTATCAGGAATTTGCTCTCATAGTATGTTGTTTGACTGACCATGTCCTGGTATTTTTCGTCACCAGAGTATATTCGCCAATGTTGGTGGGCGTTCAACAGATACATTTGAAGATGAGGGTAATGTTTGGTAAGCACAATTTCTACATAGGATGAAGTCCTGCAGATGTTAGTAAAATGGTTGGTTCCTAGGACAAAAATGTCTTGCAGAAATTTCATTTTGGGGTATATTCAGAGGTGGAAATTTTCCATGGGAAATAATGGAAATATATGCAAATTAATATTAATACCATTTAAATGTAGATGTGTTTTGCATTGGATATATTTACCATATCATATGGAGACCTTATCAAAAGTAGACATAATTGCAAATGATTAAATCCTTCCAATAGAAAAGAAAACGATTTAGTTATGAATTGAACTTTAATTAAATGAGTTGACTCTTCACATGGGATGATTTCACTGAACAACAAAAGGGAATATTGAATGATCCCAATGATCCATCGCATCTCCCAAAAACGTGTTCAACACATCTGTAAAATGAGTCTAGAAACTAAAGCTTTGGTTGTCTTCCTGTCAGGCTTCCATGTCTTCTCGCTGGACCTCCTCAATGTCCACCTCTTTAACATCAGACTTTGAGACCTCATCTTCACTGTCACTTTCCAACCTTGTTGCGGATGGCTCGTTGTCAGTCTCAAAAAGGCTCAAATTTGCCTGGGTCGCCACCAATTTTTCAACCCTTGTATTGGTCAGCCTGTTGCGTGCTTTGGTGTGTGTGTGTGTTCCCAAACAAGGACCAGTTGCTCTCTGAGGCGGCTGATGTTGGTGGGATTTGGAGGATGATGGAGGCAACCGTGTAGAGAGCCTGAGATCCACAAAGTCACTTCCACCAGGTGGCTGATGAGATATGTTGGCACGACTGCCATATTGCATCTCCATCCCAAAGCCCTTGCTTGGATATGTACTTCGCCAGACTGCCAAGAACCTTGCCCTCATCCAGGCCAAGGTGCAAGACATGGTAGTGATGACACCATAGGCCTTGTTGATGCGCTTCACCAGACAGGATGCTCTTGCCAGCATACTTGGGGTCCAACATGTACGCTGTGGCGTGTATGGGCTTCAGGCAGAAGTCTTCACGCTTTGTGATGTATTTCAGAACTGCAGTTTCCTCTGCTTGGAGCAACAGTGAAGTGGACAGGGCAGTACGGGTTTCTTCTCTTACATCTGCAAGCAGAGTCTGAACATCAGACAGGATGGCATTGTCTCCCTCAATCCATGCAATGGCTACTGCTATAGGTTTCAGGCTGCTTACCACTCTCTCCCAAAATACATCATCCAGGAGGATCCTCTTGATGGGGCTGTCCATATCGGCAGACTGTGATATGGCCATTTCTTGGAGAGACTCTTTCCCCTCTAGGAGACTGTCAAACATGATGACAACACCACCCCAACGGGTGTTGCTGGGCAGCTTCAATGTGGTGCTCTTATTCTTCTCACTTTGTTGATGAGGTAGATTGCTGCTATAACTTGATGACCCTTCACATACCTAACCATTTCCTTTGCTCTCTTGTAGAGTGTATCCATTGTTTCCAGTGCCATTATGTCCTTGAGGAGCAGATTCAATCCATGAGCAGCACAGCCAATGGGTGTGATGTGAGGGGAGGACTCCTCCACTTTAGACCAAGCATCCTTCATGTTCGCATCATTGTCTGTCACCAGTGCAAATACCATCTGTGGTCCAAGGTCATTGATGACAGCCTTCAGCTCATCTGCAATGTAGAGACCGGTGTGTCTGTTGTCCCTTTGTGTCTGTGCTCTTATAGAATACTGGTTGAGGGGTGGAGATGTAGTTAATTATTCCTTGCCCACTAACATTCGACCACCCATCAGAGATGATTGCAATACAGTCTGCTTTCTCTATGATTTGCTTGACCTTCACTTGAACTCTATTGAACTCTGCATCCAGCAAATGAGTAGATAAAGCATGTCTGGTTGAAGGGGTGTATTCTGGGCAAAGAACATTCAGAAATCTCTTCCAATACACATTGCCTGTGAGCATCAGAGGTGAACCAGTTGCATACACAGCTCGAGCAAGACATTCATCAGCATTTCTCTTACTCTGTTCCTCCATTGAGTCAAAAAAACTTCTCATTCCAGGAGGACCATGAGCTGTTGCTATCGATAAGGTGTCTTGATTCATCATTTTCACCTCAAATAGAAGAGGGACTTTTGTCAGAGGTTGCTTGTTGTGAGAGCTGAGGGAACTTTATGCACTTGGCTAGATGATTCTGCATCTTTGTTGCATTCTTCACATATGATTTGGCACAGTATTTGCAAATGTACACAGCTTTTCCTTCTACATTAGCTGCAGTGAAATGTCTTCACATATCAGATAGTGCCCGTGGTATTTTCCTGTAAAGATTAGAAAAAATGTGTAAAAGAAAAACAAATACAATTCCATGTACAGAAAAATAGTTAAGCAGTTAGATTAAACAACTCCTTTGTAAGAAATGTTTTAAAATGAAACATGTATGGAAACAGGAGAATTAACACTCCTCAGCAGGCTCAAGCAAGCTAAAACCCACATGGTAGCAAAAACTAACTAGCAGAAATTGTTAACAAGTTAGAAATGATTTAAACACACTTTGCTGTAGGCTACTATTTACTAGTTAACAAAAAATCATGTATGTCATATAAAATATATTCACCCCACCCAGTATTTTAATCAAAACTTACCAGAAAGCATGTAGTCCTTGGCTCAGACAGTCTAGTAGTGTGAGCTCAATAGCATCTCATTATTGTGCAAGATCTTGAGAATCAGCTGTACATGTGATGGAAGAGTGCAATGTGAATGCAGAGGGTTGCAATTCCATTGAATTGGGGATAGTTTAACAAAAATATGCTACAAGACGTAGAATTGCATTGTGTATCCCACTAAAAAGGTTCACTTGTTATAAGCTAACTTTTTTTGATGAATTTAAGCTTCAATTTCGGAAATTTTCCGGAAAATTTCTGACCCTTTGCAGCCCTAGTCATTACCCATGCCTCTCCTGGTAGGGCCAGGAGTTTTTCCTGACCAATGTGACCGGACCTGGGGTGTATTCATTTAGCTAATTCTGTGGCAAAACATTTCTTAAATGGAAGCAAACTGAACAAAATGGGGAGGGACCTACTTGAATAGAAACTCTCGCTTTGCTCCTGTGTGGCTAAGTTGGTATGGTGGGACCAGTACAGAAAAAAGTATGAACATTTATTCACTAAGTCGCTCTGGATAAGAGTGTCTGCTAAATGACTAATATGTTTATGTAAAATGCTCTGTTTGCTTCCGTTTGGTTTTCAAACAGTAAACAGTTTCCGTAGGTAATACGCCCCCAGGGAAAACTCTTGGCTCTAGTTATTAGCTGTAAATCGGGCTCGAGTTTTTCCTACTCGGGAGAAATCCATGCTTCCCTATCCATTAAACATTTGACTTTTGTTTTTATGATTTATAGTAATGGTTGAGTATGATTGATCTGCTGTTACTTTTGTTCATTTTCCATTGTTATTGAATATTGTGCTTTATTCACTCTGCAGTTCAAAGATATAAGTACCAAGTAGTTAAAGGGCTGAACCATCTGTGCAAAGTGTACCACTTCCAGTCCTCCAGGAAGTAAAGCTACCACAACTTGTAAAAGCTGTCATCAATACAGGTGAGAAAGCAAACAAACCACATTGTCTGAAGCTCATATTTTAACCTTATTTTACATGCCCTTTTCTCTAAACATTAATCTCACAATGCCCATTTTATTTATTCTCTTTTAGGACACTTCTGATCCCTAAAGGTTTTCACAGTCCATGGACAGACAGGTTGTTGTGGTTAAAAAAATAAATTAAAAAAATGAAATTCTGTTGCTGTAATATATAATGTAGATACATAATGTACAATTATTTTAATTTAATTAACATAATAAATTGATAAAATTACAGTTCTGCAGTATTTGAGCTTATTATTTGAATAAACTTGTGATATATATTTCAGGCATAGAATTGGACTGTGATGTATACCAATTATTTATTTATAATGTTTTAGGTTTTGAATGTACATTTCTATTTGGTGTCATGTATTCGAACTTTCAGCCAAAACATAAACAGAGTGATTATTTTGACCACGTGGTGTTTGGCCAAAAATATCATCCAATCAAGTGTTTTCGAGAAGTAGCAGTGGATCGTCGTCCAATCAGAAAACTGTAGTGGGTTTCCAAGCAGTTCGTGTGACTAATGCCTGTCATATGACTCTGCCACAAATGGAGTTCGTTTCAAGGAACTAGGGCTGCACTTGGATTTGGAAGAAAGCGAGACTTTCTAAAATGCCTCCAACTCTTTTTCAGAAACTTTTTAATAAAAGAAATTCATTTTCGCCGCCCCCAAGATGCAACAAAGAGGATCCCGCGTTCAGGTTTGTGCGCATGCTATCTACATTAAACTGCAAGCTATAGCTAGCTGGCTTGTTAACGTTAGTTGAGAAGCTCATTCTCTTGTGCAAGTGGTGAGCAGAAGTTGTCCCGAGTATTAGGTATTAAGATAGTTTTGCAATCCATAATATGCAACGTGTTTTAACCACCTACCATTCTGATAACGACAGCTTTAAGATCACCTTAATTATTGCCACCTGCTAATTAAGTTAGCTAACCCACTCCAATCACATTGTGAAATCGCTTGAGAAACTGGGTCTTTGTAGAAAATATGCAATGCCTCCGCTGTTTTGTTGGAAATTACTTGAAGCTAATGATGTTAATATTTTGTGTTGTGCTGGATAGGGTATCTTTGTCGCGTTTACTTACAGTGAAATACATTATCGGAATTATGTTTAATATCAGTGTACACAAACAACAAGAATGCATAACTAGCTAGCTACAATTCAAGATTATTATCATCACTTAGTGCCAAGTACAACGTGCATGCAAGCTACTGTACCCAGTCGCAGGCACAGTAGCTATGTACGTGCAACGGTGCACGTGACTGTTCAATGGGCCTCTGACATCTAGATGGCTGGTAAACTGATGTTGCGCTGTGAAGGCTCTGTAAATACTGTAGTTGTGCTATACTTTCTCTGATTACCATGAAAGTACAAAGCATTGGTGGCATTGACCTTTTGTTACTGCGCATTGGGAAATACTTTTTATAAATTCTTAAATACTGCCGTGTCATTTTTGGGATGTCATCCATGTCATGCCAAAATATTTAATGTTTGTGATTTATAGGCCTATAATTTAAATGTCAAGAAAAATGTCAGTTGGATTCTATTTGTGTCACTCATGAGACCCCCGATGCTAAGTACCCTCACCTATGTGTCAACCACATTCTACAGCCAGAAATATGTCTTGTCTGAGATGGATAAATGGAGCATAGTGCATTTTGCCCTTTGGCTTCAATTGGGTCATGGCTTATTATTCCCTTTCTGGCCCACATGACAGTACATTTCTTTGGTACACAGGCTTCGTTTATCAGACATGCAGGACTGACAGACAGGAGTTTACTGTAACACTTACTCAGGCACAGGTCTGAAGAAGCAACACTTTGGTGTCTAATTTAATTCATTTGCTTATCTGACAGTGACACTACTCAGATACTGACACCTGTGATTGAGCCTTAAGATTTTGTGAATTACCGTTCTGAGCAAACTTCTCATCTGGAGCAGTTTGTGAGGGCGCAAACATGCTGGGAATGAGATGTCACTGTGCCGCCTACTTATCGACGGCTCTTCTCTAAACCCATAGTCATATCAATCTGAGACAAGTAAGGAAAAGTTCATGTTAATAAGTCTCTGTTGGACTGGGCCTGGAACAGCACTGCCACATCAATGCACTGTCCCTCCCTAAGAATACCAGGCAGGGCAGCAGGTTGGCTGACCCTCTGAGGAAAACCTAAACAGCGCTCATATTTCCTTGGCTATGAGTGACCCAAGAGCAGCATACTGTACATTGCTGAGAGATCCCACCCAGGGGCTTTGTTTTCTCCCCTGCCTGCCCCTGTTGCAAACAAACTTCCTTCCTGTACCACAGCACAGCCTGAAGTGTGGACTTAACACACTGCTCCTTCCCCAGCCAGATCACTGTAGATCATAAATGCTGAACTGATATTTTCAATAATTTCTGTTTGTCTATTAAGCCTTTAGCTATAGTAGTTAAATGGGTTGAGAGAGGAGAAATCTATGCTCAAGTTCCTTCTCCTGTCCCTCTGCACATAGTTTCAGAACAGTGTGTGTGTCATGTGAGGGATCATCAATCATAATGTCTGCCAGAGTATCACATGTCTGTATTCCCCAGTCAGTCACAATCTATAAAAGTAACTGCCAGGTTAGATGAGGGAAAGTTATTGCTTTTTTATTCCCAATGTCCTCCCCCTGTTTTAAGTGATGGTTTGGCTACCTTTTATTTTTTTTAAAGTAAATAATAATATGAGTTTGGCTAGTGAGTGTGTTGTATCTCAGCAGGCAGGCCAGTGGTCAGTAAGACAGCTTGTCGACATGTTCTTCCTATACGGGCTATTTTAAGTGGCCCGGAGTTCTCAGAACAGCAGTCATGGTAAAGATATATATTTTTTTCTCCAGCCCCATCCCTTAATGGAAAACTCCATCCAATCTTTTGGTATTAATTTCATTAGTCCGTTGACACAATCCCAAAATGTTTTGCTTGTCAGAAATCAAGTTTTCAAGATATGTACATTCAAAATACAGAAGTCATCCCGTACTTTGCATTTTGCATAATATGATGCTTCGTTTTGTGTCATATGATGCAAATTGCATCATGCGAGGATTTCTGTATTTTTAAAGTTACATATCATGACAACTTGATTGCTGACAAGGAAAACATTTTGGGATTGTGTCAACAATGGACAAACAAACACCAATATATATTTTCCTTTAATAACTTAGGGCTGTCTTGTTCAACAGAAAGTTGTCTGTTCTTTTGACCAATTGTTCGGTCAAAATGTCTGAACATGTATTTCTCAATATATAGACATGTTTTTTAATAAAATCAACTATATGCATTGAGTTTGTCTGATGCTTTAAGCTTACGGTATGACATAAGACAAATGCCTCAAGGGGGCGCAAGAGGTCTAGACCCAACTATTCTCCTCCTGCTCCTGCTGACTTTCTCAGATTCTGCTAGTACTCTCCTGAAGTTGCCGGTAACAGGCTACATGAGGAGTCGGCAACCTTCTCATGCAGAATGCCAATTTATCTTCTACCAATCTGCGTTCCACTTATGCTTTTCATATGCACATTTTCATGAAACAGTTTCATTTATAATAACGTCTTCATATCTCAATCTTTGTCATGTGGTTAATCAAAATTCTATCTAAATGAAAATGATACAAACCTAAAAAAATTACGTCTATTGCCAACTATGTAAAAAATAGCCAACATAAAGCCATCAAATAAAAACATCCTGATTTAAAAAATAAATAAAATAATAATCCTATAAATCACATTGGCTACACATGGCCTGTCTGCAACCAACTTGAAACATTGTATCAACTATTAACTTGGGTCCAGCCAAAGCTTGCGCTTTGCTAGCAACATTGTATACAATATTCTGGGCCCACAGTTTCCCGAGCTCAGGACGGACACAGCTGTAGGCTATTTGCGCAAGGGATAAGAAGCTGCTCACCGGAGCTGAGTACCGGCACCTCAAATGTTCTACTGCTTGAGCTCCTGTTCCTTTTGAAAGTATATTCGCTCAAAAGTGTTGTGATGCTCCTGCACCTAAATAGAAACGGTACCAGCACCCAAAATGAGTACCGGAACATAAGTCAAGCACTGATAAGAAGTAATCAGGTCGGCCTATTTTATGACGTTTCCACTGGATCAGAGAATAACATTTTTCACCTTTCACGCTGAGTTTACCAGTCAAAGGTTTGGACACTTACTCATTCCAGGGTTTTTCTTTATTCTTTAACTATTTTCTACTTGGTAGAGTAATAGTAAAGACATCAAAACTCTGAAATAACACATATGGAATCATGTAGTAACCAAAAACGTGTTAAACAAATCAAAATATATTTTATATTTGAGATTCTTCAAATAGCCACCCTTTGCCTTGATGACAGCTTTGCACACTCTTGGCATTCGCTCAACCAGCTTCACGAGGTAGTCACTTGGAATGCATTTAAAATAACAGGTGTGCCTTGTTAAAAGTTAATTTGTGGAATTTCTTTGAGCCAATCAGTTATGTTGGTGATATACAGAAGATAGCCCTATTTGGTAAAAGACCAAGTCCATATTATGTCAAGAAAAGTTGAAATAAGCAAAGAGAAATGACAGTCCATCATTACTTTAAGACATGAAGGTCAGTCAATATGGAAAGTTTCTTCAAGTGCAGTCGCAAAAACCATCAAGCGCTATGATGGAACTGGCTCTCGTGAGGACCGCCACAGGAAAGGAAGACCCAGAGTTACCTCTGCTGCAGAGGAGAAGTTCATTCGAGTTAACTGCACCTCAGATTGCAGCCCAAATAAATACAAACATCAACTGTTCAGAGACAGCGTGAATCAGGCCTTCATGGTCAAATTGCTGCAAAGAATCCACTACTATAGGACACCAATAAGAAACACAAGCAATGGACATTAGACCGGTGGAAATCTTTCCTTTGGTCTGATGAGACCAAATTTGAGTTTTTTGGTTTCAACCGCCGTGTCTTTGTGAGACGCAGTGTAGGTGAATGGATGATCTCCGCATGTGTGGTTCCCACCATGGAGTAGGAGGTGTGGGGGTGCTTTGCTGGTGACACTGTTTGTGATTTATTTAGAATTCAAGGCACAACTTAACTAGCATGGCTACCACAGCATTCTGCAGCGATATGCCATCCCATCAGGTTTGTGTTCAGTGGGACTATCATTTGGTTTCAACAGGACATTGACCCAGCACACCTCCAGGCTGTGTAAGGGCTATTTGACCAAGAAGGAGAGTGATGGAGTGCTGCATCAGATGACCTGTCCTCCACAATCACCCGATCTCAACCCAATTGAGATGGTTTGGGATGAGTTGGAACGCATAGTGAAGGAAAAGCAGCCAACAAGTGCTCAGCATATGTGGGAACTCCTTCAAGGCTGTTGTAAAAGCATTCCAGGTGAAGCTGGTTGACAGAGTTCCAAGAGAGTGCAAAGCTGTCATCAAGGCAAAGGGTGGCTACTTTGAAGAATCAAAAATATGTTGATTTGTTTCTTTTTTAGTTACTGCATGATTCCATATGTTATTTCATAGTTTTGATGTCTAAACTATTATCCTACAAATATAATAGTAAAATTAAAGAAATACCCTTGAATAGGTGTTCTAAAACGTTTGACTGGTACTGTGTGTGTGTGTGTGTGTGTGTTTTAGTTGAGCAGTAACACAAAATAAATCAATCTTGGTCGACCAAAAGCATAACGACCAAACAATTGACCAGTCGACTAATTGTGGTCAGCCCTACTAACTTTACTAAAACAGGAGGGGAGACACTTTGTTTCAACTGCAGACTGCCCCTTTAATTAAAAGACTAGCCTATTAATCAGCCTATTTGTGTGAGATTTAGGCTATCAAATGTACAGTTGTTTAGCCTATTAGGCCTATTTCTGGAACTCTTCTGTGCTGTTAGTTAGCAGCACAATCAGGGTTTCTTCATAAACCACATCCAAAGCCTTTGAAAACCTGTTTAAAATAAATAAATAAAGTGTACCTGCATTTTTCTTGATTTTAATCTAACTCTCTAAATTCCAACTTTGGTTTCAATACTAACTTTGCCAGAACCCTGTTCGCTGTATCCCAGAATTGTCAATCAGAGGTTGTGTCCCAAAGGGCACCATATTCCCTATATAGGCTTGTGCAATACTTTTGACTAGAGTCCTATTGGCCCTTGCTTTGACAGTGGTCTCTAAATGGATCTAAGCTAGTATGCACAAAGAGCTTTCTGATTTTGCACGTACTGTCTGTTACTTTGCCTAACATTCATATGTAGCTATTGCATTATTATTACTAGGCTAACAATATCCATTGTTGATCAATTATTATGTTACTTTTATCACAGATAATACAGTTTTTGCATAATAGGGCCATGGTACTGGTAGTGTCCTTTTGGTGTAGTGTTGCAGGGTGTGGACCATTACAGCATGAATCAGATTATGAATCATGTTTGATGTTACACTCCATAGACTGATATGAAAAGTTAAAGGCCTCTCAGAATGTAATATAGCCCTACCCTACTTAGGAGAGAGTCCCATATCATAGACGGTGTGAGGTGGCAGTATTATCTTTAGACATCAGCACACAGACATAGTGCTGAATTTGTGGGATTATCAAATCTAACCAGATAGTGTGCTATTACACTGGGCCTATAGAGCCCTGGTCAAAAGTAGGGCACTATAAAGGGAATAGGGTGCCATTTGGGATGGAATCACAGTCGCCTGAATGCCTACTTTCTTTCTCTCAGCGAGTGAGACATTGTCAATATTGTAGGAGCTTTTATGCAGCATTTCCAATGAGGATTTACACCAGTGTTTTTCCCAAAAGAGTGACTTTTCCATCTACGCAGGCCAGCACCCGTGTCTCAATGGGCAATGGCTCCCGCGGACCTGCTCTAACTTAGAGCCAAGGCATGGCCACTGGTACCTTTTCAGCTGTCATTTACATAACAATGGATAACTGTGAACTTTAACACCTTCCCACAAAGCAACAGTCCTGAATGATGCAGATGTTGTTGATCTGCTCGCCACAAGTCTTTAGTGTCTTGAAAATAACTAGAGCTGCGAAGATAAACCGAAAATGACCTACAACGACATTGCCCATCTCTTTTGCTTATGTCGGTAATTTTTGCAGATTCCTGCAGATATACAGTGGGGAGAACAAGTATTTGATACACTGCTGATTTTTGCAGGTTGTCCTACTTACAAAGCATGTAGAGGTCTGTAATTTTTATGATATGTACACTTCAACTGTGAGAGACGGAATCTAAAACAAATCCAGAAAATCACATTGTATGATTTTTAAGTAATTAATTTGCATTTTATTGCATGACATAAGTATTTGATACATCAGAAAAGCAGAACTTAATATTTGGTACAGAAACCTTTGTTTGCAATTACAGAGATCATACGTTTCCTGTAGTTCTTGACCAGGTTTGCACACACTGCAGCAGGGATTTTGGCCCACTCCTCCATACAGACCTTCTCCAGATCCTTCAGGTTTCGGGGCTGTCGCTGGGCAATACGGACTTTCAGCTCCCTCCAAAGATTTTCTATTGGGTTCAGGTCTGGAGACTGGCTAGGCCACTCCAGGACCTTGAGATGCTTCTTACGGAGCCACTCCTTAGTTGCCCTGGCTGTGTGTTTCGGGTCGTTGTCATGCTGGAAGACCAAGCCACGACCCATCTTCAATGCTCTTACTGAGGGAAGGAGGTTGTTGGGCAAGATCTCGCGATACATGGCCCCATCCTTCCTCCCCTCAATACGGTGCAGTCATCCTGTCCCCTTTGCAGAAAAGCATCCCCAAAGAATGATGTATCCACCTCCATGCTTTACGGTTGGGATGGTGTTATTGGGGTTGTACTCATCTTTCTTTAGTTTAGACCAAAAAGCTCTTTTTTTCTCATCAGACCACATGACCTTCTCCCATTCCTCCTCTGGATCATCCAGATGGTCATTGGCAAACTTCAGACGGGCCTGGACATGCGCTGGCTTGAGCAGGGGGACCTTGCGTGCGCTGCAGGATTTTAAACCATGATGGCGTAGTGTGTTACTAATGGTTTTCTTTGAGACTGTGGTCCCAGCTCTCTTCAGGTCATTGACCAGGTCCTGCCGTGTAGTTCTGGGCTGATCCCTCACCTTCCTCATGATCATTGATGCCCCATGAGGTGAGAACTTGCATGGATCCCCAGACCGAGTGTGATTGACCGTCATCTTGAACTTCTTCCATTTTCTAATAATTGCACCAACAGTTGTTGCCTTCTCATCAAGCTGCTTGCCTATTGTCCTGTAGCCCATCCCAGCCTTGTGCAGGTCTACAATTTTATCCCTGATGTCCTTACACAGTTTTCTGGTCTTGGCCATTGTGGAGAGGTTGGAGTCTGTTTGATTGAGTGTGTGGACAGGTGTCTTTTATACAGGTAACGAGTTCAAACAGGTGCAGTTAATATAGGTAATGAGTGGAGAACAGGAGGGCTTCTTAAAGAAAAACTAACAGGTCTGTGAGAGCCGGAATTCTTACTGGTTGGTAGGTGATCAAATACTTATGTCATGCAATAAAATGCAAATTAATTACTTAAAAATCATACAATGTGATTTTCTGGATTTTTGGATTCCGTCTCTCACAGTTGAAGTGTACCTATGATAAAAAATTACAGACCTCTACATGCTTTGTAAGTAGGAAAACCTGCAAAATCGGTAGTCTATCAAATACTTGTTCTCCCCACTGTATATATATATATATATATTTTTTTTGAATGTAGTTGCGGGAGAAAGATGGTTTTAATTACCAGGTAAAACAGAAAACCAGCAGGCTCCTTCGGCCCTTGTAGGGCAGGGGCTTCAAACTCATTCCATGGAAGGCCTAGTGTCTGCTGGTTTTTGTTTTTTCCTTTCAATTAAGACCTAGACAACTAGGTGAGAGGAGTTCTTTATAGAGCCCTGACATGCAGACACTCGTCCCTCCGTGGAATGAGTTTGACGAGTTAAATGCCCCTGGCCTAGGTCAATAGGCCTATGCACATAGATGTCGGCAAATTAATCTCTGGAGAGTCAGAAATAAATCTGATCATTCTGGATCCTATTTTGATGGTTTGCACATCAAAATATAAATCATGCATTCCCTGGATATGTTAGCTTACTTGTTTAATCATAGACAACAGATGGTACAGCCTGTCTTGGCACAAAGACACTAACTGCCCCTACACTAACTGTCCTTAAAAAATGGTTTATCCTTAATGAGCAAAATAGTTAACCATTTATTCACATTACTTTAATAAAATATTTCAGTTGTGTATATTACATTCGTTTTATTTGATGACTATTTAATTTCAAGGCATCTCATCTAATCATGGAGCTGCTGTCTGACAAAATCACTATTTTAGTAGTTCTTCAAAGTAAATAAGGCATACTTACTTATGATTGCTGACTGCCTACTATCAATCACTTAGATCATTTATTTTCAGGTAGAGATACCTCTTGATCGTGCATTCTTCTGTCTCTCTCAGTATCTGCCCCACACTAACATAACGTAGCAGGCTTTAAAGAAACACACATACCGGACAAGTAGGTGCGCAATGGATTATGTTCATTGTAGTTAATGACCATGTTTTCTGCGCTAGACTATGTATAATATTGGCCTGTTGGAAACTACAACTCCTAACTACATCGCACAGTTTGGGCTTGATCTGATTTATCTCTAGAAAAAATGGCACAATGTGCGCATTGATCTCAGAGAAAAAAACCCGAATGAAATGGAATTCAAATAATTGATCCGACATTGGTCAATTAGTTGTAAAAAAAGGAGACTCAATAACAGTTTTCAGTTCTCTGTCAGCACTGTAACATAGAATAACTTTATTTTCCCCAGAGAGAATGTTAGTTTGGCAAGTCTGATAAGATTCAAAAAGCACTGGAGGTTGGTGGCACCTTAATTGGGGAGGACGGGATCATGGTGATGGCTGGAGCGGAATAAGTGGAATGGTATCAACTACATCAAACGCATGGCTTCCATGTTTTTGGTTCCATTTGCTCCGTTCCATCCATTATTATGAGCCGTCCTCTCCTCTGCAGCCTCCACTGGTGTAAAGTAAACACATTACACAACATTCTTACACACACTCACGATGGAGCATGATCCACTCAGTCATAGACGCACAGACCTTGGGTTTATGATTTCCTCCGGATTCCTATCTGTTGAACAATCAGTGGTTGAACATGGTTGGCCTGGAGATGTGGATGTGATGTCATCCACACACACTCATGGATCATGTGACTCATTAGATCATGTGAGTGTGGAATGCAGAAGTGAGTGCTCACCTGGCTGAAACCAAGGAAACACAACAGGTTGTCGGTCAGGTGTCTGTGAGCCAGCGAAGGTAGGGCCGTTGAAAGAAACGGTTTAGTAGTATCCAGTCATTCCTGTTGTCAAAGAAAGTAAACAGACGTTGATTTGAACATTTGAAGCCTGTGTGTGTTTAGCATCTTATGTCTTCTCTGCGGTTGTGAGATAATGGAGAGAGGATTCCCACTTCTTCCAGTGCCCTCTGACCCCTGCCCCAGAGAGAGGGGTTTCACATCTTGACACTCTTCGAGGGGTCACACAGACACACACACTCGGGAATGGGGTGAGTGAGGTAAAAGGCTCTTTTCCCTGACTATTTCATTTGTAGTAGTGGTCAGTGTTGTTAATGTACCACAATACTCTACCAACGAGACCAAAACAATACCACAACAAAGAAACAGGCGTATTTGCCATAGTCACAGAATGGTACTTGAACTCAGCTACTGCTCTGTTCAATCGTTGGGCATCTTTTTGATTTCAATATCGTAACATTTGATTTTTTGATGAATCAATTGTACAATCAATGTGACTTTTACCAATCTAACTACAAAACAACAATGCTAGTGGTTTATTTGAATGGTAAATCTCTTGATAAACTGGGTAAGTCAATACAGTTGGATGTATATTATTCAATAGAAGTGTGGTGCATTGAGTTAATGAGCTGGTTTTAGCTGATTTCATGGGGCAACAGATGACAAACAATCCCATTTAGGACTTATTTTATTGGCAACAGTTAGGAGAACATATTATTATATTGGCAACAGTTAGGAGAACATATTATTTTATTGGCAACAGTTAGGAGAACATATTATTTTATTGGCAACAGTTAGGAGGACATATTTTATAGTACTGATCAACAACAATTGCTAGGACAATATATAATTTTATTGTACTGATCAACATTTGCATAGAAGCAGTCTCTTCAAACTTGATTACGTGAGACATAATTGACAGAAGTACTGAACGTAACAAATTCTAGTGCCGAACAGTTGTATTAATTTTTTATAACGAGAAAGTACCAAAGTTTCGGTGTACCGTGCAAAACTAGTAGACTCTGTGTGTGTGTGTGTGTGTGTGTGTGTGTGTGTGTGTGTGTGTGTGTGTGTGTGTGTGTGTGTTGCCCACAGATCCAGTTACTGTGTTGGAGTGGACAACGGCGAGGGGTAAGCAGGTGTACTCTTTCACCCACAAGAAAGCGTGATTAGGCTATTCTCGCCAACCGTGTCCTAAAGCAGGGTTTAATTTTCAGCCCAGAGTGTTCTAATATAGCCTAGCTGGCTCGGTTCACCAGAATACTGCACTGGAAAAGTACCCGCTGTGGATTCAAAAACGACCCCCATATCAGACATAGAAAAAGTGTCACAGCTTAGTTTTTGTCTTGGAAGCACCATTATGTTACATAGGTTGATTATCTGTCAAATCATAACGTCAATGATCTTCAGGTCGGAAAGTCAGAGCTCCAGAAAGATGCCTGTGTTTCCGACTTGGAATTCCGAGTTGGATGACCGTTCGAAATGTTTTTTCCAAGTCGGAGCTTGTCGTCCCCCCCCCCCCCCCAGTTGTCTTGAACGCTCGGAAGTCTGAAATTTCCAAGTTCCCAGTTTTGAATGACATAAGTACACAGTCACACAGTGTGTGCCAATGGCCTAAGTAGCTGTGCCAGTCCGGTGGGAGGGAGGGCTGTTTGAGGTCACAGTGAGGAGGACAGATTATTCCCTGTGAAGTCCTCCAGTGGATGGCTCTGCCGGTCTCTTTCTTCAGCTTCAGAGGGTGACAAGACGCCCGCCCAGTGGGCTGTGCCTGGATGCCTTTATCCAGCACAGCGCAAAGATCACCTGACTGTCTCATGTTGTGTGTATTTAGTTCAGTGCTATTCTTAGCCACGCTCTGGGGGAGTGTAGGGGAAAGACTGGCAGACGCACAATGATGCCCAGGTACCCAGTAATATTTACCCAGCTTGATGATTTTTGTGTGCATAATTGTTGTTGTGTTTTTGTGATACTGTTTTAGGCTTTGACTGTGTTGGATTTGAATGTGGTTAGAATTCCTAACTGGATTGTATTTTCAGCTTCACAGAGTGCTGCAGAGTGTGTGTTGTGCTTTGATCTACTAGTTGTTCAGCTGCGTTGCTATAGATTTACACAATTGAGGGGGGGGACATTACTACTAGAGGAGGCCAACGGCTTGCTGTCATTGAGCCAATGACTATCCATTTAAAACCATGTCTTGGAAGAAGTGTGTGTGTATATATATTTTTTTCCCCAGCTGCCACTGCTGCTAAATTAATATAAGGGAAACACTGGTGTAAATCTGCTGCTGTGTTATGCAATTTAATGTGGTGGAGATTTGGTTCTCTGACGGCTTAGAGTTGCTTCTCTATTTGGAACCAGTGTTTACCGCCTTTTAGTCAAAGGCTGTCTGTCTTCTGTCATTTTTAGGGAGTTTACTTTGGCACTGCAAGGCTCCGGCTCCTCACACATTGCTTATTTGTAGCTCTGATTGATAGACTTGATCTATAAGGAAATTGTTGTTATTACAAAGGCTAAATTGTAGTACATTTCAAACAATCACAAACTAGGGAGAGATAGAGAAACACTTGTATGCTTTGAGAGATGGCTACTACAAGGAAATGAATATGTTGTTTATACAGTAGGCCTTTTGTGTAGGCTCTTTTTATAGGCTCAGTCCTAATTGAGGTCAGTGCTGCTATATGTAACAGTCTTGTAGTCATGTGCTGATGGTTTTATGAATGGCTCTGCTGATGTCTGACTGTCACAGGGTCTGTTTCCTTGTTTCTCTCTCTCTCTCTGTCTCTGTCTTTCTGTCCCTGGTTAAATGATACAAAGTTCATAAACTGTTCCACTTTCTCGTCTGCTGACTACTGTTCTGATAAGATAGAGGGCCGTTTGACTCAATTGAGTATCCTAGCTGCAAAAATAATTTACAAAGCTCATTTTGTATGTTTTGTTTTTGTGGTCTGTTCTGTTAAGCTGAATCGTATTACTCCCTAGGTTATATGAGAAGATGGTTATCAAAGCAGCATGCTAAGCAGTAATAATGTGGTCTTGAAACATTGACAGGGGCTCTAGGCTGGCGGGACTGTCATTGGATCCCATAATGTAGGCTGTACAGTATTTACGTCACACTGCCTAAAACTGTAGGCCATAGTGAGACTAGTTGGATATGAATAGCCTAATGTGTGTTGGTGACAAATCTGTTCTTCATCCGTCAGTGAATACCTCATGCATGCCTCAGAGCGGACATCATTGATTACTTAGTTGTCTGGGGGGCAATAGGTTTCTGAACAGATGGAGCTATGGAAAACCTGGGCTGTCTCAGGGTGCGTCCCAAATCGGACCCCCAGAGCAGAGCAGATGTCAAAAGTAGTGCACTATATAGGGATTAGGGTGCCATTTGGGATGAAGGCAGAGTGTTTGACAAGGTATTCTGCTCTGCTCTCTACAATTGGGATGGGAGTATTCTTGGCCTGCCTTAAAATGCTGATTCATCCCAGGGTAGGCCTCATGGACAAGGCTGGAACTCTGACGTCCTTTACTGAGTCCAAGGATGATGACTATGATGTACCATCATTTGCTTTCTAGCCTCTTTCAAGTTTTTGTTTACCTCCTCGATCAGTGCTGTCATTGAGTGAAGGTTTGATGATGGGCACATAGAGGGGACATTGAACCCAGATAATTGTGAGGACCCTGACACTGAATCAATTTTGAATTATATACAGCCATTATGTGTTAGGCTAATGTGATACCAATTATCAAACAATTTTGAAATTAGCAATCAGCAATGGAGAATTTGATTAAAAGTTCCTTAATCAATCAAATGTATTTAGAAAAAAACTTTGTACATCAGCAGATGTCACATAGTGCTGATACAGAAACCCAGCCTAAAACCCCAAACAGCAAGCGATGTAGGTGCATGGTGGCTAGGAAAAACTCCCTAGAAAGGCAGAAACCTAGGAAGAAACCTAGAGTGGAACCAGGCTCTGAGGGGTGGCCAGTCCTCTTCTGGCTATGCCTGGTGGAGATTATAACAGTACATGATCATTTAAGGCTAGATCATTCTTCAAGATGTTCAAACGCTCATAGATGACCAGCAGTGTCAAATAATAGTCACAGTGGTTATGAAGGGTGCAACAGGTCAGCACCTCAGGAGTAAATGTCAGTTGGCTTTTCATAGCCAAGCATTCAGAGGTCGAGACAGCAGGTGCAGTAGAGCGAGAGAGAGGGTCGAAACAGCAGGTCCGGGATAAGGTATCAGGTCCGGTGAACAGAAACTTTATCAGCAGTACGAGCAGGTGGACTGAGGACTGGGACAGCCAGGAGTTGCCAGGCCAGGTAGTCCTGAGGCAGGTCTTAGGGCTCAGGTCCTCCGGGAGGGGAGAGAGAGGGAGATGGGAGAATTAGAGAGAGCATACTTAAGATCCCACAAGACACCAGATAAGACAGGAGAAAAACAGTTAGGACAGACTGACCCTAGCCCCCCCCGGCACATAGACTATTGCAGCATAGATTCTGGGGATTGAGACGGGGGCTTTAGACTCGGGGCTTGAGAAGAACTAATCACATGACTCCCTGCCCCCCCCCGCCCCAAAGTGAATGGCTAAGCCTTTAGGAATATTGGTAATACTCTACTGTCACCAGTGTTTGTTAAACAGCAGGTCACAGAGCACACACAGGTAGCCCTGACCAGTACACATCCCTGGCCCTGACAGACCACAGTGACATAGAGAACACAAATACCTGTAGGCTGTGACTTAGCTGTTCTCACTCCCTCTCAATAGGCTACCCTTCACCCCATCATCCCCCCCACAAATTTGAACAGTAGGCTTTAAGAGGACCCCTTCTCACAGACTCTCCAATAAACAGCTAGAAATAGACATACACGCTGCTTCCCATCCATCAGAATTTAGAGAAATGCTCCTCTGTCTGATCCGTCTTTTATGGCCTTCCAAGCCAAACAGGAAGCTGGTGGTGTGGTGGAGGCTGGTGGTGTGGTGGAGGCTGGTGGGTGGCCATAGCTGCCTCTGTTCCCCCCTGTGGTGGAGGCTGGTGGGTGGCCATAGCTGTCTCTGTTCCCCCCTGTGGTGGAGGCTGGTGGGTGGCCATAGCTGTCTCTGCTCCCCATCAGGCAGGCGATGGTATGAGGGACGGAATGGCAGCAATGGTACGACTGTTGGCCCGGCCCACCGACCCAAAGGGCTGACGGATTAAGAGAGCTTTTTAGCCAACTGTCAGTCCATCACTGTCACCTCTCTTTACTTTTTATGATTATTCATACTTTATGTAACCAGACACAGTTTAGTTTGATGGCCTTTGCTACTCTGACTGTGTGAGGACAGGTCTGACTGGGGAATGTCTGTCTGTACATGCTGCTGATGTTTTCAGAGTCCGTTTGATAGTTTTAGTAGAATGTCTACATTCATTGTTAGTAGTGCCAGCGTGATCATATGCTTCATGCTTGTGTCCTCTCTCCTTCCTCACTTTCTCTCTCCAGCTGGTCATCCCCACAGCTGGACCCTAGCCAGATCAGATTGATACTGTACCAAGACTGTGAGCGACGGGGGAGAAATGTCCTCTTCGACTCCAGTTCCAAAAAGAGGAGCGCAGAGGAAGCCCCTGCATCGGTGAGTGACGTGTGTGTATCTGACTGACTGACAAGGGGTGTTTAATGGGGCAGTACACCACAATGTGGGCGAAATAGGAAATTCTGTCTAAAGCTCCTCCTGTGGCTATATTAAAGAGGGCTTGACCGGTTTGAGCTGGAGCTCTGATCTCCAATACTAGTAGCCTCATCCGAGACCCGCCACTGACGTGTAAAGCATTCTCCCAGACTCACATGACCGCAGTCTCTGTGACTGACTGCTGACTGACTCCCTCTCTCTCTCTCACTTCAGCCTTTTTGTCATTGTGCTGTCACGGGTTACTTGCTGCAATCTACTGTGATGTTGACAATGCCCATCCGCTTGACCTGTATCACCCATATGTGTCCAAATAGAATGTGTATATTTATTTTAACCTGTTCTAAATCCTTGTTGTACATGTTTATTGTTGTACATGCAATTTGTTTATTGGATAAGGGCCAAAATGAGCCAAGCCTGTCTATTCAACAAGTGTGTATTATGTTTGTCATTGCCAACCAATGCATTCTGCTGCATGGTTAAAGGTGAAGTCTGATCCCTAGCACAATATACTTTATTGCCTGATGATATTGTTTCTCCATAGAGAGGGCAGAGCAAGCCTAGAGAGAGAGGGAGTGAGCTAGAGAGGGGAGAGCAAGCCTAGAGAGAGGGAGTGAGCTAGAGAGGGGGGCGCAAGCCTAGAGAGGGAGTGAGCTAGAGGGGGGAGAGGGAGTGAGCTGGAGAGCAAGCTGGGGGGAGAGGGAGGGAGCTAGAGCGGGGTAGAGTGAGAGAGAGGTAGGGAGAGAGGGGTAGAGCTAGAGGGAGGTAGGGAGAGGGAGGTAGGGGTAGAGCTAGAGCGAGGTAGGGAGAGCTAGAGGGGGGTAGGGAGAGGGGGTAGGGAGGTAGGGAGAGTGGGGTGTAGGGAATGTGGGGTGTAGTGAGAGCGGGGTAGAGGGAGGTAGGGAGCGCGGGGTAGAGGGAGGTAGGGAGCGCGGGGTAGAGGGAGGTAGGGAGCGCGGGGTAGAGGGAGGTAGGGAGCGCGGGGTAGAGGGAGGTAGGGAGCGCGGGGTAGAGGGAGGTAGGGAGCGCGGGGTAGAGGGAGGTAGGGAGCACGGTGTAGAGGTAGGGAGGGAGGTAGTGGTTGCAATTCCAGCTCACCAGTTCCTGAGGAAGTCCTATGACAGCCATTCACATGTTCCAGGCCTTTGTGTTCTCTATCAGGGCAGGCTAGACATTTGTTTGATGCGACCCATTACCGTAGCAAAGAAAGGCATGCAGTCCACAAAAGCATTCCAGTGCAAAATAGGGTGCTATTCTCTGGCACGTCACATGGGGGAAAGTAGATTGGAGTGTAGTTTTCATTTGTATGGATTTGTGACTAACGGATAGAATATTGTATGCTCTGACATCAATCATTTCAAGAGGTAGAGAAAGCCTGTGTAAATACTGTGTGTTGCTTGTGTTTGCTTAGAAATACGAGAGAGAGGCTTGATGTTGTTTTTTTTCGTCACTAACATATTTAGTTTCTTCCAAGCTAGTGCACTCAAAACAGTGTTTTGAAGCGATGTAGGCCTATAACATAAAGCATGAACAGAACAACCTTTTAGTTGCTGTATACTCATATTTTTTTTGCGGAAAGATTGTACTGTTACACTCTTGCATTCCTAGTGTATGTATGTATGTAAGAGTACTGTGTGCCCTAAGTACATAGTGCCCTCTGTGCAAAATATATGCAACGTTAGTGTTGAAAGATCAGTAAACAGCTCAAATCCTAGGACAAAGACTATATGCTATTCTTTATGTGGTAGGCGTGACTAAACACTCTTTACCTGGCGACTCACTCTGAATTTAATTCCGCTGATCGCTACATACGGTGCATTCGGAAACTATTCAGACCCCTTGACTTTTCCCACATTTTGTTACGTTACAGCCTTATTCTAAAATGGATTAAATACAACTTTTTCCTCAGCAATCTACACACAATACCCCATAATGACAAAGTGAAAACAGGTTGTTAGAAAGTTTTGCAAATGTATTCAGATCCAAAGACAAATACCTTATTTACATAAGTATTCCGATTCTTTGTTATGTGACTCGAAGTTGAGCTCAGGTGAATCCTGTTTCCATTGATCATCCTTGAGATGTTTCTACAACTTGATTGGAGTCCACCTGTAGTAAATGTAATTGTATGGACATGATTTGGAATGGCACCCACCTGTCTATATAAGGTCCCACAGTTGACAGTGTATGTCAGAGCAAAAACCAAGCCATGAGGTCAAAGGAATTGTCCGTAGAGCTCCGAGACAGGATTGTGTCGGAGCACAGATCTTGGGAAGGGTACTTAAAAATCTGCAGCATTGAAGGTCCCCAAGAACACAGTGGCCTCCATCATTCTTAAATGTAAAAAGCTTGGAACCACCAACACTCTTCCTAGAGCTGGCCGCCCGGCCAAACTCAGCGTTCAGGGGAGAAGGAACTTGGTCAGGGAGGTGACCAAGAACCCGATGGTCACTCTGACAGAATCCTAGAGTTCATTCGTGGAGATAGGAGAACCTTCCAGAAGGACAACAATCTCTGCAGCACTCCACCAATCAGGCCTTTTTATGGTACAGTGGCCAGACGGAAGCCAGTCTTCGGTAAAAGGCACATGACAGCCCTCTTGGAGTTTACCAAAAGGCACCTAAAGACTCTGACTATGAGAAACAAGATTGTCTGGTCTGAGGAAACCTGGCACCATCTCTATGGTGAAGCATGGTGATGGCAGCATCATGCTGTGGGGATGTTTTTCAGCGGCAGGGACTGGGAGACTAGTCATAATCGAGGGAAAGATACAAAAATACAGAGATCCTTGATGAAAACCTGCTCCAGAGCGCTCAGGACCTCAGACTGGAACGAAGGTTCACCTTCCAACAGGACAACGACCCTAAGCACACAGCCAAGTGTCGTGTCTTTGGCTATGCCGGATTAAGTGATATGACATGCTATTCTATAAAAATAATTTCTCTGTAATTAATATTACCTGATTTAAGCTAATCAGGTAGGTAATTACCTAGAAAGTTGGGGCACCACGAAATAATGTTTATAGAGCTGTTATCTTCCGAATAAACTCTTAAAGACCTAGTAATCTTTTAGATCAATAGCAGTCTATTAATCGTCACCTTATTTCAGTCTCATCTGAACATCGTAGAATTCTTGTTTATCTTCACGAACCCTGGCTAACAAGTTGAATCAGCAATACAAACTTTGGTTTAAATATTTATTTACTAAATAATCACACAGAATTACATAAACACAGATTGGATATTATGTTATACAGAAAACATCCCTGGTGGACGGAGCCGACATGACGGCTGGTTACACAAAGGAAAGGGGGTTGGGTTTGAGTGAAAGAGCGGGAAGACTGAGGAAGATAGGAAGAAGCTATGCTATCGTTATTACAGTATCTTATGCATTCTAAATTACCGCCCATTTGAAAAAGGAGAATGAAATAAATATTTACTCTGAGTTGTGCTTCGGTAGGTTGGTCGTAGATGCTGGCCGTGGTGCCCAGAGGAGATCTTCCTTGTCCTTTGAAGAGTGTCTCTGGTGGTAAACTGGAAACTTGGTAGTATCGTGTTGTTTGTTAAAAGAGATCCTTTGTCCGTCCTTTCCTAGCCCACGTTTACATCGGCCGCTGACATCTCAATGGCTAGGAGGTATCACTTCTGGAGTGAATAAGAGTTCAAAGTTCATACCATACTTTTAGCTCATGCTATATTCTGGCTGGTATAGTCGAAATTCATCCTTCCAGCGTGTATAGGTTGTCACCTTCACATTGAAATTCGATGCTAATTTCGTTAGGTCCTTGTCGTACAACCAGAGCTCACGCTGAGGTTGGCTTAGTTTTTTAGGTGATCTTTGTCCTTTCAACGCGGGGACCGATAGTCCTCACGTCCCTGGAACAGCTTATTATCTGAACACTTTCAACATAGGACTGTCGCCCTAATGTCATCGGAAAAGAAAGTTATATTTTCGTAAAGGGCTTATATAGTGGAGGGAGAGAAAGGTGTGTTTCATAGTTTATAACCAATGTCTCTTCACAGGAGCGGGCCACTGATTGAGCAGAGCTTTAACCTTATGAAAACCCAATTCTCTCATTTGGAAGCTAAAATTACATTAAATTTTTTCACAAATAGTTTCATATTTAAACATTTAAATTGCACAACAATTCCATGTGAATCTGATAACTATAATGTGTAGACTTTCCAAGATGCAGTTTGTCATCCTATCATTAATAAGAATGTCTCCGATGACAACCGAACTGACATCATATTCATTAAGTACCAACTTATATTTTCAACTGGTTGGATTACCGAAATATGGTTCCTTTCAAAGAAGAATGGGAGAAACTCCCTGAATACAGTTGTGCCAAGCTTGTAGTGTCATACCCAAGAAGACTCAATGCTGTAATTGCTGCCAAAGGTGCTTGAACAAAGTACTGAGTAAAAGGTCTGAATACTTAAATACGTGATATTTCCGTTTATTATTTTATAAATTAACATTTTCTAAAAACCTGTTTTTGCTTTGTCATTATGGGGTAGTGTGTAGATTTGATAAAAATTTCACACATTTTAGAATATTACTAACTTAACAAAATGTAGAAAAAGTCTCGGGTGTCTGAATATTTTCCGAATGCACTGTACATTCAGTCTTTAACTGCCATCCTAGAAGTCGTTTGTGTGACTTCAAAATGATGAGTGTTGAATACAAAACAAATGAATCAACGGTTGGGTCGTCTCTAACGAATCAGAGTATCAAAGTTGATAACACCATCATGTAGGCCGGTTCTGGCCCAGCCCATCGGTTTCTGGGACCAATCAGAATGGTCAGAATGTGTTCGCGTTCTAGAACTCTTCGGGGAGTGAGGCAAATCCAGACTCATCGTGGAGAAGAAACGTCACTTTTGCCGGAGCGATGTAAATGGGTAGCCAGTCAAAAACACCTGTACCAACATCCCAAATATTGAAACTAGAGAAACTCCTATGCTGGAACCAGGGCCTTATTCTACATATGTGTTATTTGTGTAGTTTTCCCCACAGCAGAAGATGTGCAGTAGTGCTGCCCAGGTGAAGATGTATGGGAAGTGCTGCCAGCTGAGGCCTACAGGGGGCAGCTCCAACTCTCTGGACAGTTCCTGTGCCGCTGAGGCCCGGGAACCCAGGGAACAAGGGCTGCGCTTCCAGGTGAGAACATACTGTGTGATAGCCAGAGGGTGCACTTGACCTAAAGCCTGTTTTTAGAATGGGAAGTTCCATTGATAGGAGATGAGCTCTCTAGTACATCTCTATGGGTGAGAACAGTCCCTATATCATGATCCAACGACCCTCAAACCCTATTATGTCGGTCCCGTTCCACCTTCTTTACCCTCTCTGTTCTCCACCTCCTTTCCCTTTCCTGTCTCTCAGGGGTTGCGGTGTTCCTCTGACGCCAACATGTTGGGGGAGATGATGTTTGGCTCGGTGGCCATGAGCTACAAGGGCTCCACACTCAAGATCCACCAGATACGGTGAGATCCAGGGAACAAGAGGGGGAGTGAAGTCAGTTAGGCAGTCTGTCAGGATTTCCATAAGCCACTAATAGCTGTTTTTTTGGGGGCAAAAATAATATGAAAAGCCGATTTTAAATAAAATTGGCGCTGACCAATTGTCCAGGAGAATAAAAAAATGATCCCATTGCAATATAATGCATTTTAGCCTGTTCGTTGATTGAAATACCAATCGATGTAGTGCGAGAGCTGTTTCTACAGCTCATCAAACAGCTGTTTGTTGCTGCTGGAGTGAAACGTGTGCTTTTTATAAGCACAATCATTGCGCAACAATTCTAAATGCAATCACATGTTAAAAACAATGGCCACAATTTAAAAATAGCTTCTGTTTGTATTTCTCAACTGGTAATTGAATCGTGCTTCCCATTCACCATTCAAGTGCATAACGTAGGCAGGCTTCAGCGAGTCATACACCACTTTGCAATGAGCTGGAGGCAGTATGCATTTTGAAAACGAATACTTAATTTTTTGAAACCTGAACGTTTTACTACATATTATGTATTTTAAAGTAGCCTAGCCAAAATCCAACCAAACATGTAGGCAATTATTTTATAAAGACTTCCATATGCCATTGAAACCCTGTTCTATTGTTTTTCAAATCATTGTTTTTTCATTGTCCAGTAACCAAAGGCACAAATCTAGTCATTATCAACCCATGCTAGTTGCTAGTTGTTGCATCTTTAATTCTCCCCTCAGATATTTTCATCTGTTTCATGATACCGCTCGCATGTGCAGTGTGCTTTTGACAAGTGTTTTCCCGCTAATTGCATTATGGAACAAACGTTCAGAATTGTAAGTTAAACGTTCTGATCTGTTGCATGAGCCTCATTGCTTTCTAATGTTTTTTTTGGGATGTAGCCTAGGCCTACTGGTTGTATGAATTTGGGATCTATCGTCCCACAACTGTCCCAAAGTCTGTTTGGAATAGGCTTTTTCTTTCTCGCACAGAACGACAAGGTGACCAATAGAATAGGTAAACTTTTCTACTATCGGGGAAAGTAGATTGACATAGGCTAGTGAATTAGCTGTTTGTTACTCGTCTTGTTGGCTGAGAAAAATACTGTTGCATCCTTGAATTGAATGATCTGTTAAGATTAATTACCATAAGCTAAATGTGATTTCGGTCATCCTGAGCACCGTGGGTGGACGCCCTAATCAGTTTATGTACCGAATGCATATGGGCCCGGTACATTTCTTCAATGTCCGGTAAAATTATAATGCTGCAGGTAAAATGTCCAGCGTCACATTTTCCTAACGGAAACCCTACAGTCTGTGACACACATGCCCTTTGAAGCAGAGATCAGAGAAATGTACACAAATATACATAACACACCAAGTCATCATGACTTTGTTCTCCCCTCATTGTCTGTCCACAGGTCACCCCCTCAGCTGATGCTGAGTAAAGTGTTTACAGCCCGAACAGGGAGTAGTGTCTATGGCAGCCTTAACACGTAAGCCCTACTACGATACAATCTCTCTCGCTTTCTCCTTTCTAAACCTGCTATTTCTCTTTCTCCTATATACAGTGTATTCAGAAAGTATTCAGACACCTTGACTTTTTCCACATTTTGATACGTTAAAGCATTATTCTAATATTGATTTAATAGTTTTTCCCCCCCTTATCAATCTACACACAATACCCCATAATGACAAAGCAAAACAGGTTTTAAAAAAACAGACACTCACATAAGTATTCAGACCCTTTACTCAGTACTTTGTTGAAGCACTTTTGGCAGCGATTCCAGCCTCGAGTCTTCTCGGGTATGATTCTACAAGCTTGGCGCACCAGTATTTGGGGAGTTTCTCCCATTCTTCTCTACAGAGCCTCTCAAACTCTGTCAGGTCAGATGGGGAGCGTCGCTGCACAGCTATTTTGTTCGATTGGGTTCAAGTCCGGGCTCTGGCTGGGCCACTCAAGGACTTTCAGAGACTTGTCCCGAAGTCACTCCTGCGTTGTCTTGGCTGTTAATCCGGCATAGCCAAAGACACGACACTTGGCTGTGTGCTTAGGGTCGTTGTCCTGTTGGAAGGTGAACCTTCGCCCCAGTCTGAGGTCCTGAGCGCTCTGGAGCAGGTTTTCATCAAGGGTCTCTGTACTTCCGTTCATCTTTCCTTCGATCTTGACTAGTCTCCCAGTCCCTGCCGCTGAAAAACATCCCACAGCATGATGCTACCACCACCATGCTTCAACATAGGGATGGTGCCAGGTTTCCTCCAGACGTGACATTTGGCATTCAGGACAAAGAGTTCAATCTTGGTTAAATCAGACCAAAGAGTCATTTTTCTCGTCCAAAAATCATTTAGGTGCCTTTTGGCAAACTCCAACCGGGCTGTCATGTGATTTTTGCTGAGGAGTGGCTTATGTCTGGCCACTCTACCACAAAGGCCTGATTGGTGGAGTGCAAAGAAACAAAGATGTTTGTCCTTGTGGAAGGTTCTCCCATCTCCACAGAGGAACTCTAGAGCTCTGTCAGAGTGACCATCGGGTTCTTGTTCACCTCCCTGACCAAGGCCCTTCTCTCCCAATTGCTCAGTTTGGCCGGGCGGCCAGCTCTAGGAAGATTCTTGGTTGTTCCAAACCTCTTCCATTTAAGAATGATGGAAGGCTACTGTGTTCTTGGGGACCTTGAGTGCTACAGACATTTTTTGGTACCCTTACTCACTAGATCTGTGCCTTGGCACAATCCTGTCTCGGAGTTCTACAGACAATTTCTTTGACCTCATGGCTTGGTTTTTGCTCTGACATGCACGGTCAACTGTGGGACCTTATATAGACAGGTGTGTGCCTTTCCAAATCATGTCCAATTGAATTTAATTGACCACAGGTGGACTCCAATCAAGTTGTAGAAATATCTCAAGGATGATCAGCACCTGAGCTCAATTTTGAGTCTCATAGCAAAGGTCTGATTACTTATGTAAATAAGGTATTTCTGTTTTTTATTTTTAATGTGTAAAAATGTCAAATCTGTTTTCGCTTTGTCATTATGGGGTATTGTGTGTAGATGGAAGAGGGAAACAATTATTTTATCCATTTTAGAATAAGACTGTAACGTAACAAAATTTGGAGAAAGTCAAGGGGTCTCGCTCCTTTCTAAACCTGCTCTCTCTCTCCTTTCTAAACCTGCTCTCTCTCTCCTTTCTAAACCTGCTCTCTCTCTCCTTTCTAAACCTGCTCTCTCTCTCCTTTCTAAACCTGCTCTCTCTCTTTTCTAAACCTGCTCTCTCTCTCCTTTCTAAACCTGCTCTCTCTCTCTCCTTTTTAAACCTGCTCTCTCTCTCCTTTTTAAACCTGCTCTTTCTTCTCTTTCTATTCTTGATCTCAATCTCTCCCGATACCCTTTGAACCTGTGCTGTTGTCTTTGTGCTCCTGGCAGACTGCAGGACAGCCTGGAGTTCATGGGTCAGGACCCCAATTCTTTGAGGCCGGATCAGAACACTGTGACCAACGGCCTCCTGGGGAACATAGGTAACCACAACAACAACTACAGACAGGACCACATGACAACTGACTGGCACCTGCAATGTCTCGCACATAAAGGACATGAATGGATGTTTACTGTTCATATCAACACCTATGCATTTTCAGTTATTTTGATTGTACTGAAGCACTGTTTTGTTTAACTCCGTTTATCCATCATATCTTCATTTATCGTTTTATCAATGTACATACTGTATGTGATACACTGACTGTCCTTGGAAGTTTGCTACATGTGAATTGACTTCAATTGAATCCAGGTGTATTCTCTGTATTCCCCAGGCACATTTTTTTGTGTTCTTTTCCCTCTTTTAACATCCATTTCAGGACAACCTGAAGCAGTTTGGGACCACTGGCTGCGTTTAGACACGCAGCCCAATTCTGATCTTTTTTCCACTTATTGGTCTTTTGACAAATCAGATCAACTCTGGAAAATATCTGATGTGAAAACATCTGTGATGCTCAAAAGACCAATTAGTGGAAAAATATTAGAATTGGGCTGCATGTCTAAATGTAGCCATTATGATCCCAAACTGTTTCAGGTTGTCCCCCCTCTCCATTGGGTTGGAGTGTGACCTCCTGCTTCATTACTAACCATGGTTCATGTCCTGTCTTGTTTCTCTTCTCCCCGTCCGTTTGTGCTGCGCAGGTTTCTCTCAGCTCTGCAGCCCGCGCCGGGCCTTCTCTGAGCAGGGCCCTCTGCGCCTCATCAAGAGTGCCTCTTTCTTTTCAGGTTTGCAGTGTGCTCGTGTGCAGTTGCATGCGCTTGTACATACATTGCATGTGTCTGCAAGTGTACTACGGGCATGCTCAATATCTGCTTTAGGGTCCTCACTCCCTCTTCCCTACTGTCCTCACTCACTCCTTCCCATCACTCCTCCCATCCTTCCATCACTCCTTCCCATCCTTCCATCACTCCTTCCCATCCTTCCATCACTCCTTCCATCACTCCTTCCCATCCTTCCATCACTCCTTCCCACCCTCCTTCCATCACTCCTTCCCACCCTTCTTCCATCACTCCTTTCCATCACTCCTTCCATCACTCCTTCCCACCCTCCTTCCCTCACTCCTTCCCATCCTCCTTCCATCACTCCTTCCCATCCTCCTTCCATCACTCCTTCCCATCCTCCTTCCATCACTCCTTCCCACCCTCCGTACCATAATCTCTCCGTCCCCTCACCACCTCCTTTTCCTCCCTCCCTCCGATAACTTCTGAATGATGGTGACAGGGGTGGTGTTCTGTAAATAGCCTCCATGCAGCCCTCTGTAAGCCACAGCTCGGTGGCACGGCATATAGCTCTTCAGTTATGCAATAGTGGAATGCTCATTAGGTCGCAGGCCAGGGTGGGCGGGGCACGGACGCTTTGCAGCAAAGCCTGTGTTGATTTGACCGTAAATCATCAACAGGACAACACTAAACGATGCCTTTGCAACACATGCAAGTGAGGGGTTTGCGGTTTCTGCACTGGTAAACTATAACGTGAACTTTCATTTTGTTATTTCACCTATTGTGTTAGCGAGATGTTAAGTACATCTGAGAACATACAAGCGTACATGTAGATGTGTATTTCCGATGCTGCACCTGCTTCAACAGAGTGGCGTTAGAGTGAACGACACAACACACCGCAGTACCGTAGTAGAGGGCCAGAGCCTGCTTGTGGTTTGGCCTGTAGGAAGTGTCTTGCACTGTGTTGGTATGTCATTAGTGGGCTTGGTCATTGTGAAATGAATGTTCTGTGGTGGTGAAGGTGGTCCCATGCTTTGAGAGTGGTGGTGGGATAAACGCTGGCACCCCTCCCTGCTTGGGCTCCTCAGTATTGCTGAGCTGAGTCGGCCTGATCTGTTTCTCAGTCTTACCCCTCCAATCTCTTTCCTGCAGGCCATAGTAACCCCATGGACATGCCGGGCAGAAGCCTGTACGACGAGAGAGACAGCGGCATCGCCAGATCAGGTAATGACTCTTAACTAAATCCAGGATTGGCCTCTCTAGACTAAGCCTTCTGTGTGTCTCCGAGATGATGTAACTTGGTGAGTAGGTATTGACACTAGATTCACCTCGGTGTGTTCTCTCCCGCTGAACCATCTCTAAACAAGGGATGCAACTAATGGGTTTAGATGAATCCATATTCTACTGGGTCACGACTGCAGACCGGTCAGCTCCACATAGCATTCCTTCTATTCAAGGTCAAACTGGAGTGAGAGTGACACCAGGGCTGTGCCCATAGGACTCTGGTCTAAAGTAGAGCACTATGTAGGGAATTGTGGTGCCATTTGAGACCATTTAGTGACACCAGCTTATGCTCCATCCTCCTCTGTAATGTTGGCATAGCGGAGACGTTAACGGACACACTTTTCTGTTGACCCCGCTGCCAGAGTTTAGCCCTCCTCCATCCTCTATAGGGGTGTGGAGGAGAGAGAGATGCTGGAGAACCTTGTGCAGTGGAAACTGACCCCCAGCCCTTGCATCAGCGGCATGAGGGGAATCTCACTTTCTGTTGAACACCCGCGTTACATGCATATGCTTAAATATAGCAGCTCCCACAACCCGGTACTAGTAAATTAAGTTCTAATTTGGTCCCCTCTCCTCTCCCCCACAAACACACACACACACACACTCCTTCAACTCCTCCTACTCCCATACGCCTCCCCTATAGTCGTCAATCACCCACACATTTGGCATCCCTTCTTTGATCTATGCCTACATGACGGCAACGTGAGCTGCATACACCCTCCACATACCTGGTATTGGGCCAGCTTTTCTTGTAACATCATGTGACTGAGGTGATATTGAATGTCCCAGCCATGCTCTAATAATCAGGGTGGGCTGTGGGAAGCTGAACTAATGCAGTGTGGATGTGTTGTATGTGTTTTTACCCTGTTCTATTGTGTGTGAGTAACCTCATTGACTGAATCACTGACTCTTCTGTTCTCTCTTTCTGTTGTCTCTCCTCTCTCATTCCTCAAATCCTCTTTTTTTGCTCTCTACACTTCTATGGCTCTCTCTGTGCTCCCATCTTCCCCTCTTTCATTCCTCTCACTCGCTCCATCTCTGCCTCCCCCTCCGTCCCTCCCTACACAGCGTCTCTGAGCAGTCTGTTGATTACTCCGTTCCCCTCCCCGGGCTCCTCCCTCACCAGCAGCCAGGCCAGTAGCTACCAGAGACGCTGGCTCCGCAGCCAGACCACCAGTCTGGAGAACGGGGTCTTCCCAAGATGGTGAGAGACTGCAGCTCAACACATTTACAGACACACACTCCTTCTGGTGTCCCCCCGTCAGGGCCTCTCGTATGCCCATGTGAAGTGGAACCCGCAAGGACTTCCTCTAATTCCAGCAGACATACTGCTATATACAAATAACTGAACAGTATGGTGATGATAGTGTGTGGGCCCACTGGCTCACTCCCTGAGTTCTAACTACACATAGCAGCTACACTGGCACTGGCGTTTGCTTTGAATAGTAAATGACCAGTAGGCTGTACATTTTTGTATTGGCCTACAGCCAGTTCCCAGAAGTCAAAGGTGAGCTGTAGAGCTCTCTGACTTTGTGTACCTGTGTCTTCTTAGATCCATAAAAACGTGTAATCACACTGCAAAGACGTGATACAGATCAGCACCTCAGTCCTGGCTATATCGACACCATCGTAGACATCTAGAAGATCCATGGCTTGTTGTTGTTACCTATTGTCTATGGTTTTCCCCCAGCCCCTGTTTGAGAGTTTATGCCATCATACTCCTCTGTAAGGCATCATTTACCTTTTCTTATGTCCTTGGACTTTAGCCTGTTAGGAATCCTGTTCACTTCTCCATAGTACCTCTCTCTGTGCAACCCCATAGATTTAGGTTGATATTTATGGCTTTCCCCCTTGCTCCAGGTCTGTGGAAGAAAGCTTCAACATGTCGGACGAGAGCGGAGGTCCCAGCCTGGGCGTGGCCAGGAAGAAGAAGATAGCCATCGGTGTCATCTTCCTCCTCTCCCAGGACGAAGAGGAGAACATCAAGTTCCAGGACTTCTTCTTCTCCCACTTCCCCCTCTTCGAGAGCCACATGAACAAACTAAAAAGTGCCATTGAACAGGTGAGGAGCACCTCACATAGATATTGTGGTCGGTGTGTGGAAATCTCCCTGGTGTATTTGACAGATGTTAGATATACTACATTTTAATCAGACTTGCTCAGGATGTTAAACATATACAATGTAAAGTGCATTCGTAAAGTATTTAGACCCCTTCCCTTTTTCCACATTTTGTTATGTTAGTCTTATTCTAAAATGTATTTAAAAAAATAAAAAATATCTCAATCTACACACACTACCCCATAATGACGCAGCAAAAACAGGTTTTTAGAAATGTTTGTAAATGTATTGAAAATAACAGATACCTTATTTATATAAGTATTCACACCATTTGTTATGCGACTCGAAATTGAGCTCAGGTGCATCCTGTTTCGAGTGATCATCCTTGAGATATTTCTACAACTTGATTGGAGTCCACCTGTGGTAAATTCAGTTGACTGGACATGGTTTGGAAAGGCACACACCTGTCTATATAAGGTCCCACAGTTGACAGTGCATGTCAGAGCAAAGACCAAGCCATGAGGTCGAAGGAATTGTCCATAGAGCTCCGAGACAGGATTGTGTCAAGGCACAGATCTGGGGAAGGGTACCAACAAACCTCTGCAGCATTGAAGATCCCCAAGAACAGAGTGGCCTCCATCATTCTTAAATGGAAGAGGTTTGGAATCACCAAGACTCTTCCTAGAGCTGGCCGCCCGGCCAAACTGAGCAATCGGGGGAGAAGGGCCTTGGTCAGGGAGGTGACCAAGAGCCTGATGGTCACTCTGAAAAAGCTCCAGAGTTCCTCTGTGGAGAAGGGAGAACCTTCCACAAGGACAAACATCTCTGCAGCACTCCACCAATCAGGCTTTTATGGTAGAGTGGCCAGGCGGAAGCCACTCCTCAGTAAAAGTTACCTAAAGACTCTGAGACTATGAGAAACAAGATTCTCTGGTCTGATGAAACCAAGATTGAACTCTTTGGCCTGAATGCCAAGTGTCACGTCTGGAGGAAACCTGGCACCATCCCTATGGTGAAGCATGGTGGTGGCAGAATCATGCTGTGGGGATGTTTTTCAGCGGCAGGGACTGAGACACTAGTCAGGATCGAGGGAAACATGAATGGAGCAAAGTAAAGAAAGATCCTTGATGAAAACCTGCTCCAGAGCGCTCAGGACCTCAGACTGGGGGCGAAGGTTCATCTTCCAACAGGACAACGACCCTAAGCACACAGCCAAGACAACGCAGGAGTGACTTCAGGACAAGTCTCTGAATGTCCTTGAGTGGCCCGGACTTGAACCCAATCGAACATCTCTGCAGCGATGCTCCCTATCCAAGCTGACGGAGCTTGAACCTTCCAGAAGGATGAGGATCTGCAGAGAAGAATGTGAGAAACTCCACAAATACTGGTGTGCTAAACTTGTAGCGTCATACCCAAGAAGACTCGAGACTAATCGCTGCCAAAGGTGCTTCAACCAAAGTACTGAGTAAATGGTGTGGATACTTAATGTAAATGTGATATTTCAGCTCTTTATTTTTAATAACTGAACTAAAATTTCTAAAAAAAACAGTAGTTGCTTTGTCATTATCGGGTATTGTGTGTAGATTGATGAGGGAAAAAAATGTAATCAATTTTAGAATAAGGCTATAACATAACAAAAAGTGGAAAAAGTCAAGGGATCTGAATACTTTCCAAATGCGCTCTATGTTGGCCTAAAATAGAGAAATAAAAACCATTGACTTCTGTTAGATCTGTCAGCGCCATGTTTACTGAAGGCTGTATGTATTTGTGGGTCTCAGTTCTTGTATGTTAGTGTAGCCTGCCGCTCTTTTCTCCACTCTTCCCCTCCCTCTAATTACATGGCATGCCTCTAACATGCCTCTTTTCTCATTAAAAAGGCCATGAAAATGAGCCGGCGATCAGTTGATTCCAGTCAGAGGGCTCTGGCCTATAGCCGCATGGTGGATGGCCTCAATGAATTCAGGTGAGTTACTGTCATGTGTTTACTGAGACCAAGGCCAACCGCACTGAGAATGTAGCAGAGGAAAATCCCTTAGCTTGTTACCTAGGAGCCCAGGGAGGGGGGTGGGGGTCAAGAGGTATAGGCATGGTTTGTTGCAATAGGGACTCGGATAAAATATACAGTGTCAGAGTGCAGTAGATCATTAATCCACACGTTAGTTTAATAGTGATAGGTTTGGTTTCTGAGCTTTAGGTATTATGAATCATTATTTATATTAATAATCATCAGGTATATTATTAATCATTAGGTATTTTATTAATCATTAGGTATATTATTAATCATCAGGTATATTATTAATCGTCAGGTATCGTCAGGTATATTATAAATCATCAGGTATATTATTAATCGTCAGGTATCGTCAGGTATATTATAAATCGCCAGGTATATTATTAATCGCCAGGTATATTATTAATCGCCAGGTATATTATTAATCGCCAGGTATATTATTAATCGCCAGGTATATTATTAATCGCCAGGTATATTATTAATCGCCAGGTATATTATTAATCGTCAGGTATATTATTAATCGTCAGGTATATTATTAATCGTCAGGTATATTATTAATCATCAGGTATATTATTAATCGTCAGGTATCGTCAGGTATATTATAAATCGTCAGGTATATTATAAATCGTCAGGTATATTATAAATCGTCAGGTATATTATTAATCATTAGGTATATTATTAATCATTAGGTATATTATTAATCATTAGGTATATTATTAATCATTAGGTATATTATTAATCATTAGGTATATTATTAATCATCAGGTATATTATTAATCGTCAGGTATCGTCAGGTATATTATAAATCGTCAGGTATATTATAAATCGTCAGGTATATTATTAATCGTCAGGTATATTATTAATCGTCAGGTATATTATTAATCGTCAGGTATATTATTAATCATTAGGTATATTATTAATCATTAGGTATATTATTAATCATTAGGTATATTATTAATCATTAGGTATATTATTAATCATCAGGTATATTATTAATCGTCAGGTATCGTCAGGTATATTATAAATCGTCAGGTATATTATAAATCGTCAGGTATATTATAAATCGTCAGGTATATTATTAATCGTCAGGTATATTATTAATCATTAGGTATATTATTAATCATTAGGTATATTATTAATCATTAGGTATATTATTAATCATTAGGTATATTATTAATCGTCAGGTATATTATTAATCGTCAGGTATCGTCAGGTATATTATAAATCGTCAGGTATATTATTAATCGTCAGGTATATTATTAATCGTCAGGTATATTATTAATCGTCAGGTATATTATTAATCGTCAGGTATATTATTAATCGTCAGGTATATTATAAATCATTAGGTATATTATTAATCATCAGGTATATTATTAATAATCAGGTATCGTCAGGTATATTATAAATCGTCAGGTATATTATTAATCGTTAGGTATATTATTAATCATCGGGTATATTATTAATCATCGGGTATATTATTAATCATCGGGTATATTATTAATCGTCAGGTATATTATTAATCATTAGGTATATTATAAATCGTCAGGTATATTATTAATCATTAGGTATATTATTAATCATCAGGTATATTATTAATCATCAGGTATAATAGAGACATGAGGGGTGCCATAAGTAAGCTTGGGAGGGTCTGAGTGCAGGGAAAAGGATCCCATGTAGCAGTACTGATAAGGGGAGAAACCGTTTAAGGCCCAGATCACTGAGCTCCCTGCCTAGAAATAATGATGCAATGTGTAGCGATGAGGAGACACCACCCATAGTGGGGCATGTATACTACCATGGGTGAAACCATGTTTTTGTCTGAATGCAGCTGTATTGGCCCTCTGGGAAGAAGAAACTTGGTTAAGAGTAAAAAACACTCAACTGACACTGAGAATTAGAACCTAACAATAGTCAGTGACGTAGATGTCATCTGACCTTCCTAACTGGGTAGCGTCCACACAGGGTGTTTTCTCAGACCCAGCCAAAATAAGCACATTAATAATCTGCACTGTAAGCAGAGAGTGAGCACGCAGTCCCTACCGGTCCTGTCCACACTCGCAAACAGTGATGAAGCGCCAGCTACACCCATGCTGCTCCCAGTGCATGCTGGGAACCCCACTGCTGCAGAGCCAGTGACGAGGGAGGGAAAGGAAAGGAAAGACGTGTGGGGCGGCTTGTATCTCTGCACCACTGGCCACATGCTCAGACTCTTTCTCCTAGCTGAAGGCTTCCCATTGCTGCAGTCATATGCCTGCTGGCGCAGTGCCACAGCACTGAGCCCCAGCTGAGGAAACACGATCTTTCTCAGACAGTGTCCAGGCTACCAGAATAGTCAATTATATGTCAGTGCCATCAGCAGGAAGGCCAATTTCACTGAGGAAAAAACAAATATTTTAAATATCTCAACTTCAGCATCTAAATATACATCCACTGATGTGTATTTGCTTTTGACTTTTAGGCCTCTTAGGTCATGGAACATGATGGTGCAAAACAGAAGATATGCCTTTTGATGTTGTTGACTTGTTTTCCCCTCAGAGTAGGATAGAAAACAGCAGTTGAATCAGACTATTATTTTAGGGATACTATGGTGCATGTGCCCTTATGTGTCTTAATGTTTGATTTTTTTATCATGTGTTGGTCATTGTAAGTCATTAATGATGCATGCTGTGATAAAACAATTTCCCAAGTTGGTATTAATAAAGTAATACTCTACTCTCTACGTGACGCAGTCTGGCCTAACCAACACCCATAGCCACAGTCTGGCCTAACCAACACCCATAGCCACAGTCTGGCCTAACCAACACCCATAGCCACAGTCTGGCCTAACCAACACCCATAGCCACAGTCTGGCCTAACCAACACCCATAGCCACAGTCTGGCCTAACCAACACCCATAGCCACAGTCTGGCCTAACCAACACCCATAGCCACAGTCTGGCCTAACCAACACCCATAGCCATACCCATCCACACCCAGTATGTTACCTACATAGAAACACGCACACGCATTATGCTGATTGAATATCTGTCAGGGTCGGGATATGAAGAAAATGGGTGCGTTCGGTACCACAGAGAGGTTAATTTAACGGAAACGGTAATGTACTGAACGACCAGTTGAAGAATGATGGTGTTCCAGAGGGAGATTGTATGGTGTGTGTGTGCTGCTCGAGTTTAGCCATTTTCTAAATGGTCACACCCATTGATCAGGCCACACCCATCAAATGAGAGCAAACCTACCTCAAAGGCTGTTGAAGAATGGTGCGCACCCTTTTGGGGAAACGTGTCGTTTAGTACAAACAGTCAAACGTTGAATCGAACTGAACGCGCACCTGCTCAAGAGTCTCTTCGTTTCTTGACTGACTTGATATACTTTGCCTGCACAATCAGTATAGAGGTCAGAGGGAATGAATGAAGTCTAAACTTAGATGCGGTCGATGAACACCAATAACCCCACTTGAACCCAGGGCTCAAGTTACCTGACCGACAGGCTGAAAAGGCACCTCCTGTTAAAACTGTAGCGTTGGTAACATAACATTTTGGGCTACACGGTTTTTAACAGACTTTTAACTGAATTTTGACACACTGCAGGGAAATATGCTGAAATGGCTTAACTAGAGTCCTGTTATAATTAAACGAACACCAGAACCGTTTTGGTAAAGTTCATCCCAGCAACACTTCTCAGTATCTAGTATGTAGTAACCTATTAAAAGCCCCCGGTGTGGCATGGGTTGTGACAGCTCTTTCCCTGACGTGGGGAAGCCAGCTCAGGATCTATCCTTACAGCCTGTCTGAGCAGCTGAACTTTAAGGTAGCGATGGACGTGAAGGTATGTCTAGTCTAGTTTTATAAATGTCCACTGGACTAGACATACCTTCACGTCCATCGCTACCTTAAAGTTCAGCTGCTCAGACAGGCTGTAAGGATAGATCCTGAGCTGGCTTCCCCACGTCAGGGAAAGAGCTGTCACAACCCATGCCACACCGGGGGCTTTTAATAGGTTACTACATACTAGATACTGAGAAGTGTTGCTGGGATGAACTTTACCAAAACGGTTCTGGTGTTCGTTTAATTATAACAGGACTCTAGTTAAGCCATTTCAGCATATTTCCCTGCAGTGTGTCAAAATTCAGTTAAAAGTCTGTTAGAAACCGTGTAGCCCAAAATGTTATGTTACCAACGCTACAGTTTTAACAGGAGGTGCCTTTTCAGCCTGTCGGTCAGGTAACTTGAGCCCTGGGTTCAAGTGGGGTTATTGGTGTTCATCTTTCATTTACCAAATCACCAAATCACCTTATACCACCCACCACTGCGACCTGTATGCTCTAGTCGGCTGGCCTCGCTACATATTCGTCGCCAGACCCACTGGCTCCAGGTCATCTATAAGTCTATGCTAGGTAAAGCTCCGGCTTATCTCAGTTCACTGGTCACGATAACAACACCCACCCGTAGCACACGTTCCAGCAGGTATATCTAACTGATCATCCCCAAAGCCAACACCTCATTTGGCCGCCTGTCCTTACAGTTCTCTGCTGCCAGTGACTGGAACGAATTGCAAAAATCGCTTAAGTTGGAGACTTTTATTTCCCTCACCAACTTTAAACATCAACTATCTGAGCAGCTAACCGATCGCAGCAGCTGTACATAGTCCATCTGTAAATAGCCCACCCAATCTACCTACCTCATCCCCATACTGTTTTTATTTTGTTTACTTTTCTGCTCTTTTGCACACCAGTATCTCTACTTGCACATCATCATCTGCTCATTTATCACTCCAGTGTTAATCTGCTAAACTGTAATTATTTGCTCCTATGGCCTATTTATTGTCTACCTCCTCATGCCTTTTGCACACACTGTATATAGACTTTCTTTTTTCTACTGTGTCATTGACTTGTTTATTGTTTACTCCATGTGTAACTCTGTGTTGTTGTCTGTCACACTGCTTTGCTTTATCTCGGCCAGGTCGCAGTTGTAAATGAGAACTTGTTCTCAACTAGACAACCTGGTTAAATAAAGGTGAAATAAAAAAATACAATTTCTGGGAATTTTTTTCTGGGAAAGACCTTGTACAAATCATCAATCTCCTTACTACCTGTCATATCCTGTCTATAACCTATAGATCTTGTTCAATAGTTACACTACTTGTTTTCCTCAGTCATCAGCAAACATCTGGGCTCTGAAACTATAATTCCACACATTCCTCCATCCTCAGAGATTCCCTCAGCTCTGTGTAAAGCTCTGGACGGCTGCCCGCTGTGGAATTTCCAGACGCTGAATTGCCTCAGAGAGGGTCTCCCTTGTAAGCAGGGCCTGGACTGAGAACTGTGGCCCTCTTGTTCACCCCGAGACAATGATGGCTTGTGTTTTTCCCTCCCTCTCTCCAGGACGACCATCGTCAACCTTTACACCATGCCCCGCGTGGCCGAGCCCGTTTGGCTCACCATGATGTCTGGAGCCCCCGAGAAGAACCAGCTCTGTGGACATTTCATGAGGGAGCTTGCCCTACTCATGGAGCAGGCCTCAAAGAACCAGTTGAGTGCTCCTGTCTGTCTCTGTATGCCTGTATGTGTGTTACTGTGTGTGTGCGCGATACTTACATTTTTTTTGCTACTGCATTCAATAGTGAATGAGCTGCAAAGTCAGAAATCCCTGCCAATCTTTAGCTTGTTATGTCGATGTTACAAAACCAAGCTGAATCATTTGTCAATGTATCAATTGGTAGCAAGACATCCATAGAACTTCTCCGATGTTCCACTCACTGCATTAGTATGCAGTGGTCTACGACGGTCTGCCTCGTGATTTAGACTGACCAGTGACCACTTTGTCGTATCTCTGAATGATCACGAGATAGAGAAGAGGGAAGGAGCAGAACACGAGGCTGCGGTGGTGGAGATGAAGAAAAATGTGTCAAACAGAGAGTGAAAGACAAAGTTCTGTATCCCAAATGGCACCCGAATTTTTTCTCCCCCCCGGTCAAAAGTAGTGCACTACATAGGGAATAGGGTGCCATTTGGGATATAGACAGTCTGTGCCTAACACAACCGCTCTCTCTTCCTCTTCTCCCAGGTTCCTCCCTGCCCTCCTCACAGCCATCCTCACCAACCACCTGGCCTGGGTGCCCACTGTCATGCCCAACGGACAGCCGCCTATCAAGATCTTCCTGGAGAAACACTCTTCTCAGAGCGTGGATAGGCTGGCCAAGAGCCACCCCTACAACCCACTGTGGGCCCAGCTCGGTAAGAACAGACTACAGGCCAGGACTCTGGTTGAAAAACTCTTCAGTCTTATGTGATAGTGCTTCCACGCACATGTGGGATGGGGATTAAGCTAGCCAGAGGCTAGTACTTTTCAGACCAGGCTAGTAGAAAATGTGCCAAACTAGCTCCACAGGCCTGTGAAATTGGGTCTTTTCAAATAGCCCAAGGCACCGATTTGAAACTTTTTTTTTTACCCAAGCTATTAAAAATCGCGGCCTACTAGCCCGGCTGGCCAGTGCTCAAAATCCTTAAATTACATTCCAACATGGTTGCATGTTTGTTATTATAGCTTTTTCAAGCTGTCAGGTGGTATAAAACTCATTATCACTCCAAGTTATATAATATCTCTCCATCACTCATCAGTTCATGGTAAATAATATCTCTGTATCATTGACTATTAAAAGATGCTCCTATACTTAGCAATAACTAGCTGTAAATGGGGCGGCAGGTAGCCTAGTGGTTAGAGCGTTGGGCCAGTAACCGAGAAGGTTGCTGGATCGAGTCCCCGAGCTGACATGGTAAAAATCTGTCGTTCTTTCCCTGAACAAGGCAGTTAACCCAGTGTTCCCTGGTAGGCCGTCATTGTAATAAGAATTTGTTCTTAACCGACTTGCCTAGTTAAATAAAAGTAAAAATATATATATTTAAAAAAATAATAGATAGTGGGCTTTATTTTAGTACAGGCACAGTTTGGAACTTTGGTGTACTACTCCACATAGTGGCTGAACAGGAGAAATGCAGCACTGAGCAGTGATGCTGATGGAGATTTCCTTCACTCTCCCAAATGTTAAAGGGAAAAAATAAGTTATACACATTTGACCACATTTTCATATTCTAAATGTGGCTTTACTTATGCAACAAAGTGAAAATAAGAAATGTGTTGTTAACTGTGGTCCTTGTTTTGTGACTAGGTGACTTGTACGGGGCCATCGGCTCCCCGGTGCGTCTGTCCAGGACGGTAGTGGTGGGGCGGAGACGGGAGCTAGTCCAGCGACTCCTCTATGTACTCACCTACTTCATCCGCTGCTCTGAGTTGCTGGAGACCCACATGCTGGACAGCACTGAGGACGAGGCCATCGTCATCCCAGGCTCTCTCATCACCACCTCGCTGCAGCGTGGGGAGGTGGAGGAGTCAGATTATGTGCTGGTCACCGTGCACAAGCCCAGCGGAGACTACCTCAGCCAGGGTCCCGAGCCCCAAGAGGACAGCAGCTACCCCTCACACAGCAACAACAGCTTGCAGTGCAGCACCTACACTGAGGCTGGCCCTAAGGAGGGGGACAGTAGTAACAACAGTCAGGGTTCCAAGAGCAGTGTCCTGCAGGCCCAGGCCCACTCCAGCCACAACACTAACGCTGTGCCCATCATCCACATGGAGGATGTTAGTGAGCCGCTCAAGGAGTCACTCAAGGAGTCACCAACCGCCTGTCTGGAGGCCAAGCTGGAAACAGTGGTGCGTGTGGGCTCCGCCTCCCCCAGGGAGACAGTGGTGCGTGTGGGCCCCGCCTCCCCCAGGGAGCAGGTCTGTGTGCTGCTGGAGACGAAGCCTGAGACCGAGTTAGAGGTCAAGGCCAGCGAGAAGGAGGGGATGGGGAGTCTGCCCATCAAGGTGTTCCGCTCTTCTGGGATACCACTGGAGAAGAAGCCCCCTGACAAGACCGTACCTGTACCTATACCCGGCCCCTTTCTGTCAAAACACCAGGAGGAGCCTGCCACCAAAGTGCTGTTTCTCATCGGCGACCCCCAGTCTCCGGGATCAGACACCGAGAGCAGGAGGAGGAAGCTTGAGGACATTAAGAAGCACAAGAAATGCATCAAAGAGAAACAGAGGCCGCATCCGCAACTACAACAACAGCAACCGCAACAACAACCACAACAGCAACCGCAACAACAACTACGACAGCAGCAACCGCAACTACAGCAACCGCAACTACAGCAACCGCAACTACAGCAACCGCAACTACAGCAACCGCAACTACAGCAACCGCAACTACAGCAACCGCAACTACAAAAACAAAAACAACAGCAACCGCAGCAACCGCAGCAACCGCAACCGCAGCAACCGCAACTACAGCAACAGCAACCCCTACAACAACAGCAACCCCTACAACAACAGCAGCAGAGTGGGTGCGGTGACGGCGGCGATCAGAGGGTGAAGTCTACTACCAGCACATCACCCGACCAAACCAAGACCAACGCTGGCGGAAAGAAGACTCTGATGCGTGTCTTCAGCAAGATGCCCCAGTGGAACCCTGTCAGCGAGGAGGAGTGCTCGGAGCTGTTCGACGAGTACTTCAGTGATGACAACCCTGTAGAGACCAGGACTATAGACGATGTGGCGAAATGCCTGGACTTGTCAAACGGCACGGACAAAACCCAGAAAGAGCTTCTGGACCCTTCGGGAGTCGAGAGTAGCAGTTGCTGTAAGGGACAGGGGGATCAGGGACAGAAGGGAACAGGGCAGTTGGGTGTGGGACCGGGGGGTGTTGGTGGGGATGAGGCTGACGTCCAGACCCGGTGTACGGGGGAGGCTGACGTTAAGACCAGGTGTTGGGGGGAGACTAACATCCAGACCCGGTGTGGGGGGGAGGCTGACGTCCAGACCAGGTGTGGGGGGGATGAGGCTGACGTCCAGACCAGGTGTGGGGGGGATGAGGCTGACGTCCAGACCAGGTGTGGGGGGGATGAGGCTGACGTCCAGACCAGGTGTGGGGGGGATGAGGCTGACGTCCAGACCAGGTGTGGGGGGGATGAGGCTGACGTCCAGACCAGGTGTGGGGGGGATGAGGCTGACGTCCAGACCAGGTGTGGGGGGGATGAGGCTGACGTCCAGACCAGGTGTGGGGGGGATGAGGCTGACGTCCAGACCAGGTGTGGGGGGGATGAGGCTGACGTCCAGACCAGGTGTGGGGGGGATGAGGCTGACGTCCAGGCCCGGTGTGGGGGGGATGAGGCTGACGTCCAGGCCCGGTGTGGGGGGGATGAGGCTGACGTCCAGGCCCGGTGTGGGGGGGAGGCTGACGTCCAGGCCAGGTGTGGGGGGGAGGCTGACGTCCAGGCCAGGTGTGGGGGGGAGGCTGACGTCCAGGCCAGGTGTGGGGGGGAGGCTGACGTCCAGGCCAGGTGTGGGGGGGAGGATGACGTCCAGGCCAGGTGTGGGGGGGAGGCTGACGTCCAGGCCAGGTGTGGGGGGGAGGCTGACGTCCAGGCCAGGTGTGGGTGTGGCTCTACAGACACATCGGAGGCACGTTCCTGTAGAAGTTGTTCTGCTGAGCAGAACATGTGCATCCTGATTTCAGTAACCGGCCCCAAAATGGCCCAACAAAAGAAGGGGGCCCCGCTTAATGACTGTGAGATCCCCCGGAACGAGAGTTCGGACAGTGCGCTTGGGGACAGCGAGAGCGAAGACGCAGGGCAGGACATCCACAGGCAGAGTGACAGCGACACCTACTACAGAGATGATCAGGAGCCAGATGAGTGGCAGGAAGAGGTGGAGGTCCCCTTCCCTGGGTGAGATACACACTGCTAGTGATGTCAACATTATAAACGTGTTGGCCTTCATATTAGGTTTTCAAGACACATATCAACTTCTATGTGAGTTGCATTTCTGGGTTACAATATGTTCTGATGTCCATCTATGCCATGTTTTAAATCAACAGGTCAAAGTTGGTGGAGCATTTCTCCAAACCGAGCATTGCCAACTTTGGGAGGTCACTGTTCGGAGGGTACTGCACAACCTATGTGCCGGACTTTGTTCTACAGGGGATGCCCAACGATGACAAATTAAGGCAGGGCCTCATGTCAGAATTAGCCCATGCTGTACAGGTAAGACTGCTTTATACCTGAAGCATTGAAGTTTGTGTTAAAACTGGATTATGAGTCTTTATGCTTGCTCGAGGCTCATAAGGCGTCAACAGGAGTGCACCGCTGTATCTGGTCTGCATCGGTCAGAGCACAACGTTTTCTCTTCTTTTCGCAGCATCCAGTGTTGGATGAGCCCATTGCAGAGGCGGTCTGCATTATCGCAGACACTGATAAGTGGACGGTGCAGGTAGCCAGCAGCCAGAGACGAGCCACGGACAACAACAAACTGGGGAAGGAGGTCCTGGTGTCCAGCCTCGTGTCCAGCCTGCTCCAGTCCACCCACCTGCTTTACAAGATGAACCTCTCCCCCAACTTTGTAAGTTCATACAAATACCAAATAACTAGTTATTAGCACTGTAAAAAAATCCCTACTCAGTAACACATTAACACGAGGCTAATCAGTAACACGAGGCTAATCAGTAACACGTTAACGAGGCTAATCAGTAACACAAGGCTAATCAGTAACACAAGGCTAATCAGTAACACAAGGCTAATCAGTAACACGTACACGTTAACACAAGGCTAATCAGTAACACAAGGCTAATCAATAACACAAGGCTAATCAGTAACACAAGGCTAATCAGTAACACAAGGCTAATCAGTAACACAAGGCTAATCAGTAACACAAGGCTAATCAGTAACACAAGGCTAATCAGTAACACAAGGCTAATCAGTAACACAAGGCTAATCAGTAACACAAGGCTAATCAGTAATACAAGGCTAATCAGTAACACGTACATGTTAACACAATGCTAATCAGTAATAAAGTTGTAATTCAGTTTGACATCCCTTTCCTCAGTGCATAATGCACCTTGAGGACAGACTCCAGGAGGTCTACTTCAAGAGTAAAATGCTGGCAGAGTACCTGAAGGGACAGACTAGGGTGCACGTCAAGGAGCTGGGGATGGTCCTGGGGTGAGCACCTAAACCGTTTTTATACATTGGCGTTGCGTCCAAAAAGACACCTATTCCCTATATAGTGCACTACTTTTGACCAGAACCCTATGGGAATAGGGTCCAGTTTTTTGTCATATCAGTATTGTGATCCATGTTGTCTTTCTGTTCTTAAAGGCCCAATGCAGCTGTTTTTATCTCAATATCAAATCATTTCTGGGTAACAATTAAGTACCTTACTGTGATTGTTTTCAATTAAAATGGTAAAAAATAGATTCTTAGCTGCTGAAAGTTGTAGCCAATTTCTCAAGAATTTTGCGAGGACTGCCAGGGCGTAGTTGTTATTACAGAGAGGTTTGGAACTCTTTCTTATTGGTCTATTAACTTATTTACCACCTGGTGATGTCACCAGGCAGGCTAAAACTACATACAACCAAAACATGCTGAAATTTCAGGCTCTTTTTTTCAAACAGCTCTTACACTAAAAGGACATTATCATCATTTTCACAATTTGACAGTATTACTCCAACCTCAAGCGTAACTCAATATTAGGAAGGTGTCCTTAATGTTTTGTACACTCAGTGTACATACAAAACACAGGGAAATCAAGTTTTTGACTGCACTGGGCCTTTAAAATACTGCACTGTGTTATTTACATCTCATTAACAATCACAGTAACTGAATTAGGAGAATAAACCCTTGGCTTGTTGTTCTGTTCTTCACCTATGTACAATATTCTAAGCATGGCTTTTATCATTCAGTATTGAGTCCAGTGACCTCCCCCTGCTGGCAGCGGTGGCAAGCACTCACTCTCCCTACGTGGCCCAAATACTGCTATAATAGATGGAACCAAAGCCAGAGGTGGCGGGTGGCTGTGGACTGGAGCAGCCGGATACTGTGCTTCACCCTGGCCCAACACGTCGGCTTGACCCTGTTCACTGACGCCCTGCTGATGCTCTGAGAGGGCCGGTGCAGTGCAGTCTCCTGGACAAGGTGGGCATCCCAAATTGCATACTATTCAAAAGTTGTACACTATGTAGGGAATAGGGTATCATTTGAGATGCAGAAGGGCCTCTTGGATGGATCCGAGACCTCAGCTACTGCTGCTGCCACTGGGCATACAGACATACTGCCACAAGGGGACAGCCGAGTCCATGGTCTCCTCTGATAGTAAGAGATGAAGCTCTGTTGGCCCACTCCAGGCCAGAGAGGCATGCTGCTGCTGTGGCCAGTTCTCTTCTTTTTCAATGTTTTCACCCCTCTGCATCAACATTATTTTAACCTGGTTAAAGGACAAGAAAGCCAAATCATTTTTCTGTTGAGTATAAATAATAAAGACATCAATTATAAAATATATACTTTTTACATCTACTACTTTCCTGTACAATCTTTTACCCGTTTAACCAGGAAGCACAGGTGATAGATAGGATGAGTTTTTTTGTTACTTGTAGTGAATATGATCAAATTCACTTTATTTCAATTATGTTTCTGTGTTCTTCATGTATTTGTTTACAAGTGTACTTGACCTGAAATGTCTCCCTCAATGGTCCATAATTCATTGGATTTCATTTGAAAATGAACTACACTAATTATATAAACATAGGCCTGGAAGTCGTATCTGGGTAATTTATACACATTCATTGTAATTCTTAACTGCAGTGTAGCTTTAACATTCTTGATCACAGGTACAGCACTACCTCAGATATTTTGTGGGCGATCGATGCTACACGCTTTTTATAGTTGCCGACTAGATAAGCCTGAGAGAATTATTTGTATTTTTAAATCAGTGTAATGTTCAAATAAAACTGCCAACCCAATGCTGAACTCTTGAAAAAGGGATGTTAATAATTACATATTTGAAAATGGGGAAAACCTTTGTAATTATTTTTGGAATACAAGGAGCTCATTTCTACTGCGGTATGTGGGGAAAAATAAACAAACGATCTACATATATTTTCAAACTGAAATATTTTCACAAGTTTAAAACATTTTTATCGCTTTGACACCATCATACCATGTTTACGGCTGTATTGCATGCTACGAAGGGAGAGTTTGTGGAATATCTGTTAGCAATACGTGTATCAGTTCCTTAAACTATTCTCAATGTTTATGGCAAAACCAATAATAAATAAAAAATTGCTGCATTGATTTTACAAAAGCAAGACGCAAAACCACAAATCTAAACCACAGATTTGTTTTAATTTTTTGTATAAATATTTTTACCAACCATGAAATTCATGTTGCATTTCATTTGGAAGTACTTTGTCTGGAGAGTGTGCCATGCTATGGAGTCTTAATGGACATGTGGCATGAATGGATCAGGGGCTTCTGAAGAATTGATTTTGCTGGTTGAAATTATTTTTACATGCTTATGTAAGATGCTAGGTTCTTCAGGATATGTTCTTATTGCATTTTGTAAAGCTCCTGATTATTTCTATGAGGTATGTTTACTTTTCTCTTCATATATGAATAAATGATTTAGTATGGTGTGTAACAGTTAATGTAAATTGTACATATTCAGTTTATTTCCATGTATTTGTACATAATGTCTTTGAATATGAATTGTTTCTAAAATGATCCTTTCCCAATTTTAAGGGAATGTTGTGCAATAAAGATGCCAATGTTGTAGATGCAAGTGTCTCAGTACATACATTCAGTATTAATGTTTCAGTCCAAATTCATGTTTAATTTTTAGTAAGAATGATGCCAATTATAATGGAAATGTACAGTAAGTTACTGCATTACCTTTTCACATAGGGAAGTGCCTTGGGTGTTTTTTTTAATAGCCTTGTCTATAAAGAGCCTTTAATATCATGGGTTAACTTAAATTTTAGTTATATTGAGTGGTTTTCAACATGCTCAAAAAAACGCTAAACAACAAAGGTTAGCGTTTTCACTCACTGTCTCTCGTGCCAGTGTAACAGCTCCGTCCCTCTCCTCGCCCCTACCTCCTCACCCCTACCAGGGACCATCTGCATACATCGACAACAGCCACCCTCGAAGCATTGTTACCCATCGCGCCACAAAAGCCACTGCCCTTGCAGAGCAAGGGGAACAACTACTTCAAGGTCTCAGAGCGAGTGACGTCACCGATTGAAACGCTATTAGCGCGCACCCCGCTAACTAGCTAGCCATTTCACATCGGTTACACTCACCCCCCTTTTGACCTCCTTTTCTGCAGCAACCAGTAATCCGGGTCACGGCACAACTTGTTTTGTTTATTTGCACCACCAAGATTTATATGCTAAAATTGCCACTGGTCTGTTACTTGAACTCTGTGAAGCATATATTTGGGCTGCAGTTTCTGAGGCTGGTAACTCTAAATAACTTATCCTCTGCAGCAGAAGTAACTCTGGGTCTTCCTTTCCTGTGGCGGTCCCCACAGAGCCAGTTTCATCATAGAGCTTGATGGTTTTTGTAACTGTAACTTTCCGGATTGACTGACCTTCATGTCTGAAGGACTGTCCTTTCTCTTTGCTTATTTGAGCTATATATATATGGACTTGGTATTTTACCAAATAGGGCTATCTTCTGTATACCACCCCTACCTTGTCACAACACAACTGATTGGCTCAAACTCATTAAGAAAGAAAGAAATTCCACAAATTAACTTAACAAGGCACACCTGTTAATTGAAATGCATTCCAGGTGATTACCTCATGAAGCTGGTTGAGAGAATGCCAAAAAGTGTGCAAAGCTGTCATCAAAGCAAAGGGTGGTTACTTTGAAGAATCTCAAATATGAAATATATTTTGATATGTTTAAATTTAGTTAATTTACTTTTACCCGTTTTTCGTGGTTTCCAATTGGTAGCTCCATGGGTCTCCCGGCCGGCTGCGATGGAAAGTAATATGTTTTTCTCGCGATATTCTGGACATGAACCAGGGAGGGAGCGGAACGTTTTCCACTAGTTACCACAGCCACAAAGTCAAATTCATTATGGTATAAATCCATGAAAACATAAATGTGGTTTTGGGTCTTAATTCAAGGTTAGTAATGTGGTTAAGGTCATGTTTAAAATCAAATTTTAAGAAGCTAAACTGTATAGTTTGACTTTGTGGCTGTGGTTACTAGTGACGACCGAGCGCAACAAGAATTTACTTTTTTTATGCATAACAAAAACTGACACCCAGCTACCTAAAGCTGATAGACTAATATTTTATTAATGCAGGAGCTTAACACGTATAGTGTAATTTCTTACAGTATAGCAGACAGTTGGCTTGATTTTGCAACAAGGATAGAGAGTTGGTGGTTCTGAAAAACACTTAAAGGCCGAAGGTTTATCAGCTGATGAGATTTGCTTTTGAGAACCGTGAGGAAACGTTAGTAGCTATCCCACAGATAGACAAGTAACGTTATGTTTCTCAAACTAAGCTGAAGAAGTGAAGAGCTTGCGAGCGCATTATCTACTGTTTTACCATTGATAATATACACTTCCTTTTGTAGTACGTTTAGTTGAATAATGAAACGTTATTACTGTTTTTTTTAACGATAGCCACCTCCTGCGGCTGCGTTCTTGAGCTGTCAATGAACAGAGGGGTCACAGATTCGACTCCGGCGTCGAGACAAGTCAACTCGTCCCAAATGAAGAACTGATGATCAAGAGGCAACTTTCCAACTGGATGCTAAAGATGCATATAATTCTACACGAAGATTTTCACATCCATTTTTGTATTATTTACTTTTGGTACATTTTATGCGCACCAGTTGCGTTCTAGAGGTTAGCTTTGTGTTAAGTTTTACAAAGCATTTTCACTCCATGCTCGGGCGACGGGATGGAAGTTTAGCGGTATCGGCCTTAAAAAGTGAGACTGGGATCTCTTGAGGATTTGATTCTGGTGTGAAGTTATGACAATGACTGGATCAATGGAAAATTCTTTCAAACAAGCTTTAAAGAAACCTCCATCACTACGGACAGCAGAGGTAAGCAAGCTGAAGATAGCTAAGCTGTGTGTTCTTGGTTTGAATTTCTTAAGTCAGAAAGCTAAAGTAGCTTACTGCGGTTAGCTAGCTGGAGTAATTTAGCTAGCTAGCATGCTAACGCACGAGTTGATGAGGAGCAGTGTTTTAACCATTCATCCAGCCAGTCACCGAGTTGGTTTTGTTACCAGGAAAATAAGAATGAACCATCTAGCTGTTATTTTATTTGTGTGTACTGAAGTTACTAAGCTAGTTGGCTATCCAAAACATGAGAGCGAGCATGCTAATAACTAACGTTACTGCGTGAGTGAGTTGTCGATTATATTTAAGTGACGTCACGAAGATCGTTCATTAACGTTATGGTCACCCTTAGTTTTCTGAAAAGCTGCATCTTGAAATATTTATTATGCAATTGTTGTCCTATTATATTATAGGGCCAGGCTCCGGTCGACTATTTTCAATAGAATCCCTCTGTGACTGTCAGTTTGATTACTGTTAGGAGTTTTGTGAGAATGCAGTTTTAGTCACTGTTCTTTGAATCCAAACCTCAGCCCATTAAAACTGGCGTCCCAGCTGTGTTTACACTACGTTTCCTATACTATCTCCCTAAGGAGTCTACTGTGTTTAGTTGCAGAACATTTTGAATTGCAATCATTTTTTCAAAGTACAATCGGTTAAATACCACCCACAGCCCAGCTCAAAACTCTATTTTATTTTCACTGATCTATCAATGACTAGAAAGTATTTAACCTTTTATTTAACTAGGCAAGTCCGTTAAGAACACATTCTTATTTACAATGACGGCTTACACCGGCTAATAAACCCACACGACGTTGGGCCAATTGTGGGCCGCCCTATGGGACTCCCAATCACGGCAGGTTGTGATACAGCCTGGAATCTCACCAGGGTGTCTGTAGTGACTTCTCTAGCGCTGATATGCAGTGGCTTAGACCACTGCACCACTCAGGAGCCCCACGTACTCTTTGAACTTTTTCAGAAAGTGAGTACATAATACAAAGTGACAACAAACTCTAACAATCATGTTTTGGTCCTCAAACATAAACAAACAGTGGTTTAAAAAGTACTATTGAGGAGGGTAAGTTCGATGTCCTGTTAGTGATATGAATGGAAATGTGTTGCTTTTTAGTACTGGTTACATTGTAGGCCGAGAGAGGCATTGCATGCTTTGTTGTCAGATGTTGGGCTTTGTGTGTGATATTTATGCTGCAGGTATGGGCGGTGTCCCAAATGGTTCTCTTTCCCATACATAATGCTCTATGGCCCCTGGTCAGAAGTAGTGCACTATGTAGGAAATAGGGTGCCATTTGGGGGTCCACATGATGTCCTGAGTTTCCAGTTAATCATCCCCCTCTATCCGCTGTGCCAGTAGAAGTGCATGATTTACTATGCTGCTATTGAGTATAGCATGGATATCAGACATTTTTATAGCAGTCCACACCATCTTTTCAAAGTTCTCCTAGCAACAGGCACCGGATGATGGAGCTCATCACACTGGTTTATTTTATAGACATGAGTGTGGTGGACGTTTTACTCTGGGAATTGGAAGTGTCTCCGTTTGAGCTGGATCTCCCTGGGTTCCCCAAATACAGATAAAAAATAAAATGTATAAAAGATAAGAACGGTTTTTCCTTCTGGTTGCCTTTTAGTTTAATAACCATGTGTTGTTGTTCAGGAGATTGTGTGGTCCATCCATGCCTAAGGGTAGGGAGTCCTATTGGGCACATCTTTTTTAATGCCAGCATGAAAGGCTAAACCTTTCTTAAATGGTAAGGTCTCTGGATTCTACCACACAGAAAAGCACTGATGTGATTCTGTTGTCGGGGGAGAAAAAAGAGACTTATCACCAGGTTTATCATGTCTGTGCACCAATTTAATTAGTTATTTGTTCATTTTAGGATAACAATTTTTCCTTCACCATAATAGGCCCAGCAAGTTGTCAGCAGCATTGATAAGTGGTGTGTCTCATTGTATGGTTCTTGCTAAAGCTGCTTAGGAATGAGGCTTTGACATCTGAGACAACTTGCCGTGACAATTCATATGAAGAAAAAAAATCAGAGGACTGCATATTTAACAGTACTAACCCATAATTTTTCAGCAATAAAACAGAGGCCTCTCTTTCGCAATGTGAAGTTGATGCCTTTGGTGTGACGTATTTCACTCATCCATTGACTAGTTGAGGTGGAACATATAGGTCACAGCTGCCTGTGAGAATGAGAGCGCAGAAGGTGTGAGTTTGGAACATACACCTACTTCATAAAACTAGGCTCATATCCAGTACTTGGACTTAACCAACTGAATGACAAGAGTAGCCTAATAGTCTTATACGTTATCTCTGATGTCATTGATTTGCAAATGCCACTCATCTTGTCAACAATACTCATACACCTCGATCACACTGACAGTGTAATTGCATTTTGGGACACCAGAAGTACATTAATTTCCAATGGAACGATGCGTTTGCGTTGAAGAGTCTGTTGCAGTGCGTTCTGTGTGGTGCATATGTTGGATTTATTAAAGGTTCACCTTCCAACAGGACAACAACCCTAAGCACACAGCCAAGACAACGCAGGAGTGGCTTCGAGACAAGTCTCTGAATGTCCTCGAGTGGCCCAGCCAGAGTCCAGATTTGAACCAGACCGAACATCTCTGGAGTAGAGGTCGACCGATTGAATCGGCCATGCCGATTTTAAGTTTTTATAACAATCGGTAATCTGCCTTTTTGGACACCGATTATGGCCGATTACATTGCAATCCACGAGGAGACTGCATAGCAGGCTGACCACCTGTTACGCGAGTGCAGCGTCAAATGGAGCCAAGGTAAGTTGCTAGCTAGCATTAAACTTATCTTAAGAAAAACAAATCAATCTTCACAATCACTAGTTATCTACATATGGTTGATGATATTACTAGGTTAACTAGCTTGTCCTGCGTTGCATATAATCCAAGCGGTGCCTGTTAATTTATCATCGAATCACAGCCTACTTCAACTTCGCCAAACGGGTGATGATTTAACAAAAGAACATTTGTGAAAAAAGCACAATCGTCGCACAAATGTGCCTAACCATAAACATCAATGCCTTCATTAAAATCAATACACAGAAGTATATATATTTTTAAACCTGCATATTTAGTTAAAAGAAATGCATGTTAGCAGGCAATATTAAATAGGGAAATTGTGTCACTTCTCTTGCGTTCAGTGCAAGCAGAGTCAGGGTATATGCAGCAGTTTGGGCCACCTGGCTCGTTGCGAACTGTGTGAAGACCATTTCTTCCTAACAAAGACCGTAATTAATTTGCCAGAATGTTACATAATTATGACATAACATTGAAGGTTGTGCAATGTAACAGCAATATTTAGACTTAGGGTTGCCACCCGTTAGATAAAATACGGAACGGTTCCATAGGCTCATATTTCTGTGTTTATTATGTTATAATTAAGTCTATGACTTGATATTTGATAGAGCAGGCTTACTGAGCGGTGGTAGGCAGCAGCAGGCTCGTAAGCATTCATTCAAACTTTACTGCGTTTGCCAGCAGCTCTTAGAAATTCTTGATTCATAGCTCTGTTTATGACTTCTAGCCTATCAACTCCTGAGATTAGGCTGGCAATACTAAAGTACCTATTAGAACATCCAATAGTCAAAGGGATATGAAATACAAATGGTATAGAGGGAAATAGTTGATGCGTCATATTTCCTATAATAACTACAACCTAAAACTTCTTAACTGGGAATATTGAAGACCCATGTTAAAAGGAACCACCAGCTTTCATATGTTCTCATGTTTTGAGCAAGGAACTTAAACGTTAGCTTTTTTACATGGCACATATTGCACTTTTACTTTCCTCTTCATCACTGTGTTTTTGCATTATTTAAACCAAATTGAACATGTTTCATTCTTTATTTGAGACTTTTTTTAAATTTATTTTATGTAATATATTAAGTTAAAATAAAAGTGTTCATTGTTAATTAAGTATTGTTGTATTTGTCATTATTTTTTAATCGGTATCGGCTTTTTTTGGTCCTCCAATCTGTATCAGCGTTGAAAAGTCAGTCGGTCGACCTCTACTTTGGAGAGATCTGAAAATAGCTGTGCAGCGACGCTCCCCATCCAACCTGTCAGAACTTGAGAGAATCTGCAGAGAAGAATGGGAGAAACTCCCCAAATACAGGTGCGCCAAGCTTGTAGCGTCATACCTGAGACTTGAGGCTGTAATCGCTGCCAAAGGTGCTTCAACAAAGTACTGAGTAAAGAATCTGAATACAGTACTTATGTAAATGTTATATTTCCGTTTTTTTTATTTTTATTTTATTTTTTATAAATGAACATTTTCTAAAAACCTGTTTTTGCTTTGTCATTATGGGGCATTGTGTGTAGATTGAGAGGAACAAAAAATACTTAACACAATGTGGAAAAAGTCAAGGGGTCTGAATACTTTCCTAATGCACCGTATTTGTAAGGTTAGAATCTTCAGTGTTCAGGGGAGATCTTGACAGCATCGGAGTTACTTGTCAATAAGGCTATTCAAATAATATTTTGTAACTTTGTCAGAATTACATGGCCAGTATTGAATATAGGAGAATACTAGATAATTTTGGGAGCTTGAGAGAGAGTTTTACAACAGTATGCAGCATTGGTTTCTTCAACTGTGCACCCGTATCAACTGTGTTGGCCATTTTCGGTTATATACGAGTGCCGGTGGATGTTTTTTTTAGGACATCAGACATGACATTAATGCATGCTAATAGTTAACCAGCCAAACTACACTGTTTTGAATTGGCTATCTAGTTATACAACAGACTATCATTATTTCCCCTACTGTGCTAATCGTTCACTCGCTCGCCTCTGGCAACAGACCACTGGCACACTCAGGTGATGCACACACCATGAATTTTATATGATTTTCATTGCTATCCAAAAATGAGCTGTAACTGGGCAAATATCTCGCTAGCAATTATTATCAACAAATGTGCAAATGCTGCTCGCTTTGATCTCAAAAATGCATCTTGTGACTGACTGCATGATTTGAAAGACTGCTCGTGCCTGTCAATGCAGGCCTACAATAGTTATAACCCGATGCGCTGTGCAGAGATTGGGAGGGACAGTGAGCAAAACATCGCATCTGGAAGACACTTTGCTCAAACAGTTTGTTTTACTTGCCCTGAGCAAGCGGACAAGAGTCAATGTCGAGGCCTGTATATGTTCTTGTACGGTCTCTGGAGGGACTCTGTGAGTAAACACGGCCTGCTTGTGACCTGGGATCCTGAAAGCACTCTTTGTAGGCTAATAAAATCCCCATGGTTCAGATCAAGCAAACTAATTAGAGGGTCAGTTTAGAAGGGGAGAATGCGCTTGAAATTGAAGCCAGTGAGTCAAGTCACTGATTGTGCAGTGGCAGACCTATGCAGCTGGCTGCAGGTTCAAACGTTATAGCCTATAGGTTACAAATAAACTTACACCACCAACTAGACCACTACGTCTCATCCACAGGATCTCAATGACGTCAAACTCTCTGGTTTATCAGCTGCTGCTGCTTCTAAAGCTTATTTGTATTGGTACAAGACAAGCTAATATTTCAAGCCGGTACTGGCTGTGTGGTGTGAAGTAGAGGGCTGCATTCACCTGCGGGTCCCGACAGAGATCATTTCAGCGCAGTCAGCATTTTTCATGCTGCGGGTGGTCAGATCAGACAACTTTTGGGATTAAAATATTTTTGTTTTCACGCAGGTTATTTGGAAATGGTCATCTTTCTGCTTTGTTATGCGTTAGCCTACCTGTTGTATTAGAAGCACTTCATTGTCGCATTATTCACACTGAATTCGCTGCTTTGTCTTCAGTAGCCTACCTCTCCTCTCCTAGTTGGGCGTGCAAGATAAAGTGCGCCGAAGACATCAAAACTATGAAATAACACATGGAATCACATAGTAACCAAAAAAGTGTTAAACAAATCCAAAATATATTTCATAGCCACCCTTTGCCTTGATGACAGTTTTGCACACTCTTGGCATTCTCTCAACCAGCTTCATGAGGTAGTCACCTGGAATGCATTTCAATTAACAGGTGTGCCTTAAGTTCATTTGTGGAATTTATTTCCTACTTAATGCATTTGAGCCAATCAGTTGCGTTGTGACAAGGTAGGCGTGGTATGCAGAATATAGTCCTATTTGGTAAAAGACCAAGTCCATATTATGGCAAGAACCGCTCAAATAAGCAAAGAGAAATGACAGTCAATACAGAACATTTCTTCAAGTACAGTCGCAAAAACCATCAAGCGCTATGATGGAACTGGCTCTCATGAGGACTGCCACAGGAAAGGAAGACCCAGAGTTACCTCTGCTGCAGAGGATAAGTTATTTTAGAGTTTTCCAGCCTCACAAATAAATGCTTCACATAGTTCAAGTAACAGACACATCAACTGTTTAGAGGAGACTGTGTGAATCAGGCCTTTGTGGTTGAATTGCTGCAAAGAAACCACTACTAAAGGACACCAATAATAAGAGACTTGCTTGGGCCAAGAAACACGAGCAATGGACTTTAGACTGGTGGAAATCTGTCTTTTGGTTTGTTGATTCCAAATGTGATTTTTGGTTCCAACCACCGTGTCTTTGTGAGACGCGGAGTAGGTGAACGGATGATCTCCACATGTTGTTCCCACGGTGAAGCATGGAGGAGGAGGTGTGATGGTCTGGGGGTGCTTTGCTGGTGACACTGTCTGTGATTTATTTAGAATTCAAGGCACACTTAACCAGCATGGCTACCACAGCATTCTGCAGCGATACGCCGTCCCATCTGGTTTGCACTTAGTGGGACTATCATTTGTTTTTCAACAGGACAATGACCCAACACACCTCCAGGCTATGTAAGGGCTGTTTGACCAAGAAGGAGAGTGATGGAGTGCTGCATCAGATGACCTGGCCTCCACAATCACCCCACCTCAACTCAATTGAGATCGTATGGGATGAGTTGGACCGCAGAGTGAAGGAAAAGCTGCCAACAAGTGCTCAGCATATGTGGGAACTCCTTCAAGACTGTTGGAAATGAATTCTAGGTGAAGCTGAGAGACTGCCAGAGTGTGCAAAGATGTCAAGGCAAAGGGTGGCTACTTTGAAGAATCTTTAACACTTTTTATTTACTACATGATGCTATAGGTGTTATTTCATAGTTGTATGTCTTCACTATTTTCTACATTTGTAGAATAGTAAAAAATAAAAGAAGAGAAATCGTTGAATGAGTAGGTGTGTCAACTTTTGACTGGTACTCTATGTATCTCAATTAAATAGAGTAGGCAGTTATTTTTGAAAGTAAATATACTTACTTAATTTGATTAGGCTATGGTTTAGAACATTGCAGAGAAATAAATATTGATCACCCATATTTGTCTGAAAATCATCCCAATCTTAAAAGGTAGGCTGTAAAACGTAGCTCAAGAGAAAGTGCAAGTCTCCAAATCTCTTCAACCTATGTCTATCCTATTGGCTGATATAGCCCAGTAATACTGAAAGCTTAATATAATGGTCCACGTGAGAATCTCTGGTAATTTAACCTATTTCTTAGGTTATTTTAGAGCATTTTGATATTGCCTATAGGGTGCAAAATTACTGAGAGCTGCGTCGTCGCATACGTCTAAAATAACATTGCGGGACTGCGGTTGGGTTCAGGACCAGTTCTTGTGGTAGTGGGTGTGAGTCGGACAGAAAGCCAGCGGGTGTGGGCGGGTGCAGTATGAAAAGCTTTAGGCAGGAGCGGGATGAATGAATCATTCCCAAGCAGACTTCTAGTGTGAAGGCTGCCTGGCCTGAGTGTAAAGCAGCATTCCATGCAGGACTCTGGGCATGAAGAGGCATATTCTCTCAGAGCCACTTTACTGATAGTGAAAGCAGACGCTGCAGGCCACTCTGAAGTAGGAAGGCTACACTAGTCACAAAGGTCAACGTTTCACTGTGGTAGAGCAATGGGAATTTTTGTAGAATTCCTGAAAAGAACACGTCCTGAAAATAAATGTTATTTTAAGGAGGGCATGTGTCCAACCCCCCCCCCCCCCCTGCAAAATGTGGCCTGCTGGAGGTCATTTTGCAGGGCTCTGGCAGTGCTCCTCCTGGCACAAAGGCGGAGGTAGCGGTCCTGCTGCTGGGTTGTTGCCCTCCTACGGCCTCCTCCACGTCTCCTGATGTACTGGCCTGTCTCCTGGTAGCGCCTCCATGCTCTGGACACTACGCTGACAGACACAGCAAACCTTCTTGCCACAGCTCGCATTGATGTGCCATCCTGGATGAGCTGCCCTACCTGAGCCACTTGTATGGGTTGTAGACTCCATCTCATGCTACCACTAGAGTGAAAGCACCGCCAGCATTCAAAAGTGACCAAAACATCAGCCAGGAAGCATAGGAACTGAGAAGTGGTCTGTGGTCACCACCTGCAGAATCACTCCTTTATTGGGGGTGTCTTGCTAATTGCCTATAATTTCCACCTTTTGTCTATTCCATTTGCACAACAGCATGTGAAATTTATTGTCAATCAGTGTTGCTTCCGAAGTGGACAGTTTTGATTTCACAGAAGTGTGATTGACTTGGAGTTACATTGTGTTGTTTAAGTGTTCCCTTTATTTTTTTGAGCAGTGTATATATATATATAACGAAAAGCGGGCCTTGTAACCCCTCCTACTCCTTTCAAGCCAGCTCAAATATCTAGCTAGGTTACAACCATCCTGCTTAGAAGCCATTGAGATGTAGTTTAACACAATAACATTCCACTCAACAGCCTTGCTAAGGTACAATAGAGAATGACCAGGAAAATGTGCTGTTTCTTTGAGTATCTTTGGACAGAATAGTCTAGATTGGACTATGGTCATTCTCTTTTTTGCATTGCGTTCCCTGGTAAGAAGTTATGTAAAAAAATTAAATGTATAAACTCGTAATATAATCTGGCCAATTTGGAGTAGGACACTGCTCATGCAATTCGGCATAACAATCGCCGTTTCCTGACCTGATGAGCCATGCGGACTTTATTTTCCCGAAGATTAAATATTGTCACTTTGTTTAAGGTGACATGTTTAGGGTAGATTTCCATATACTGTCATTGGTCAGTACCATTTTGTCAATGTGGAGCCCCCCCCCCCCCCCCCTGTTTATTGTACTATGGAAAAGTGGAGTCACCCAGTACAACAAAATACCTTATTGCAGTGAGTCTCACATTTTCCCTCACTTTGGTCTGGTCCTCTCTAAACACTGCTGTGGAAGCTGTGTTTAATTGCAAGGCTATGGCATCACCCACACATTATTTTGTCATCTCTTGAAGGCCATTTTCAGACACTAATACCGGCAGAACACAGATAAATATTTTTTAGAGGCATTGCTTCAAAACACGCGGATAAAAGACCTCACAACTTGACACGCCCACAGAATGTGCCAGATTCCAAACATTGCCTCTACTGGGATTACTGGCGATTCCTCAGAGCACTAACATGAAAGAATGAAGCTGGACCTGAACTGACTGTTTGAAGCCCTGACGCCTGCAACAAGAATGTGGCATGCACACCTCCGGCATGCCAGGAATCTCAGCTGGTTCCCTGAAGTGCCCACCCCTCAGGCTGTAAACTCATTGTGATTTTTAAGTGTTCAGCCTCAAGTGGGCAACAAGGTGGAGGGGTTAGGAAGAGGGTCAGGAGGTGAGAAGTCATGTAGGAGATTTGTTTTTAATGACCGGCTCTCTCCTCCTCTCCCCATGCCTGTCAGCTTGAGGCCGCAGCTTAAATGGATGACTTGTTTAAATGGGGTTGGCCGTTTATAGGTGTGGGAATCCAATTTTACCTATGGATTGTCTGGCATCAGCACACCGTTCCACACATGTAGGAGACCTGTAGAGAATTGTTCTAATTGTGTGTTGTTGGCAATGTATCTTTGGCTTATGTTATTAAGGTGTGCCTCAAGTTGAATGCAATGTCAAGTTTAAAGTGAACTGGAAGGATTTTGCTAGCTTACCTAGTCTAATTTTACAAGGTTTAGGTGATATAACCGTAGCATCGGGATGATTGACAGACACCGTCGATGGTGACGACATAGGCTAAACCATTCTGTCACATGACTATTTGAACTTGACTGCTGCTGTGAAGTAAAGAATGGAGTCTCGCAGCGCACAGCAGGGCAGCACACAAGTGACATTCCCAGTCATTTCAATATTCGTATTTGCTGTAGCCTATTTCAATGAATGTTATATACAGAACGCTAGAGAAGCTTGGTCCCAGTGATGTACTGGGCCGTCTGCAGAAACCCTCTAGTGCAAACGGCCCAGTGGGACCAAGCTTCCTGCCATCGTACCCGCTGTATATTGCCTCGTTATTCTTATTGTGTTACTTTTTATTATTACTTTTTATTTTAGTCTACTTGGTAAGTGTTTTCTTCTTGAACTGCGCTGTTGGTTATTAAGGGCTTGTAAGTAAGCATTTCACGATAAAGTCTACATTTGTTGTATTCGGCGCATGTGACAAAGTTTGATTCGATGTAGGCCAGACAGCAGATCATTTCAACATAGCAACTCAAAATGTCCAGTTAGAAAATATTGTTTCTCTCTGTCGATGCATAGGCTTAAGCTTAATCCTATAATTTGTTTTTAATATATCTCGGATACTCCAGTGTTAATTTGTCAACAATAAGAAAAATACTCATCAACTACCTATTTTTCCTGACTAAAACTATGACGATAACGAGACGAGATGCCATTGGGAAAAAACAACTATTACAAATTACTTTTCATTTTAGTCGACAGAAATGTGACGAGAATTCTAACTAAGACTAATGGACATTTTGATTTGACATGAAGCTCCTTTTTATCCGTTTTGTCCAATCCTACGCATTCATGCAGAGTATTTCATGCAATCCTCTCATTGGCAGAATTGACATCTTTCAGTTGCGCTGTCTGATCTGATCTGCCCGGCTCTCCCACACAGCTTCCAGGCGGTCACTTCAGTCACCTGATTCGAAGCCAGGACACTTGACTTGTAACTAACCTCAACTAGAAACAATGTTTACTCTCTTTCATATAACCTATTTTTGCTTTGCTTAAATCAAAGCTCCATTTTCCCATGTGCGCTGTTATTTATTCATCTGTGTTGCTGCTCTTGCGCCGCGGTCTGCAAATGCGAGTTGCGGTTGCTTTTTTCCAGTGAGGAAAACCAAATGTTATTTGTTGAATATTAGGAATACAGTAATACTTTTTTTTCTTTCAAGAAAAGCACTATTATTTACCCCCTTGACAGTTATGATGGGGAGAAAATCAGTGCTGTAAATTGTTTAACCTGTAGCCAAGACTTTATACCCTATATGGTTAATTATGGCTGGCATTGGTTACAATCTGCCACAATATCTATGTTGCTAAGTAAGCTATACAAGGTGAAAGTAGGCCATGTCCAACTAGGCCATCTGAATTTACACATGACGGAAGTTAGATGTAGCATAAATATTGATTATTTAGTAGAAAAAAATGTACTGACTATTATGTGACTAAAATGGCTGTGACTAAACTTGTCACGTTTTGATCAATTGATAATAATTAAAACTGACACTGGAGGAATTGACTAAAATGTGACTAAGACTAAAAGGTAAGCCTATCTGTCAAAATTATCACTGGGACATTCCTTAACATTCTTAGCTGTTTAAAAAATAAATGGCTATATTCCCAACATTTCTGTGGCCCTCTTTCTGCAATTTCCTGCAATTCTACAAATTTTTCCATGGGGAGGGCCATGAGAGAAAATCGGTCTCCTCACAAACATCTGTAGCGTTCGAACGGTTTGCCCTACTTGTGGGGAGACGTTCACGAACACAATGGTGTTCTCATTTTGCTCTACAACCCCCACAAGTGGTACTCGTCTGAAGGTGACCAATACAAACAAATGTGAGGTAGTTTAGTGCCCAAAAAATATATTTCCTGAGCTTTCTTATGTCTCCTAGATTTAGGACAGACGCTTGACATTTATGAATGTGTTACTCATTGTGTTTATATAGGCTATAGTAGTAGAGGCCAAATTCAATATTTTATCAAATACATAAAAAAATTGTTGATACCTAAAGGGTCCTAAAATTCTAAATCAAATAGCTAAATGAACCCTCCCCCAACAGACTTTTAGAGGTTAAATATAGTTTTCTGCAATTCTACCTATTTTGCCATAGCATAAGAACACAGCATACACAATCTGAGTGACTCAAAAATAACAAAAGTCAGGGAGAATCACATTTTTTTTTATTTAGGTGGTTGTTAGTTATCAAAGATCTTAAATATATGTTAGTGTGGCGGCAATGATATAGGTAAAAACATAAGGTAGCCATGGGACAAACAATATCAATAGCCTATAGAAACATTTTAATGCCAAGTTTGTAATTAAGTTTAAGCTTAAAATTATCCATACGGCGGGAAAATGCAAGGTTGAAAACCAAATGGCCAATAATAGCCTATCCTCCGACTAGGCCTAACCATAAAAGCTTTAAGACAAGGTAAAGTTATGAACAGTAGCTTATTTCCCAAATATTCTAGCCTAAGAAGGTGTCCTAATGTTGCTGCTGTAAAAATGAAGAAGAATGAAAGTCTACAGCATATTCTCATAGACTATTCTTTATGAGAGATCCAACAAACCAATATATTTACTATTTTATGAGGCAAATAAAAATAATCATTAGCCAATTCTGAAGACTATAGACAGGTTATACATCACAGGATAGATAGAAGCAAACTCACTAAGGTAAAACATCCTGTTCCTCATCGGACTGTCTATGCTCCATTGTGCGCGCCACACACAACCTTTTCCATGATGAAGTTCCACCAGAAAGGAATATTAGAAAAGATTTGCCTGCACTTAGCGTCTTTGCCCAGGCTTTCATCAACATTATCTTTCATCATGATTCATCCTGTTGTAGCATTCATGTACCATCATATCAATTTTTTTGGGGTACATAATCACGATAGGACAGTGGCTGACATTGCCCAACCCTAAACCCAACTACAGCATGTTCAGACGTATTGTGAAAGTCCACACAAATATCTGTCCGCCTGCCCTTTGACACATAGTCAAGGACTACTTACACTCATTTATTGCCCAATGATCGTTACCATTTCATCCTGTTCTTATCAGACAACAGCAGCACACACTAACAGCAGCCAGCGGCATGCTTTGTCTCTCCTGGCTCAGAGGCTCTGCACATGCTGTGTGAGTTCAGGTCTGTTACAGGCCTCCACTGGGCTCCTGTCACACTGGAGCTCATTGTAATCACCTCCACCCCCTCCTTGTCTAGTTGAAGGGCTGCTGGATGGCAGCAGCAGGGAGGGTCATGTGCATTCCATTGAGGTCTTATTATATATATATTTTTAATTTAACCTTTTTTCAACTAGGCAAGTCGGTTAAGAACAAGTTCTTATTTACAATGACTGCCTACCCCTGCCAAACCCGGATGACACTGGGCCAATTGTGAGCCGCCCTACGGGACTCCCAATCACTGCCGAATGTGATTCAGCATGGATTCAAACCAGGGACTGTAGTGACGCCTCTTGCACTGAGATGCAGTGCCGTAGACCGCTGCGCCACTCCGGAGCCCTATGCGCTCGACCTGTTGCTATGGGCCACATAGAGCGTGTGAAATTATAAATGTGTGTGTGGAAAAGATAATTTACCTATTTTTAAATAATATAATCTCTGAGATAACAATCACCCTAAAAAACTGGATACGGAGAATTGAAAATTCCCAAAACAATGAATTTAGCAATATTCATTTTGTTATCATGTTTGAGCAAAAGAACACAGCATTATCCATGGTAAAATGCATAGAATTACGGGGAACTAGCTTTTCAAACAGCAAAATTCTCTCCGTTCCATTGCAGAATATGTTGAATTGCAGGAAATAAGCGTTAAAACTGCAACGTTTTCTCTCAGCTGCATGGCAAAAGGTATAGAACTGTAGGAAATTTGCTTTAAAATTGAAAAACAAAATCTTAGCGCAATGGAGGAAAAAACCCTGTTCTTAGTGGTTGAACTTCTATCAGTCCTGCTCGGGGAATGTTTTGTGTGGGACTGGAAACAAAAGGGCAGCAGGCTACAGAAGCACTCAAGTTCAATCTGTTGCTTAGTGTGTTCCTTCTCAGTACACCAAAGGCTGTCCCCCTGATAAGATGCCATTCCCCCAGGGCTACAGACATGTTAATGCTGCCGAGGTGGTAAGTGACTCTGTAGTCACCATCATGGGAACCATGTTCAGCCAACATGCCTTCTGATTTCCCATGATGCAAATGTATTCAAACCGGGGTATGTGGTTTAGGGCTTTTTCTCTATCTTTGAGCCAATCCCTGATGTGCCATCCTTTATAATATCACAGCCTTTTAAGTGTCCATTTCAGTGTATTTAATATCCGCCAGCCAATACACTGTTGTCTGGAAAATGTTACTGTACATGACTCATTGTTGCACAGCAGAGTCAGTATGTGATAAAACACTGCTTGCCTGTTGAGTTGCCTTTGACACCTAGCTAGGCTTTGCAGGCACCCTGTGGACTGAGACAAGTGAAAGCATGTAGGCCACAGCCTCACAGAACCTGCAGTTTGCCTGTCAGTGATCTATGTATTAGCCAGCTACAGTTTGTGTGTGTGTGTGTGTAAGCCCAGCTGCCCAGCCTCAAACATTGACTCTGGGCTGAGCTGGCAGCAGAGAGGCTACAGACTCATCTCAGTGAGCTCAACACTGTATGCCCTTTAGAACAACTACTTTGTTGTAGATGAACCACATTTTGTTTCTCCTACAAGTTGACTTCAAGGCTTGGGGATAGAGAAAGAAATTGATCCATAACATTTTGTTATTTTTAGAATATAGAGAAACCCGACAGGTTGTTCATAATTTAGATTATGACTTGGAGTTATTGGGATGCAAAAAACCTCAGGCTCCAAGTTGCTGTTCTCTTCAGTCTAAATACATTTCAAAACTTGGCTGGGTCTCTGTGAATTAGCTAGGTTACATAATGAGAACATTTTCTGGGGTTTCCATGACAACGGTAAGATTTTTAGGGCTGGCTGGTGGAGAGATGGCAGCTGTACTGTAGTGTGGTGGGTGCAGCCAACTAGCATCCTCTCTTTTAGGGCTGGCTGGTGGAGAGATGGCAGCTGTACTGTAGTGTGGTGGGTGCAGCCAACTACCACCCTCTCTTTTAGGGCTGGCTGGTGGAGAGATGGCAGCTGTACTGTAGTGTGGAGGGTGCAGCCAACTACCACCCTCTCTTTTAGGGCTGGCTGGTGGAGAGATGGCAGCTGTACTGTAGTGTGGTGGGTGCATCCAACTACCACCCTCTCTTTTAGGGCTGGCTGGTGGAGAGATGGCAGCTGTACTGTAGTGTGGTGGGTGCATCCAACTACCACCCTCTCTTTTAGGGCTGGCTGGTGGAGAGATGGCAGCTGTACTGTAGTGTGGTGGGTGCAGCCAACTAGGATCCTCTCTTTTAGGGCTGGCTGGTGGAGAGATGGCAGCTGTACTGTAGTGTGGTGGGTACAGCCAACTAGGATCCTCTCTTTTAGGGCTGGCTGGTGGAGAGATGGCAGCTGTACTGTAGTGTGGTGGGTGCATCCAACTACCACCCTCTCTTTTAGGGCTGGCTGGTGGAGAGATGGCAGCTGTACTGTAGTGTGGTGGGTGCATCCAACTACCACCCTCTCTTTTAGGGCTGGCTGGTGGAGAGATGGCAGCTGTACTGTAGTGTGGTGGGTGCAGCCAACTAGGATCCTCTCTTTTAGGGCTGGCTGGTGGAGAGATGGCAGCTGTACTGTAGTGTGGTGGGTACAGCCAACTAGGATCCTCTCTTTTAGGGCTGGCTGGTGGAGAGATGGCAGCTGTACTGTAGTGTGGTGGGTGCATCCAACTACCACCCTCTCTTTTAGGGCTGGCTGGTGGAGAGATGGCAGCTGTACTGTAGTGTGGTGGGTGCATCCAACTACCACCCTCTCTTTTAGGGCTGGCTGGTGGAGAGATGGCAGCTGTACTGTAGTGTGGTGGGTGCAGCCAACTACCACCCTCTCTTTTAGGGCTGGCTGGTGGAGAGATGGCAGCTGTACTGTAGTGTGGTGGGTGCAGCCAACTACCACCCTCTCTTTTAGGGCTGGCTGGTAGAGAGATGGCAGCTGTACTGTAGTGTGGTGGGTGCAGCCAACTAGGATCCTCTCTTTTAGGGCTGGCTGGTGGAGAGATGGCAGCTGTACTGTAGTGTGGTGGGTGCAGCCAACTACCACCTTCTCTTTTAGGGCTGGCTGGTGGAGAGATGGCAGCTGTACTGTAGTGTGGTGGGTGCAGCCAACTAGCATCCTCTCTTTTAGGGCTGGCTGGTGGAGAGATGGCAGCTGTACTGTAGTGTGGTGGGTGCATCCAACTACCACCCTCTCTTTTAAGGCTGGCTGGTGGAGAGATGGCAGCTGTACTGTAGTGTGGTGGGTGCAGCCAACTAGGATCCTCTCTTTTAGGGCTGGCTGGTGGAGAGATGGCAGCTGTACTGTAGTGTGGTGGGTGCATCCAACTACCACCCTCTCTTTTAAGGCTGGCTGGTGGAGAGATGGCAGCTGTACTGTAGTGTGGTGGGTGCAGCCAACTAGGATCCTCTCTTTTAGGGCTGGCTGGTGGAGAGATGGCAGCTGTACTGTAGTGTGGTGGGTGCATCCAACTACCACCCTCTCTTTTAGGGCTGGCTGGTGGAGAGATGGCAGCTGTACTGTAGTGTGGTGGGTGCATCCAACTAGGATCCTCTCTTTTAGGGCTGGCTGGTGGAGAGATGGCAGCTGTACTGTAGTGTGGTGGGTGCAGCCAACTACCACCCTCTCTTTTAGGGCTGGCTGGTGGAGAGATGGCAGCTGTACTGTAGTGTGGTGGGTGCAGCCAACTAGCACCCTCTCTTTTAGGGCTGGCTGGTGGAGAGATGGCAGCTGTACTGTAGTGTGGTGGGTGCAGCCAACTAGCATCCTCTCTTTTAGGGCTGGCTGGTGGAGAGATGGCAGCTGTACTGTAGTGTGGTGGGTGCATCCAACTACCACCCTCTCTTTTAGGGCTGGCTGGTGGAGAGATGGCAGCTGTACTGTAGTGTGGTGGGTGCAGCCAACTAGGATCCTCTCTTTTAGGGCTGGCTGGTGGAGAGATGGCAGCTGTAGTGTGGTGGGTGCATCCAACTACCACCCTCTCTTTTAGGGCTGGCTGGTGGAGAGATGGCAGCTGTACTGTAGTGTGGTGGGTGCAGCCAACTAGCATCCTCTCTTTTAGGGCTGGCTGGTGGAGAGATGGCAGCTGTACTGTAGTGTGGTGGGTGCAGCTTACTAGCACCCTCTCTTTTAGGGCTGGCTGGTGGAGAGATGGCAGCTGTACTGTAGTGTGGTGGGTGCATCCAACTAGGATCCTCTCTTTTAGGGCTGGCTGGTAGAGAGATGGCAGCTGTACTGTAGTGTGGTGGGTGCAGCCAACTAGCATCCTCTCTTTTAGGGCTGGCTGGTGGAGAGATGGCAGCTGTACTGTAGTGTGGTGGGTGCAGCCAACTAGGATCCTCTCTTTTAGGGCTGGCTGGTGGAGAGATGGCAGCTGTACTGTAGTGTGGTGGGTGCAGCCAACTACCACCTTCTCTTTTAGGGCTGGCTGGTGGAGAGATGGCAGCTGTACTGTAGTGTGGTGGGTACAGCCAACTAGGATCCTCTCTTTTAGGGCTGGCTGGTGGAGAGATGGCAGCTGTACTGTAGTGTGGTGGGTGCAGCCAACTAGGATCCTCTCTTTTAGGGCTGGCTGGTGGAGAGATGGCAGCTGTACTGTAGTGTGGTGGGTGCAGCCAACTACCACCTTCTCTTTTAGGGCTGGCTGGTGGAGAGATGGCAGCTGTACTGTAGTGTGGTGGGTACAGCCAACTAGGATCCTCTCTTTTAGGGCTGGCTGGTGGAGAGATGGCAGCTGTACTGTAGTGTGGTGGGTGCAGCCAACTACCACCCTCTCTTTTAGGGCTGGCTGGTGGAGAGATGGCAGCTGTACTGTAGTGTGGTGGGTACAGCCAACTAGGATCCTCTCTTTTAGGGCTGGCTGGTGGAGAGATGGCAGCTGTACTGTAGTGTGGTGGGTGCATCCAACTACCACCCTCTCTTTTAGGGCTGGCTGGTGGAGAGATGGCAGCTGTACTGTAGTGTGGTGGGTGCATCCAACTACCACCCTCTCTTTTAGGGCTGGCTGGTGGAGAGATGGCAGCTGTACTGTAGTGTGGTGGGTGCAGCCAACTAGCATCCTCTCTTTTAGGGCTGGCTGGTGGAGAGATGGCAGCTGTACTGTAGTGTGGTGGGTGCAGCCAACTACCACCCTCTCTTTTAGGGCTGGCTGGTGGAGAGATGGCAGCTGTACTGTTGTGTGGTGGGTGCATCCAACTACCACCCTCTCTTTTAGGGCTGGCTGGTGGAGAGATGGCAGCTGTACTGTAGTGTGGTGGGTGCAGCCAACTAGGATCCTCTCTTTTCCATGATGCCTTATTACTAGCTGGGCTTTTTAGAAGCTCCGAGTTTTTGTTTTACAGACTTAAGAACTTGATCTAAGACCGACTTTATTTTTACTCCGTAAGGGATCGCCGGGTTGAAAGTCTGGACTTCGGGGCCCGAGAAACCAGACTGCGCACTCCTAAAAGCTCCAGTATGTATGTAGGCCACTAAGGCTAGGCTAAGCACCCTTTGAATACATTAACGTTCAGTAGTATGGCAAAATGTAAGCGCTGTAGTCCTACCTGAAAGGCAAGCCTGATTTGACCCCTCGATGGAGCGCTAACAGCAGAGAGGATTACCAGAGCGCTATGACGCTTCATGATTTCATCCCACTTAAGACCGTTGGTCATATCTGACATTACAGGCACGCATGCGTCAAACCGTTAATGGAACCTCTCTCTTTTTTTAAACAGAATTTAAGTCTCGACTAAGGATTGTAATTGTAGCGTACTGCTACTACAGCCTCTGGTCTTCGAGTTGTGATCTGAAATGCTCAGTTTCTCTGACCATATTGTTTTAGGGGGTTAAAGAGGCCATTGAGGTGAGAACGGTGGCCTAAATGGGTGCATGACTCTCTTCAGTTGGCCCTGCACTACAGTTAGTCTACAGACTAGTTTCTGCTTGGGCGTACTCCAGGCCTCAAATAATCTGTGTATTATCAAATGAGGTATAGAGAGTCTCCTGTTTTTCTGTCATGTTTAAGATGCCAGTATGAAACGTGAATGTATGAAGTCCTTCAGATGTTATTTCTTTACTGTTGACAGTATGTTTTAGAAGTCTATGTAAATGGATGTTTGTTCTGCAGGCTGAATGAGTGTGTTGTAGTTTTATGTACAATGCCCTCTCTGTAAGGCCTACATATTGTATATTTTAATGTAGGCTTTAAATACCATTTGATCTCTATTCTATAGACAGGGTTGTGCTTCTGTAGTGAGAAAGAGCTTAGTTGTATTTTTGCGCAGGGTCATTTGAGGAGCAGGCAGCCTATGTGCCAGAAGGTGGCAGCAATACTGATCATGTTGTACATAAACAAAAGGAGATATAATTGGATTGTAGTTCAATTATATGATCAGTTGCAATATCATTGCTGCTGTCCTTTGCTGCTTTTATATAAGGATAATGCTGTTTTTTCAAAGGTATGGGTGGTTGAAGATTTTAAAGTTCTCTAAATAAGCTTTGTTGCACAATTAAAGGTCAAATACACTGCATTTCAAACAGTTTAGAATAATCACATGAATTCAGGGCTTGTAAAATTATATGTAGGCTAAATAGAAGCCTTCCACAACCATAAGACCCACTAATAATATAATAGGCTTTTATTAGCTTTTTTTTTGCAATAATCACTGATCTGGCTTTAAAGTCTGTCTATGAAAATGCAATTTTTGTTAAACATTTAACCAAAACCATGCACATTGTATATCCACTAATAATGACCAACTTCTTGTAGCAGGCGTTCTAGAAAATGAACACAGTTCTCATAAACAATCTCTCAAGCACAAGCCCACGTGCTAGTGAGTAGCTAGCTAATCTTTATTTCAAGTCTAGCCAACCTGGATCTATTTGCTTGCTAACAAGGTAGAACTGTTATGAATGGACCTTCCTGTCCGTCTCTGTCTGTTTGAACAACAGCCTGTTCACTGTTTAGATGTTGAAATCAAGTGGCCTACCTGGATAAGAAGATACTTCTTCTTTTTCAGAATGACTTGCCAATTCCTTTAAATGTATTTTTTATGCTCATTGTACATTTATAAAACAGACTTGTCTGTGGCTAAAATGCTGCTAGTGACAGAAGCTGAGCTTTAGTTTTCCACAACATGTTAATTGATACTCTCGTTTTAATAGGGTCTGTTCTACATTTTGGGAGTTGAGACATAGAAAGGGTATCGTTATTATGGTTAAGTTCTCGTCTATTACAGTAAAATAATGTCTAAGCATTTCGGCGTCGATATGACAATTTTATTTATTTTTTGGGGGCCAAACCTCAAATGCAAATAGTTTAAACTTTTTGTTGTCAGAGAGGAAGAAATTATCTTTTGTCTTTGTTGTGAGTAGTGATGCACCGATATGACATTTTTGGCCGATACCAATAGACAATATAAAAAAATGTTGCGGCCTTTTAAGAATTCTAGTACAGTTAAATAGTTAACACACACATGGACGCAGCGGTCTAAGGCACTGCATCTCAGTGCAAGAGGCGTCACTACAGTCCCTGGTTATATTTCAGGCTGTATCACATTCGGCCATGATTGGGAGTCCCATAGGGTGGCGCACAATTGGCCCAGCATTGTCCAGGTTTGGCCGCCATTGTAAATAAGAATCTGTTCTTAACTGACTTGCCTAGTTAAATAAAGGTTACACACCAGACTGACCCTAAAGTTATTTTGTTGGCATGTACGTATGTCCCCATTACCAGTAAAAGCGAATCAAAACATTTCTTTCACTTACTTTTTTTATTTTTATAATATGTTTATTATTTTCCAATAAAAATAAAGTAAAAAAGACAGCAATACAAACAATGACATTCATTGTACAGTTGAATGGGATGGCCACTTTAGAGGACAAAACAAAAGTTAACTCACACATACACAAAATAAAACAAAATCCTATTAGGTGGTACATGTATAAGAAGACAGCATATAGTCATTACAAGCAGTGTAGTTAAGCCAAAAATAAATATTGAGTGTAGTACAGCACAGAGTAGCAGCAGATCGTCAGCCCAGTTATGAAGCGGGACTAGACCATTTATCCAGTATCGGCTGCCATATTTTGTAAAACAATGGACTTCTATTGGAGGTGTTGTATCGAATCTTTTCCATATGTATTACATTCCCTAAATCCCGTAACCACATTTCAAAGGTAGGTACAGTCTCCAATTTCCAAAATTGCAATATGAGCCTTTTGGCTAATAGAGTACAAAGAGAGACAGCTTTCCCTTCCTGGTTATTCCCATCAACTGTACCAAACAGAGCGATCAATGGGTCTGGGGCTAGAACTCTATCAAAGGCCTTAGATAAGTAATCAAAAATGAGAGCCCAGTAAGCATGTAATTTAGGGCATGTCCAGAATAAGTGGGTCAACGTCCCCTCCTCCTGCTTGCACCTCTCACACAGTGGTGAGGTGTCCGGGAATATTTTATGCAGTTTTACTTTTGAGTAGTGTAACCTGTGAATCACCTTAAACTGTACAAGGTTGTGTCTGGCATTCACTGAACTGTGGTTTATATTCCTGAGAGCTTCTATCCAGTCCTCATTTGAGATTTCTGAACCAAGTTCTTGTTCCCAAGCCCTTTTAATGGTGTCTGTGGATACCTCTATGTGGGCCTGTAGCACATCATACAGTCTAGAGACCGACCCTTTTGAATGGGGTTTGACAAGGATCAAGCTATCTAATGTAGGACTATTTGGCTTCATGCCATACTGTGGGATATGTGTCCTTAAGAAATTCCTGATTTGGAGGTATCTGAAAAAATGTGTTGTTGGCATGTTGAACTTTGCCTGTAGTTGTTGAAATGAAGCTAACTGACCATCTATGTATAGATTACCAATTGTTGTGAGCCCCTTCTCCCTCCACTGTGAAAACACCACATCATCCAATGCAGGGTGGAAAGCATGATTCAGGCTAATCGGGCTGTCTATGTAAACAGTGGGTATGTTAAGAAAATCCCTAATCTGTTTCCAGATCCTAAGCGTATGACAAATGACTGGATTGGAGTCATAAGTGGCTTTTTTCACATATGATGGGCTATTAACAAGTGCAGGGAGTGAGGAACGTTGACAGGAGGCCTGCTCAATCAAAAGCCATGAAGGCATATCCTTCTGTCTCATCGCAGGTAAACTTTCCCTCCAGAAAGACACAATGTTCAGATTAGCAGCCCAATAATACAGTTTGAAGTGAGGAAGGCCAAAGCCCCCCTCTATCTTGTACTTGCATAAATGCTTCTTTGCAATTCTGGCTGCCTTGTTATCCCATAAAAATGGAGTTACTATTGAATCCAGTTTCTTAAAATAGCTTTGTGGTATGAAATTGGGTAGACATTGGAAGAGGTAAAGAAACCTGGGTAGGACAACCATTTTAATAGCGTTTATACGACCAACCAAGGAAATAGGCAGAGTTTTCCAAAAATCTATATTTTGTTTAAGCTGATATATTTTCATGTCCCAATTCGCTTTCAATAGCTGATCAAGGTCTCTTGTCACTACAATGCCAAGGCTTGTGAACTTGTCCCTCACTGTTCTAAACGGGGTAGATTGCAGAAATTGCATATCCACAGGCCGTGATATTGGCATCAACTCACTTTTTTGCCAGTTTATCTTGTAGCCAGAGAAGGAGCCGAATGTGTTTATCAAGTTAAGTAAGGGTGGAATAGAAGTTTTAGGCTTGGACAAAAACAAAAGAACATCGTCTGCATATAGGGAAATTTTGTGCTGTGTGTCCTTTATTTTAACAGAAGCTATATCGGGACATGCCCGAATGCGAGTAGCAAGGGGTTCCATGGCTATAGCGAAGAGAGCAGGCGAAATAGGGCACCCCTGTCGGCACCCCTTGAACAGGTGGAATGACTGCGACATTTCCTGATTGGTCACCACGGAGGCCATTGGGTGTGCATAAATAATTCTTATCCAATTAATAAATTCCTTTCCAAACCCAAAATGCTCCAGAACCGACATCATATACTTCCACTCAATCTGATCAAACGCCTTCTCTGCATCAAGAGCTATTACCACTGCCTCAACTTTATGATCATGATACATTACGTTGAAAAGGCGTCTCAAATTGTAGTATATATGTCGGCCCGGGATAAAACCTGTCTGGTCAGGGTGTATGATGTCGGAAATATATTTTTTCAATCGGTTTGCCAATATCTTTGTCAACACCTTGTTTTCTATGGGGAGTAACGACACGGGGCGATACGACGACATCTCCACGGAATCTCTATCTTTTTTCAAGATCAGGGCTATTGTAGCCTCATACAGTGTTTGCGGGAGTTTGGCATTTTCTTTTGATTGTTGAAACATTCGTAACATAAGTGGAGATAGACTAGCGCAGTACTTCTTATAGAATTCTATTACATATCCATCGGGCCCAGGGGCCTTGCTGTTTGGAAATTGTGCTATCGCTGTGTTAATTTCCTCTAAGGTTATCCCTGCATCGAGTGCAGCAGCTGCCCCCCTGTCTAGTTTAGGAAGTTCACATTCAGCGAGAAAGCGTTCCATAGTTTGTGGATCAGTAGCATCGCATTTTGATTGGTATAGCTCTGAGTAAAACTGGGCAAAGCATTTATTAATGTCCTGCGGATCTGTTACTATTTTACCCTTCTTGTCTTTTATTTTGTGAATAGCTCTAGATGCCTGTACATGCCTTAGCTGTCTTGCTAATAATTTGTGGTTTGTCCCCCAGTTCAAAATAACTTTGTTGCGTTCTAGCAAGTAAAGAGCCCACCCGTTTCGAAAGGATGGTATTGTATTCATATTTTAACTTTGTGATCTTCTCAAGGACTGTATATGAGGAATTTGTCCTAAAAACGTTCTCCTGTTCCCCTAACTCTCTTTCAATTTCTCTCAGCCTAGTATTGGCACGTTTCTTCCTCTCTGATGTATAAGAAATAATGTAACCTCTAATCACAGCCTTTAGAGATTCCCAAAGGGTGGAGTCGTCAACATTCCCCGTGTCGTTAGTTCTGAGGAAAAAGGCAATCTGCTCCTTCAAATACTGACAAAAAGCCTCATCTTTCAACAGGTATGCGTCTAAGCGCCACGGTCGCCGACCTGTCGACATATTGTCGAGTTTCAGCACCATGGACAGAGGAGAGTGGTCCGTAATTAGAATGGGGTGATAGGTAACCGACTCAGCTGCTGAAATTAGTTTGGAGTCCAACAAGAAATAGTCAATTCTGGAATATGATTTATGAACTGATGAAAAGAAAGAATAATCCCTGTCTGTTGGGTGCGTCAGTCTCCAAATATCGACAATGTTAAGGTTTGTCATCAATGTATTTAGACAGACACTGGCATTTGATTGTTGAAGTGACCTTGATAGCTGTTTATCTAAAAGAGGATCTAACGTACAGTTAAAGTCACCTCCAACAATAACACTTGTATCCGAGATATTTGGTATGGCCTTAAATACCCTTTGAAAAAATAACGGATCATCGAAATTGGGTCCATATAGATTGACCAAGGTTATTGGTTTTGAATTCAGTGTACCAGCAACAATAATATACCGACCATTAGGATCTGAAATCGAGGTTGAGTAAACAAAAGGAATGTTTTTCCTTATCAGGATTGCTACCCCTCTCGCTTTTGCATCAAAGTTAGACTGGTATATCTGACCGATCCAGCTGACTCGTAGCTTGGCCTGCGCCGAGCGTTTAATATGAGTTTCTTGAAGAAGCACTATGTCAGCACCCAGTGATTTAAGATGAGAAAAAACCTTAGCTCGTTTCACGACATGCCCTAATCCATTACAGTTCCAGCTGACTATCTTTATTCCACCTGGTCTACTCTGTGCTCGGTCACTATGTGGCATTTCTTATTTTAAAGCAAATTGCTGCTGTCATACAAAACCCAGAAGAAAAACGTCCCGCCGTACGGGAGCTTGTCATGCCACCTGTATTAATAAACGTGAACATAAAACACAGACCCCATCCCCCCTCCCATCCCTTTACTGAGTGACTTCCCCAAACGAAGCACTCCTTGGCTAACACACAAACCTTAGGGTGTCTAGACATACAGCTTGAACTAACTCGTCGTCTATAGATGCTCCGCATATAAACTAATATTAAATAACACTTAACTTAACTCTCACGTTAGGGGGTGAGTGGCGCCAAAACATGACATGCCAAACAATGCTATATTAGCCACAACATCTCACCTATCCTATAAGTCCCAATTTCTGATCTTCTGATCGAAAAGACATAGGCCGGAAATTCAATTCAAACACATTCCTGGCCTGTATTTGGCCATTTAGCCGACTGGCACAGCCGTTCTGTATCCTCAGCCGGGGAGCTTGCTTGTCAAGAACAGATCGGCCTATTTTGCGTTGTCAAACGTACGTGTTGATCCCTCGACTGTCACCTTAAACCGGGCTGGGAAGAGGAATCCATATCGGATGTTGGCCGCCCTGCATTTGTTGCGTACCTCATCATACTCTTTCCGTTGGTTCCTCACCTCCAAGGTAAGATCTGGGTAGAAAGACACCCTGGCTCCGTTGTAGTTAAGGGGGAACTTTTGACTAGCCAGCTTGAGGATGAGATCCCTGGTGTGGGGATAGTGCAGCCTTACAATGAATGGCCTTGGTGGCACGCCCTTGGCCGGCTTCGTTGCCTGTGATCTGTGTGCGCGGTCGATCAGGATGGCCGTTTTGAAGTGTTCACTCCCCAGCAATGCCGGTATCAGCTCCGAGACAAATTCAGTGGGTTTCCCTTTCTCAGTGTCCTCCTGGATCCCACATATTCGGATGTTCTGGCGTCTTGAATGCGACTCGAGCATTTCCAGTCGGGCCTTCAGGGTTTTGTTGTCATTTTTTAACGTTGCGCACTGTTTCTCTATGTCCTGTAGTCTGGCCTCGTGATCGACTGTCGTCTGCTCAACCTCATGCACCCTTCCCTTAGTTGCCTTCACAGTTTCGGCCAAAGTCCCAATACTCTTTGAGATATCAGCCAACCTTGTGTCCACCTTCTTGCTTAGTGCGTTTATGGCAGCCAGTATGTCACGTTGAGTAGGATCTGTGGGGAACTCTTGGAAGCTAGCCTCTTCAGCTAGCTCCTCGTGGGTCGGCGACGTTGAAATTGGTTCGTTGTCTATCTCATTCCAATTATCTTGTTTAGCGCCCCCTTTTTTGGTGCCTTTCCCCTTTGTCATATTTGTTTGAAGTTATAGGTTGTGAGAGGTTAAGATAAATACTAATTTGTTTCAAAATTGAGCGGAGCTCTAGCACAGCACGTCTACTCCATAGCACGCTCTCTAGCGCCCCTCCTTCTTTCACTTACTTGCTGTGCTGTTTCGTTGTTCATTTGTTGTTTCATTCTCAACCAGGATTTCTATGGAACGCTGTGTCAGAGGAAGGCCCTAAAAATTGTCCGACTCCAGCCACCCTAGTCTGTTCTCTGCTACCGCATGGCAAGTAGTACCAGAGTGCCAACTCTAGGACCAATAGGCTTTTAAACAACTTTAACCCCCAAGCCATAAGACTCCTGAACAGGTGAACAAATGGCTACTAGGACTCTTTGCACCCCCCCCCAGACTGACCCTAAAGTTATTTTGTTGGCATTTACGTATGTCCACATTACCAGTAAAACAACCAAAACCTATTTATTTCACTTACTTTCTGTGCTGTTTCGTTGTTCAGTTGTCCAGTCTCAACCAGAATTTCATCATACAGTTGAAGACGGAAGTTTACATACACTTAGGTTGGAGTCATTAACCCGTTTTTCAACCACTCCACAAACTATATTTTTGGAAAGTCGGTTAGGACATCTACTTTGTGCATGACACAAGTAATTTTTCCTACAATTGTTTACAGACAGATTATTTCACTTATAATTCACTGTATCACAATTCCAGTGGGTCAGAAGTTTACATACACGAAGTTGAGGGCAGAACTGAAAAAGCGTGTGCGAGCAAGGAGGCCAACAAACCTGACTCAGATACACCAGCTCTGTCAGGAGGAATGGGCCAAATTCACCCAATTTATTGTGGGAAGCTTGTGGAAGGCTACCCAAAACGTTTGACCCAAGTTAAACAATTTAAAGGCCATGCTACCACATACTAGTTGAGTGTGTGTAAACTTCTGACCCACTGGGAATGTGATGAAAGAAATAAAAGCTGAAATAAATCATTCTCTCTACAATTTTTCTGACATCTCATTCTTAAAATAAAGTGGTGATCCTAACTGACCTAAGACCGGGATTTTTTTTTACAAGGATTAAATGTCAGGAATTGTGAAAAAAATTGTTTACATGTATTTGGCTGAGGTTTATGTAAACTTTGACTTCAACTGTAAATGAAAATTTATAAAAATCTAAAACTTATATTGCCATTGCCAATATGTAAAGGTAGCCTACATAAAACCAACAAATAAAAACATTGCTGCCTGCAATGTCTGGTTTGTTATCAAAAATCTTAAGTGTTTGTTGATTCAATTGGTTTCAGAATAGTAACTCCTGCTTGTGACCAGCATGTGAGGCAAGTTCTCAGATCATAGCATGCATATATAGTTTGGCGGCCTTCAGTGGAAGGAAAGGTCTTATTAACCTAAAGTTGGATAATCCAACTTAACCATGTTAACCACCTTCACATGTTTCTTAAATGTCAAGTTGTAGTCCAAAATGGCACCAAGATACCTGAAGTTAGACACAACTTTCAGATTCTCCCCATTAACAAGAACATCACGTTGGGAAGAATCAAAGGATTTCTTAGAGAAGTACATACAAACAGTCTTGTCGATATTTAAATGCAGGCAAGAATGTCATCCATTTAGAAACATGTACCATAGCTTCAGTTAACTTGTCAACAACCAATTGTCTATTTTTTTAGTGTACATACAGTTCTGTATCATCTGCATGTTAACTTGTAGGCAAGCAAGTGGGAGATTATTTATATAGATGGTAAACAGAAGGGGGCCTAATATTGACCATTGTGGGACCCCAATGTTATAGTAAAGAGAGTCCGACTGAGTGTCCCTCAAAACAAACCCTTTGACTTCTGTTTGTCAGATAGGAATACATCCAACTAATGACTTCAGTGGACACATTAAGGGAGGATGGTTTGGATAGGAGGACCTCATGATTCACAGTATCAAAGGCCTTTTTAAGATCCAAAAAGACTGAGTCGACTTCACCACCTATGTCCAGATTAGATTTAATGCAGTCCTGAAAATAGCAATTGGCTGTTTCGGGAGAATGGTTAGTTCTGAATCCAAATTGCATTTGATGTATGGAGTTGTCCTGAATGAGGTGATCAGTCAGATGATCAGCCACCCATCTTTCAGCTACTTTTGATAGCACTGGAAGAATGCTTATAGGTCGTTAATTTTCCAACAGTGTTGGGTCACCAGATTTTAAAACATCACTGCAGCAGACTTCCAAGCATTGGGGAAGAACCCAGATTTGATGGACAGATTAACTAGATGTACTATAGGGGCAATCAGAGAATATTTCTCTTCAAGAATACAGTGTCGAGAACAAATATACATATTTTGTTCTAGAGCTCCTGAAGAAGCTAATAATACTGTCCACTGATGATGATGAGATTTCAGGAATTCTGAATATTGGTTTAATATTATCTATGGGAGTGAACTGTGGTCTTGGTTGAAAATCTCTGTACCAGTTCCCTGACAGAGTCAACAAAAACATTGTTAAAGGTGGTGGGTATGAAATTGGAGTCTTGAATTAGAATCCCATTAACCTTTAATTCAGCATTTTTTTGTCCTTTTCAGCTCCTCTCCCTGTTTGTTGAGATTTCCTCAAATCACTTTGCCATTTCATTTTGCTTCATTGATCACTCTGCTTTTGCTTTTTTTTTTTTTTATTCCTAACCAATTTATTTATCTGACGCAAATATGTCTGTCATCATTCTTACCAGACTTCAGTGCTTTTTTCAAGGAAAAATCCCGTTCTCTCATCTGCCTCAGGAAGTCCTCGTTGAACCATGGTAGGGAGGTTTTCTGTCTTGGCTTACGTTGAAATTTCTGAGTAAAAGAGGTATCCACTTTGTCACTAGCTGACAAATGTTCTGTATCCAGACTCTGGGTCTTTATTGCTTAACAGATCAGACCAGTCAATTTGACTTCTAGCTGCATCGTAGTTACTCTGCTCACTTTTCTGGATTTTTTTATCATACTGTTGCACATTTAATATGGTTCTTAAATGTATTTGTAGTGAGCTTTCTAACCACCAATGTAACATTGTGGTCAGATATGCCAGTTAGTAAGTTACTGGACTTAATTATTCAATCAGGTCTGTTAGTAAACACCAGATCAATTTGAGTCTGAGACTGTGTTACTCTGGTTGGACCTTGTATTATTTGAGTCAGGTTGACATAATCTGTGATCTCTTGAGTTTTTTTTTTTTTCCTGCACGTTTTTTTTCTCTCCCAGTTTTATATTGAAATCGCCCATGAAGATAATCTCCTTATGATCACATTCTTTAAGCATGGCATTTAGATGGTCATAAAACAAGAACAGATGTTGGTGGTCGGTATAATCCAATAATAGTGAGAGACATATGAGGGGAGAGGAAGACATTCAGCCCCATACATTCAAGGTCATTGGCATGTTTCCATATGATACGATTGCATTTAAAGTTATCTTTCATGTACATAAGCAATCCACCCCCTCTGCCCTTTCCCCTGTCCCTCCTGAATATAGAATATCCAGGGACATTAAAGGCAGAAATAGAAGACTTTTTCAGCCATGTCTCAGAGAAACAGAAATAATCTAGTTTAGTCGTTCAATAAATGTTCTACCTGTTCACTTTTAGAAATAATGCTACGAATATTCAGATGACCTCCCAATATTCCTCTAGTCTTTAACAGTTTGAAAAAGTTTCATGGTACAATGTTTTCAAATACCCGGGTTAAGGGAACTGAGTTTCTGTCTCGAAGGCATGTTTTGTTTGTATCAAGAGTTGGCATTAAAATGAATTTATCAGCAGATTGCTCATTCTCTTGAAAAGCCATGTTAGCGACAGAAGTTATGCTCACATACACAGAATGTCCTTCTCTGAACTGGATAATATAGGTTACTCAAATATAGATTATTTCAATCCTTCATCAATGATTTCGGTCTGGATGGCAAATTAGGGGGACTTTTCTTCACTTCTCCAAGAATTACATCCTCCATATCAGCCTTTTTTCCGGCTGGTGACCTAACTCCAGACTCTGATGGGGAGCTTGGTACCCTGGGCCGCTTGGGTGTATGTTGATTCCGGATTGTTTGAATGAGGTTTTGCTGTTGATGTTTGGCTGCCTTTTGTATTCCCCAGAGAGCTGCACCGCCTTCGGGGTTCCTTATTAACCTCAAGATTTTCTATTGGGTTATGATTGTCACTGGTCAGTTGCCACTTTCCCAGCTTAATTTTTAGCATTTTTCCTCTTATTATTCTTGTTTTTATTGCAATGAGAGGTCACTGTTGCAGACTCTGGCTCACCAGGTACCAACTCTAATGTGTCATTCACTCCGTCTTTGTTCTTGGGAGCCGAGGAATTATCCTCTTCAACCTCAGTCTCACGTTCAGCCATTTCAGCTGAGATATGTGATACGTCTGCCCTACTCATGGGGACAGGATTGTTGTCTTGCACATAGTGTGAAAAAGTTTCCTCTATGCACTGTTGTCCAGTGTAGTAAGACTACTCTACCATCTCCTGACACCCTCTAGCGTGGGATTGTGTCAGCCAGTCCTGTCTACACGCAGGACCTTGTCCATCATAAAGTACTTTGATCTAGTGAGGGCCCATCTTTACAGACCGTGTTATAGGAATGATGGGTGCTGCTTCAACATATACAAAACGATCTCCATTGGAGCAGTTTGTAAGTTGACCCTTGTATCTTATCATGCGCCTCTTCACTCTCCCCACCACCTTACATCCAGCTTTAGACAGGAACTCAGTCACAACACTATCATCTGCTGATTCAGGTAGTTCTTTAATTGCAACTTGAATGGAGTTCTGGTCAGCCACGCGTGACTTCAAATTTAACAGATTATTCTCTTTGAACACAACATGATTTCCTCTGACTGTTATTCCTCTGATCAGAAGCTTTGCCCTTTCTTCCTTACTGAGAATATATATGCCCCAGAGTGCACATACTCTCTGTACTGACCTCAAGTGGTTTGGATGAATTTCCTGTATGAGAGACTGTGGTAGAGCTCCTCCTTAACGGGGTTGGCTATGACCTCCTCCTTTGTCAGGATTTCTCTCTCCATGATAAAGAGGTAAAACAGTCTCCTTTTTGGCATTTCCACCCACAACCTTGCTCCAGGTCTTTAGTCTGATCGATGACTGAAAGGGAGCATACTTGTTTTTGGTCTTGGGATTGTTAGCCTGTACGTAAAATGAATGAATGCATGCATGAATAAGTCGCTTTGGATGAAAGCGTCTGCTAAATTTTTGGACCAAGTGGCGCAGCGGCCTAAGGTACTGTATCACAGTGCTAGAGGCGTCACTACAGACCCAGGTGTGATCCTGGGCTGTATCACAACCAGCTGTGATTGGGAGTCCCATATGCCGGAGCAGCATCGTCCGGGTTAGGGGAGGGTTTGGCCGGGGTAGGCCGTCATTGTAAATAAGAATTTGTTCTTAACTGACTTGCCTAGTTAAATAAAAAGTATTATTATTATTATTGGGTAGGGTGGGCTCCCTGGAACGGAGGCCAGTTGTAGACCTTAGCCTATAGACCATCAGTGTTTTTAAATCTAGGCGACCATTGGCTTGACCTTGCCCCCCAGTGAGAGGATGCTCCTAGCGGTGCCTACATATTGAGTGGATGCCTCTCTGGGCCACATTGACTGTAAGAGACTGTCTGGTCTGAATTGAACACACTACTGGCCTCCGTCACATCCTGCCCCGGCCGGCCCCACACTGCACTCACTGCCTGTGTCCCAAATGGCATCCTATTCCCTATATAGTGCACTACAGTGCTCTATGGGCCCTGATCAAAAGTAGTGCACCACATTTTGGAATGCAACCCCTGCGCTCCCCCGGGCCGACTCACCTGGTCTCAGGAAGAATAGTGCTTGCCACAGCAGAAGCTGTGGTCAATACAGTTTTAGTAGCTTGAGAGCCATCAGTATACTACAGTATGCTGCTGCTGCCAGTGTTTTCATGAGTTGTCTTATTCCTCCGAGTTGAAAGTGGGGCAGGCCTAGAACTATTTCCTACAGACAGTGCTGCAAATGAATCGTACTTTAGCGTGTGTTTTCAGGCCATTGTTTGGCATCTTCATATCCAATTCATTGGGGCTTGTTTTTTAAAGCCAGGTGGATGAAGAGGTCTATTTTTCAAAATGAGGTAATATAGTCTGTGAAAGTAGTTGAGGCTGGCCTGTTATCATATGGGTTATAGGAAGAAGACTGTGGCTGAGTACTCCTCCCAGCGGTTTCCTGGAAGACACTCTTAAGGAACACAGACAGATGACTCATCTTAGTAGATACCACATGGTCAGGAAATAGGCCTAGCCCAACATGTAAAGAATAGCAAACCTTAGTTCAGCCCTGTCTGGAATTAGTACTTTTCTATCAAAATGTATTGACCGCGTACACAGATATTATCGCAGGTGCAGCGAAATGCTTGCTAATTGACAACTGTATGAACAGAATGTGAATAGAAAAGGTGTGTACAGCAGTAGTTGTATAGGATGAGCCATGACTGGAATACAGTATCTATACATTGAACAAAAATAAATGAAACATGCAAAATTTAAAATATTTAACTGAGTTACAGTTCATATAAGGAAATGAATCAGTCAATTGAAATAAATTAGGCCTTAATATATGCATTTCACGACTGGGAATACAGATATGCATCTGTTGGTCACAGATACGGCAGGGTAGCCTGCCTGCCGTAGTGGTTAGAGTGTTGGACTAGTAACCGAGAAGGTTGCAAGATCTAATCCCCGAGCTGACAAGGTAAAAAATCTGTCGTTCTGCCCCTGAACAAGGCAGTTAACCCACTGTTCCTAGGCCGTCATTGAAAATAAGAATTTGTTCTTAACTGACTTACCTAGTTAAATAAAGGTAAAATAAGGTGTGGATCACAAAGCCAGTCAGAATCTGGTGGGACCACCATTTGCCTCGTGCAGTGTGACATATCTCCTTCGCGTAGAGTTGATCAGGCTGTTGATTGTGGAATGTTTTCCCCCTTCAATGGCTGTGCGAATTTGCTGGATATTGGCAGGAACTGGAACATGCACGTCAATCCAGAGCACCCCGCACATGGGTGACATGTCTGGTGAGAATGCAAGTCATGGAAGAATTGGGACATTTCCAGCTTCCAGTAATTGTGTACAGATCCTTGCGACATGGGGCTTGCGTTATCATGCGGTGATGGCGGCGGATGACTTAAGATAATGTGCCTCAGGATCTCGTCATGGTGTCTCTGCATTCACGTTGCCAATTGTGTTCGTTGTCCGTAGCTTATGCTGGCCCATACCATAACCCAACTGCCACCATGGAGCAACATTGACATCAGCAAACCGCTCGCCCATACAATACGAGCGGTTTGCGAGCGGCCATACAATGCCATATGGGCACTGTCTGCCATCTGACCGGTACAGTTGAAACCGGGATTCATCCGTGAAGAGCACACTTCTCCAGTGTGACAGAGGCCATCGAAGGTGAGCAGTTTCCCACTGAAGTCGATTACGCACCGAACTCCAGTGAGGTCAAAACGACGAGCACGCAGATGAGCTTCCCTGAGACGGTTTCTGACAGTTTTAACAGAAATGTTTCATTGTGGAAACCCACAGTTTCATCAGCTGTCCGGGTGGCAGGTCTCAGACGATCCCGCATGTGAAGAAGCCGGATGTGGTCCTGGGCTGGCGTGGTTATACGTGGTCTGCGGTTTTGAGGGCGGTTGGACGTACTGCCAGATTCTCTAAAACAATGTTGGAGGTGGCTTATGGTAGAGAAATGAACATTCAATGATCTGGCAAAAGCTCTGGTGGACATTCCTGCAGTCAGTATGCCAATTGCACGCTCCCTCAACTTGAGACATCTATGGCATTGTGTTGTGACAAAAGTGCACATTTTCGTGGCCTTTTATTGTCCCCAGCACAATGTATTCCTGTGTAATGATTATTCTGCTCACTAACAAGGATGTAAACAACATTTGAGAGTAAGCTTTTTGTGCATATGGAACATTTCTGGGATCTTTTATTTCAGTTCATGAAACATTGGACCAACACGTTGTGTTTATTTTTGTGTACATATAAAGTGGGTAAAAGGGAATGTGAACTTTATTAAAGTGACCCGTGTTCAATGACTGGAATACAGTATATACACTGAGTATACCAAGCATTATGAACACCTTCATTATATTGAGTTGTACCCCTATTTTAAATCAAATTGACACCGGCCAATTGTTCGGGAGGAGAAAATAAATAGCGTGTGTTTATTTTTATTAGATGTTATGATTCTTATCACACACAGTCAACAGATACGGAGCCTAGTTTGAGTGAGAAATATGTCAGACAGTACGAGAGTTGCTGCTACAGCTGTTCTTGCTGTTCTTGCTGCTGGAGTTAAACTTGCGTCTATAATCCCAATCATAATGCAAGAATTGTTAATGCAATCATTTGTTAAACAATTTTGATGGCCACGATAAATAGCAATTTTTTTCTCTTCAGGGAATTAAAACTCGATACCCATCGGCCATTCAAGTGGTTAGGCAAAGTGTGAAACCCAGGGTTGAAAGTAAGGCAGTACGATCCAGTACGGCGTCCTGGGAAAATAAAAAAGTGGGTATTCACAGTACTGCCAAAAAAGAGGTTATTACAGCATTATTTAACATTACCGCATGTCTTTTGGTTATCAAAATGCTTAACTTAATTAATCAAAACAGTAGCCTATCTTATTGGCACCAGCGGAGAACATCGGCCATATCCCCAGTGAGGTGCATATTCACTGTCGTCATCATTGGGTCAGTGACACTTTCGTTGGTTTTTGAACACTAATTTCCTCCTCCAGGTTAGATGGACGTCATATTGTATTTGTGTCCCACCTTTTCATACGCCGATTATACGGATCAGACTACATTGTTTTTATTGATCTGTTTGTCAGAGTCAGCAGAGTAGGCTACCTTGTAATTTTTGTTGTAGGCCTATTTATTTGAATTTTTTTATGCGTGAGTGCGCTTTGTGTGTCCCGTACCGGTAAGAAATTAAATCTACTTTCACCCCTGGTGAAACGTAACGTTTTACTTCATAGTATGAGGCATGTCTTACCTTGCTTCAGAGTAGCAGAGACAAAATCTGTTTCTTTAACAGAATGACAAGCTGACCAATAGAATAGATACACGTTACTATGGGGGATAGTAGATTGACAGGCTAATGATGTTGGTTGTTACTAGTCTTGTTGGCTGAGGAAAAGTAAATAGGGACAGTTATTCTAACATCTTCAAAGTGTGTGTTGGAATTCGGTAAGAACCACGCACACAGTTGCCTGTTCTGTTAAGGTGAATTACCATCATCTAAATGTGATTTGACAGTATGAACACCGTGGGTGGACGCCCTAATCAGGTTTATGCACCGAATGCATATGGGTTTGGTACATTTCTCAAATGTCCGTAGCTACATTCTCCTAACAAAAACTCTGGTGTACTCCCTCCACATGTTCTTAGTGATTTCCCGTTGTTTGAAGTAGGAGTATAGAGTGCCAGACAGACAGTCAGATGGTTCTGACCTCTGGTTTTCAGATGAACTCAGAGGAAGTGTTAGCAGGAGGAGGAGCCCAGACTGGCACGGCTTTAATCTGTTGTTCCTTATGGTTAAACCCTTCTGCACACATCCAGGAGGCCTATATACACACACACACACACACACACACACACACACACACACACACACACACACACACACACACACACACACACACACACACACACACACACACACACACACACACACCTCCCTTTGTTTCTCCCCGTTCCAGCATTGCCTGGCTTTCCTCTTGTAGCAGGTTTTCTGCATGATCCCTCCATTTACTGATTGAGACATGATTTTAGTTTACACCACACACACAAGATCTGAATACAGTACACCATGACTCACTCACACATTCTGTGACTGGTTTAGCAAATACCCTCTGATTTCCACAGAGACAAAATGCAGAGGTTCAATGTTATATTGAATTGGTCCCTCAGCAGTCTCAGCTAACTAACACTTGCTGTTTTGCTGCCACACACATCAGCGCGTGGGTACACGTGCGTGGGTACACGTGCGTGGGCACACGTGCGTGGGCACTTCCGCTTGCCTGAAGCCACTGAGGCATGTGCTCCACCTGTTAATGCTAGTTGCCCATGGGCTCAATAGCTCCTCTGTCTTGCCATACCATATGTCTACATGGAAGTTTTCACATGCATTCTTCAGGCGATCTGCTCTTAATGTTTGAACAGCTGTGTTTGATATGACTATGTTAAGGACATTGTGTGTCAGTGAGTGTTTGTGTTGGTCTGGATTAAGTGTTAATTTGATAGGAAGTGTTTTTTTACACGACGGGTCTACAGTAAACTCCTCAATGAAAATAGATGTTTGCACGTGCCCTTGGTCTGGTTCGCTTAGAGCTGAGTTGATACAATCAAATGTAGAATGGTTCCTTTATTCTGTAGATAACCAGCCAGGCTTGTATTTAAAGAGTGTTGTGCTCCTCTGATATAAAATGGCTGTGTGTCGCCTTGTTTGTTTTTGCCTCGTGTTGTATTGTGGAAAAGGGTTGTTTGACCGTAATCTGTTAATCCATACAAATCCTCCAGTGTTTGTTTGATTCAGACCTTTGGTCAACCCTGACTGAGGGCCTGTGTGCCCAAACATTTACACAGTCGTTCAATACATATCTGGGAGTATTAAGTCTATAGCAGGGATCGTCAGCTAGATTCAGCCGCGGTCTGATATTTATTTTTTCTTGCGCGGATGTTCGGAAGGCCGGAACATAATAACTAATAATTTGTAGACTGCAAATTGACCGCAAGAAGCCCAAACACATATGTTTGCTAAAACATAATCATTTCAAACCTTGTTTACATTTGTATACGATCACATCTCTCTATTATGCGTGGGAATAGTTGGGAACAGATTTCTTGAATTAAAATTACTTGGAGCTGATTTCCTGGTGTTTTTACAGTCTCATGTCCAACAATACATTTTTTTTTTTTTTTTTTTACAATGTTAAATATTTTTGCTCAGAAAACTTAATAAAACCACCTTTGGCCAAATTCGGGCTATTAGCTAGGTTGCCACTTGTTGTATGCCTATTGAAATTGAACTTCAGTTATAGCTAGCCAGCTACTTATCCCTGTTTCCCGGAGCTAATGTTATAAGCAGCCTGCTAGCTTCATCTGGCTAGTGATGCTTGACCGGACCAGGTTATGTGTTGTAAAGCTAGCCACAATAAGGATGCGGCACAATAGTGGAATTTGCGGTTTGCCTTCAAAATAAAAGTATGTTATTGACAGTGATGCAAATGAATACATAGTAGAATTATGCCCAAAAAAATTGACACGCAAAGACACAAACAGCATTCCGTAGAAATCCTGGTTGAGAATGAAACGACTGAACAAATGAACAGCACAGCAAGTAAGTGAAATAAATAGGGTTTGGTTGTTTTACTGGTAATGGGGACCTATGTAAATCCAACAATAACTTTTTGGTGTGTGTGTGTAACCTTTATTTAACTAGCCAAGTCTTAAGAACAAATTCTTACTTACAATGAAGGCCCGGACGACGCTGGGCCAGTTGTGCGCCGCCCTATGGGACTCCCAATCACGGCCGGATGTGATACAGCCTGGATTCGAACCAGGGACTGTAGTGATGCCTCTTGCACTGAAATGTAGTGCCTTATGTCTGTGTTAACTATTTAACTGTACTAGACGGCCGCAACATTTTTAAATATCGGTATCGTTGTTTGTTTTTTTGCAAGGAAAATATCTCGTATCGGCCAAAAATGTCATATCGGTGCATCACTAGTATACAGTTCCTGCTTTAGAGTAGGAAGACCTTTTTTTTATCGTCTCATCGCTGCAACTCCCCAACGGGCTTGGGAGGCGAAGGTGGAGTCATGCGTCCTCCGAAACATGACCTGCCAAACCCTGCTTCTTAACACCCGCCAGCTTAACCTGGAAGCCAGCCTCACCAATGTGTCGGAGCAAACACTGTCCACCTGACGACTGAGGTCAGCCTGCAGGTGCCCGGCCTGCCACAAGGTGTCGCTAGAGGGCGATGAATGCAGCCCTATGGGACGGCCGGTTGTGGTACAGCCCTGGATCGTACCCAGGTCTGTAGGGAAGCCTCTAGCACTGCGAAGCAATATCTTAGACTGCTGCGCCACTCGGGAGGCCCGAGGGAGACCGTTTGGTAAACCAACCACAGTGACCAGACCTGAGCTGCATTTTCAATTGCTTGCCCTACATTCTAAACCAACCTGTGTTGCCTTGCCTCAGTTTGAGGAGAGATGTCTGTCTGAACCGGTTGTCTTGTCTCCTCCAGGACTTGCACACTATTTACTGTCACTTCTACCACATGGATGTCCTGTCCCACCTCAGGGAGCACCAGCTCAGGTCAGATTCACCTCCCCGTTCATCCATTACACCGGCCACTCACCCTACTTAAGCTCCATACACCAGGGCCTGTATTCATAAAGCAGCTCAGAGTAGGAGTGCTGATCTAAGATCAGGTTGGCCTTTTTAAAACCTAATGAATGAGATTAGACTATGCTATATGGACAGGGGTGGACCTGATTCTAGATCAACACTCCTATTATGTGTTTTTTATGAATACAGACATAGGAGGTGGAGCTACAACTAGTGTCTGAGTCATCCACATGGCCCTTCCTGTACAATCTCCTGTACATACATAGGACAGAGATGACTAACACACACTGGAGCCGGTGTGTAGGCCAGGCCATGCAGTCATACACCTCTGAGACTGGCCCTGACATTCACCACAACCATTCCACATCACCAACATTCAGATATGAGAGCTGTCAGTCTGGTTGTGATAATGTATGAACTGGTAAGGTCTGAACTGATAACGTCTTCTAATAATGTATGAAACTGATCATGTATGAACTGATCGTGTCTGAAAGTTGTTTTGTTGTTGTGCAGGTCAATGAGTACCTCAGCCAGGTACGAGAGACATGAAGCTAACCACATCCTGTTCTAGTAAGTTCCACACACACACACACACACACACACACACACACACGAAACCCTAAACATCTGCTTGGCTTCTCTTACAGAGCACTGTTTTCCTCTTCTGTCTGCTGCATGGTTTTCTTGTCATGTAACTGTTGTGTTCTCTGTGTTTTACCATTGTTGTTACTACTAAAGACTCCTCACACTTCAAAGAATTGATCCGTGTCAGGACATAACAGCAGACTTTCGTCTCTTTAGTCTTGAAAGAAAGTCATAACGGCCTCTCTTCTGCTCCACTGCATAGAGTTAAGCTGTGTTATGGAAAGAGGGGGAGCGGGAGAGAGGCATACTCTTCATACCCAACATTGTGTTGATGTATTACTCCTTTCATTGGAATCACATTAAACTCAGTAGTTGAACTTTTGATTGGAAAAAAAATCTCCCCATGCTTACACACACACACCCTTTCCCCACTCAGTACCATGCTCAGACACCGTCGGAATCAATCTGCCTGGTCCAATTAGGCACAGAGAACATAGACATTATAGTACCTACTTGGAGGTATTAAACAGCCTTTGAAAACAATCAGGATTCCTCATGAAACACTAATGCTACTTAACCATGTGAACCTCCATGCAACCCATGTACAGTGCATTCGGAAAGTATTCAGACCCCTTCACTCTTTCCACATTTTGTTACGTTAGTCTTATTCTAAAATTGATTTAAATAGTTTTCCCCCCCTCAATCTACACACACTACCCAATAATGACAAAGCTCAAACAGGTTTTTAGAATATGTATTAAAAAAAACAATTGTGCACAATTTTTGTGAGTTGAGCCTTTTGTTCGTATGGAAAATTTCTAGGATCTTTTATTTCAGCTCATGAAACATGGGACCAACATTTTACATGTTGCGTTTATATTTTTGTTCAGTGTATTTAGCTATTAAATGATTTGGTCAAGCAATTCTGCTTTTTAGCTATAAGATAAACACAGCTATCCTGTGTAATACTTGTCACAGTTGAAGAGAGGATGTTCTCAGCTTTGTGCAGGTATGTTTTGTTTCTCAGCCGTCTTATTTTACAACCAAGATATTGATATGCATTTGCGATACAGAGCGTACGAAATGAGCGTTGGCCTCTGCGAGCACATCGGCCTCATTGGGTATTAGGCTATGACGGCAATGTTTTTTTAGGACATTAATAATGAGGTTACTGTTAGATGAAAACATGGCTACGTCCTGTGAAAAATGTATTTGGAGGTAGTGATTTAGCTAATGTGTTTTGAATTTCCACTTACCCAGCTGGTGAATTAGCACCAAATATATTAGTGCACGTAAAGATGTTGGCAAATTAATCTCTATTTAACAAAAAATATTGAGTCCTATTTTAACAGTAAAATATAACAATTGCTGTATTAGGTTGCGGTGGACATCGACATGTCTTGAATCATACATTCCTGCTTAGATGAAACAAGTTGAATACCATTTCAGTAGTCTATTGCACTTCTTTATTTAAGCACTGTGAATGTCATTAGAAGCCTACTCACTTTTTCTATTAGTGACGGTGTGAAGAATCATGGGAATATTAGCAGGTTTGTGGCGCACACGCAGACCTCAAAATTGGTATTAAGTGGCATTAAAAAAGTATTAAATTCAACTTGATGGAACCTGCAGATACCCTGTACCACCTCAAGCAACATTCAAGACTAGTTTGTAGGGCCCATAGTTTTTCCTGGCTAGATCACATGGTGAGGAAAAACTCCGGTCCTTCCTTTTTAAAGTATGATGCATGTGATGTCACCATGCAGACGTGTCCATAAACAGCACTATGTAGACTAACACAATGTCCCTTGTTATCTTGTCTCCGTCTACAGCCCAGACAGCATCTCCACATGCTGGTACACCCTCCTGTCCGGTTCAGTTATCCTCAAGGACCACATGTACTTGGCCAGATGCTGGTAGGTTACATCTATGTTCCATTTATCAGCACAGAGCCCTTCACCAGGGTTGGGTAGTAAAGGATTACATGTAACTGATTTTAAATACATTACGTTACCAGCAAAAACAAATACTTTTTAAACTAGATGATTACTTCTAGGATTACATTTAAAGTCACAAAGGATGTTTGAGAACATTATTTGACACCTTTGTTTTCTCAATGACATTCAAATCAGCATTGAAAAATTCTAGTTTTTCCACCTGAGTGAGTCTGACAACAAGTCAGAGATCACTATGATGACACACCAAATGTGTTTGATGGATCGCAGGAAAAGAGCAGGAGTAGGCTTTTGTAGGCTACAGTCAAAGCTAGGTCTCCCCATGGTGTGACTGCTGTCGGCATCCAAAGATTATCCAACTTGAATAAACACTTGGAGGTAAGGATGACAGCAGTAGTGTAGCCTACGGGTGATACTGATGGTTGAATTGAAGTTTAAGCTGCCTATCAATCATTGTTTTTGTGCTCCTGCAACAGCTGCATAGTGGGGTTCCTAGCCTATGGAATAAAAGTTTGAGGTAGTTCCTTCCTTTTTAAACTCCTCCGTGGTACTACATTTACACGTTAGTCATTTAGCAGATGCTCTTATCCAGAGTGACTTACAGTTAGTGCATTCATCTTAAGATAGCTAGGTGGGACAACCACATTTCATAGGCATAGTAAGTACACTTTTCCTCCAAAGTAGTTATCAGCAAAGTCAGAGCTAGAAGGGGGGAAGGGGGGGGTCAAGTACAAGTGTTGGTTCAGGAAAGTTTTTGTGCTCGATACTGTCAAACTAGTATAATTTAAGAAGACAACGAGTGGGGTTTTTATTGCTGATTTTTATTTTTTTAATGTCCATAGGCCTAACGGACTCAAGCTTGCACACAAACGTAAACAATGTGCCTAAAGAAAATTTTGTATATCACATTCATTTTTCACACGCAAATAGCACTTTTCGGTAGTGCTCAAAGCATGCCATTCCGTGAGAGCAGCATTTCTTTTTCAAATCGAAGCAATTAGCCCAATCAGTCCTCCATGACAAGAAAATCATAAACAGAGTAGGCTAATAAGTCCTTAGTTTTTGGGTTATACTCTGGTAAAACTATTGGGCTAATCTATTTATCCATATTTCGAAGTCCTATTAAAGAAGATCAAGGGATATTATATTATGTGGAATGACTGGAAATCTGACAGACTTTGGTTTTTAATGTAAAGATATAGTCTAATCGTATTATCTGTAGGAGAAAGCAATGGGTTAGAAGAAGCCTACATAACCAACCCATAAAATAAAATGCAACATCCATTTATGGCCAGCTATGTGAACTCAAATTTATCCTGAAATAGATGTCATTCAATTGGTAATATACATTTTTGTCTTCTAATGCCTCTTAAACTGAAACTAATCAGATTACATTACTGAGTTGGGGTAATCCAAAAGTAACATTACTGATTACAATTTTGGACAGGTAACTAGTAACTAACGGATTACATTTAGAAAGTAACCTACCCAACCTTGCTCTTCAGACAGACTGGGAGGGATACAGATAAGGAGAGGGCGGTAGCGTCCCAAATGGCACCCTATTCCCTATATAATGCACTACTTTTGACCAGGTTCCATATGCCTCTGGTCAAAAGTAGTGCACTATAAAAGGAAATGAGTTGCCATTTGGGACGCATCCAGAGAGGCTGGTAGTGTGATATATTCAGCTCTGGAGGTGTGCCTCCTATCTTACAGCAGCAGTGTGCTTCAGATCTGTGTTGGCTTTGATAAGAAGAGAGCCTGTGATGAAGTGCCTGTAATACTACTTTTACATAGGATTTACTGTGTTCAACCTATAAAATATGAAACATTTGGGCAATGTTTATGAGTTGACCCCCTTACAAACAGGCCCGTTCTCTCCTGAATACCCTTTTTATACATCCCGTGCACATGCCGGTTATGAGTGGTAGTGGTTTGCAGATGTGGATTTATTTGAATAAAACCATTGAATATACACCATCAAAAAGAAATCCATTATTCATTTGTTTAGATAGGTCCTAAGAAACATCAATACTTTTTAAAATGTATTTTTCAAACAATAGATTGGCATATTTTGAGTTTAATTATGTTAAATCCAATTGAATGAAATCAATAGTTTATTATTTAGTTAATTAAACAGCCAAGACACACCTACCCCGATCAGTCAACACACATATATATTTTGTAGTAAGAATGTCATTAAATATAACAGAATAAAATAGCAGCGTGTGGAACCGCTGTCATGTAAAAAAGTTATATTTTGAAACAGCCCAAGGCAAGCCCATGCTTTTTCTTATCCACGTTTCATCTCTTTCCTACCCTCACTCCACTTTGTTAGGCTGCAGGCGTGGGGTCTTACGTTGAGAGTATCTTCATCATGATACTGATAGAAAATAGCAATCTATATTTTCAAAAGCATGCCAGTCTCGTGTTCATACTTCACAACCTCCTTAGGCTTTTGGAGTCTCCTTTACACGATTTAGCAAAAATAATTGGCCTACACTTGATTTAGACTAAATAAATTGGCCTACACTTGATTTAGACTCCATTATTGCAAGCTAAATGTTTCTGATCAGTGACAGATTTAGCAAACTAATAGACGAGCTATACCACCTCCTTATTAACCAAATGTACAGACGGAGATTCATTTTAACAAAATCAGCATTATGGCTACATTTCATACTAAGCCGTAGGCAGAACTTTACCGCAATCATGACTAGGTCGGTTGGTGGAAATAAGTCTTTGCTAGGTAAAGCTCCGCCTTATCTCAGCTCACTGGTCACCATAGCAACACCCACCCGTAGCACGCGCTCCAGCAGGTATATTTCACTGGTCATTCCCAAAGCCAACATGTCCTTTGGCCACCTTTCCTTCCAGTTCTCTGCTGCCAATGACTGGAACGAATTGCAGAAATCACTGAAGTTGGAGACTCATATCTCCCTCTAACTTTAAGTATCAGCTGTCAGAGCAGCTTACCGATCTCTGCAGCTGTACACAGCCAATCTGTAAACAGCCCATCCAACCAACTACCTACCTCATCCACATATGTTTTTCTGCTCTTTTGCCCACCAGTATTTCTACTTGCACATCCTCATCTGCACATCTATCACGCTAGTGTAAATTGCTAAATTGTAATTACTTCGCCACTATGGCCTATTTATCGCCTTACTTCATTTGCACACACTAAACTGATTAAACTATTGTGTTATTGACTGTACGTTTGTTTATCCCATGTTACTCTTGTTTTTGTCGCATTGCTTTGCTTTATCTTGGCCAGGTCGCAGTTGTAAATGGTTAAATAAAGGTGAAATACATTTTTTTTTAAATAGAGGCTTTGTCACCAGCAATACCTTTCATATATAAAAGAAAGAGTTGGCGGGATACTAAAGTTGTCGGGAAAACGTATTGGTTTGAAGGGTGTATAATAGAGCAATTCTAACAGCTGCTCACACAGTCATTTTAACACACTTAAGTAGGGATCATGTCTGTTTGATGGAGTGCAGCTTTGAGGCGGGTGTGAGATTCCTCCAGCAACACGTGACTATAATAACTGCAGCTGCCAATAATGAAGTGTGTGTGTGTGTTGCTGATTGACTGCAGATGTCTTGGACACAGGCACACCAGCCAGGCCCATTCTCACCGCTTATTGTTTTTTGTCTGCCTGCATCAGTTGGTCTCTCCAACACACCCTCACTCCTCTACTTTGTCCTGCCCAGCCATAAAACACAATCCTGAACCAATTAGTTTTGTGAGCTCAAGACAAAGTGTTTTGAAAGAGTATTTGCACATAGAACCACTTCCTCTACCCCATTTTAGGCTAGTGCCATCCAAATTATTGATATTTCCAAGAGCGCCCTGCCTACAGACAATTAAGCCATGTTTACACTGCAGGCCTTAATGCTCAAATTAAGTTTTTCAAATCCGTTTTTGAATACTGACTGTCCAAACAGCAAGATACAAGTAACCACGTGTGTTCAGACTTTAGTAATTTGCTGACATGGCTACACTAGTTATCATGGTAATGGCGGATGTGTATGCAGTGGTGTACAGTCGTGGCCAAAAGATTTGAGAATGACAAAAATGTTGATTTTCAGTCTGCTGCCTCAGTTTGTATGATGGCAATTTGCATATACTCCAGAATGTTATGAAGTGATCAGATGAACTGCAATTAATTGCAAAATCCCTCTTCGCCATGCAAATAAACTGAATCCCAAAAAAACATTTCCACTGTATTTCAGCCCTGCCACAAAAGGACCAGCTGACATGTCAGTGATTCTCTCGTTAACACAGGTGTGAGTGTTGACGAGGACAAGGCTGGAGATCACTCTGTCATGCTGATTGAGTTCGAATAACAGACTGGAAGCTTCAAAGGGAAGGGTGGTGCTTGGAATCATTGTTCTTCCTCTGTCAAACATGGTTACCTGCAAGGAAACACATGCCATCATCATTGCTTTGCACAAAACGGGCTTCACAGGCAAGGATATTGCTGCCAGTAAGATTGCACATAAATCAACCATTTATCGGATCATCAAGAACTTCAAGGAGAGCGGTTCAATTGTTGTGAAGAAGGCTTCAGGGCGCACAAGAAAGTCCAGCAAGCGCCAGGACCGCCTCCTAAAGTTGATTCAGCTGCGGGATCGGGGCACCACCAGTACAGAGCTTGCTCAGGAATGGCAGCAGGCAGGTGTGAGTGCATCTGCACGCACAGTGAGGCGAAGACTTGGGGAGGATGGCCTGGTGTCAAGAAGGGCAGCAAAGAAGCCACTTCTCTCTAGGAAAAACATCAGGGACAGACCTGATATTCTGCAAAAAGTACAGGGATTGGACTGCTGAGGACTGGGGTAAAGTCATTTTCTCTGATGAATCCCCTTTCCGATTGCATCCGGGAAAAAGCTTGTCCGGAGAAGACAAGGTGAGCGCTACCATCAGTCCTGTGTCATGCCAACAGTAAAGCTTCCTGAGACCATTCATGTGTGGGGTTGCTTCTCAGCCAAGGGAGTGGGCTCACTCACAATTTTTCCTAAGAACACAGCCATGAATAAAGAATGGTACCAACACATCCCCTGAGAGCAACTTCTCCCAACCATCCAGGAACAGTTTGGTGACGAACAATGCCTTTTCCAGCATGATGGAGCACCTTGCCATAAGGCAAAAGTGATAACTAAGTGGCTCGGGGAACAAAACATCGATATTTTGGGTCCATGGCCAGGAAACTCCCCAGACCTTAATCCCATTGAGAACTTGTGGTCAATCCTCAAGAGGCGGGTGAACAAACAAAAACCCACAAATTCTGACAAACTCCAAGCATTGATTATGCAAGAATGGGCTGCCATCAGTCAGGATGTGGCCCAGAAGTTAATTGGCAGCATGCCAGGGCAGATTGCAGAGGTCTTGAAAAAGGGTCAACATTGCAAATATTGACTCTTTGAATCAACTTCATGTAATTGTCAATAAAAGCCTTTGACACCTATGAAATTCTTGTAATTATACTTCAGTGTTTCATAGTAACATCTGACAAAAGTATCTAAAGACACTGAAGCAGCGAACTTTGGAAATTAATATTTGTGTCATTCTCAAAACCTTTGGCCACGACTGTAGGCTGATTGGTGGTGCTCGTTCTTCCTGTCACTCAGAAGTTGTTGTATAGCGAACAAAGATGACAACAATGCCTGCTATGGACGTTTCCTAGTTGCTTTGAATGTTTGGAATCGTAGTCACTTTACCTCTACCCACATGTACATATTACCTTGACTAACCGGTGCACCCGCACATTGACTCTGTACCGGTAACCCCTGTATATAACTTCGCTACTGTTATTTTATTGATTTTCCTTAATAATAATAAGAATTATAATACACTTTTTACTTCAGTTTATTTTAGTAAATACTTTAACACTTTTCTTTTCTTCTTAACTGCATTGTTGGTTAAGGGCTTGTAAGTAAGCATTTCACAGTAAGGTCTACACTAGTTGTATTTTGGCTAATGTGACAAATACAATTTGATTTAGTAAGAACCCTTTTTTTTTTAAAGCCTCAAAGGATAAGGTGATCCAACTTTCAAATTAGTCCATTTTGTTTTACTGCAACAGTCAACTAGCTAGCTAGTTAACTGTTTAGTTTGCTAGCACATTCACCCAGCTAGTTAGCTACCACATGTTCTTGTCAAACTGTCAACAGAGTAACTAGCATGCAACAATGTATGCCAAATCAAATTTGATTTATCACATGCTTTGTAAACAACAGCTGTAGACTAACAGTGAAAGGCTTAGTTACGGGCCCTTCCCAACAACGCAGAGGGGGGAAAATGGATATGATAGAAAAAAAATGGAAAAATAACGAGGAATGTAGGGTACCAGTAAGTACTGAGTTGATGTACAGGGATACACGGTCATTAACAGTCTAAAAAACAAATCAATCAGATTTTACTGTTCAGACAAATCTTATTGCCAGTAATCAATAATTTCAATCGCCCTATGAAGGTAGTTTGAAATGTGGCTTGAAATATCCTATTCCATGTGCTTTTTTGTCTATTAATTAAGACTTCAAGCTGCCAGTGTGAACAAGGCTTTAGTCATTCTAGATGGCACTGCATATATTGGATTTGAAGCACTGAGGTTTACACAAATGGAAACAATAAGCATTGAAAACTCTTGGTGTGTAGCTGAATCTGCTTGTTGGCAGCAGTTTGTCCTACATTAGGTGACTGTGCTTTAGTGCAGAAGGAAAAGTTGGGCAATTATTTTATTGTTTTTTATTTCACCTTTATTTAACCAGGTAGGCTAGTTGAGAACAAGTTCTCATTTACAACTGCGACCTGGCCAAGATAAAGCAAAGCAGTGCGACACAAACAACAACAGTTACACATGGAATAAACAAACATACAGTCAATAACACAAGCACGACTGCCTCGGAGATATTAAAGTGTGTGTGTGAACATGGTGTCTGTGTGCTCCCGCATGTCAGTTGATGACAGACAGAGGGGCGGTGGGGGTGGGATGCCCTGCAGGGGGCAGTTGGGAGGAGGGGGGCTGGAGAGCAGGGGGGAAGGGAATAATATGGAAGGACTGGGACTGACCATGTGTTCCTGAGTAGCCTGCAGCCCAGAAGCACACCCAGGCAGGAAATTAACACACACCCACACACACAAAACACACACCGCCCTGGAGCCACCGGACACACAGACCAGAGTAGAGGGGACACACTCCCTCCCTTAGAAAGGACCAACTCAAGCCCATAATGACTCTCCTCCTCTTCCCCCTGGATCTCTAAACAGACTCCTCCTCTTCCCCCTGGATCTCTAATCAGACTGGACTTGGATTGAAAATAGCAGAAGTTTGGATCGAGACCTGTGCTGTTCTGTTTTTCCCCCCATTGTTTTTGAGGATATTCTGGATATAATTTCCCCAGAGAAGGGGATCTGTATGTAGCTGTTTGAGTTACTGTTTGTCTTCTTCCCTTGTGCTTTTATCGTTCTGTTTGGAGTTGACCCCTAGGACATGGAGTTCTGGATGTGTGCCGGAGTAAGTCATTGAGGGTTTCGACTTCTCCCTATGCTTGTGGACTGATGCCGGCATGGGAATCTGCTCCCTGGGAAAAACTCTTAAGGACTAAATGTTTTGGAATTCCCTGTGGGACACACACATCAGCAAGATGCCATCAGGCCTGCTTGATTTGACATGAAAGCGTACTATACATGTTGATTTTAAATCTGACAAAGACATTTACTACTACTGTGAGAAAGTAAGAAAGGCACATTTCCCCAGACTGAGACATGGCTTAACTGAGGAATAGCCCACGGGAAGTGGTTCTTTCTACTTGCAGTTTCACTTCTAAAACGGATTCATCTTAACTTACCCATTACAGGAGAACACAGCCTTGTTTAACATTAAGTGATCCTGTAGCTGACAGAAAGGTTGTTTTATAAAGTCTTGTGAAGTTCTCATGTCTTCCAATGTTTTGAATCTGGTGAAACCGCAGCCCTTCTCTTGTCCAGTGATTGTTGTTGATTGTCCAGCATGTTCAAGGTAAGCTAACACCGGGGAAGTTCCTTTAGATAATAAAGTAACATTTCACAGTTTTTTTTTTTTTTCTACTACATTAGAATATCATTAGTATTCCTGCTCAATCATGTAGACCAGGGTTAGGCAACCTCCATGTTTTTGATGTAAGGGACCTGGAAGACCAGGTGTGTTGAATTTAGGTAATCAACAAATTGATCAATTAGCTCAGTTGGTCAGGTGTTGTGCCTTGTTAGAACAACATCTTGTGGCACTCGGGGTACAGGGTTGCCTACCCCTGACATAGACTAAAGGGGCTGTAGGTGGTTAATTGACTGGCTTGTTTAATAGTATGAAAGGAAAACACTACATGGAGGTTAGCCAACTTCTCTTGACTACCCTCCTCCTCTCCAACCCCCCCACTCATCCCAGATACTGTACATGCCAAAGCAGATTAAATCATGTGTGCAAGAGTCGCCCACCCCCCCTGTATGGACAAACGCAACCAATGCCTCTCCTAAAGGACTCCACAGTCTATGCATTGACTACCTTGATACAATGACTGTATAAAATACATTATTCATGATACTGCCATTTTTGCTCATTTTTATCAAGGGTGTCAATAATTTCGGGCCCCACTGTATATTAACTCCTGGGGGTGAGCTGGAGAGAGGAAAAGGATGCCAGGCAGGCAGAAAGGCTTGGCAGGCAGCATCTCCCATTGGCTGACAGGCTGCACCAGGCTGGTCCCAGCCTCACTGGAGTGTGGAGAGAGTTGTCAAAGCAAGGCTGACGTCCTGCTCTCACAGCAGACTGACTCCCTCGCTGAGAGCGAGAGATGCATCAGTATTCTGGAGGAAAATGGAAGTTCACTTCTATGTTTAATGCACTGTTCCCTTTTCCAGGAACAAGTACCTGTGACTGTAGAATAGTCCCTAAGTAGTGCTCTAGGCTCTCTGCTTTGACCATGATTTTGGGACATAGGCCTGTCGCAGCAGTGGAAGTTGTGGTCACACACTGCCCGTGTCGACGACGTCAAGATACCAGACCCGGTACAATGAATTGACGCATGAGCTTTGATATATACAAATATTTACGTAATGGTTCCCTTTGTCGGGGTGGTGGGTTCCATTCTCAGGAATTTAAGCGTTTGAACGCGTTTGAATTTAAGCGTATCGCCGAACACTAAATGAAGACACGCTTTCTTTCATTGGACCAGAAACATGTGCTGGTTTCGTTGTGTGAAACCATCCATGATTAAAGAATTGATAGAATGAATATGGCTCTCTCTCTTTGGTCTGGGAGAGTAGGAATGCGTCCCAAATGGTACCCTATTTCCTATATAGTGTACTACTTTTGACTAGAGCCCTATGGGAATAGGGTACGCTATGGGCCCAGGTGAAAAGCAGTGCAGTATAAAGGGAATAGGGTACCATTTGGGACGCAAGTTAGAAGAATAGGAGTTACAGATTCGGGCCCTCTCCCTGCTCACCACATCTCATAATTGAAAGCACTGAATCTCTCACTTTCTCACTGTTAATTGGAGCACGGGTATTTTTGGCGCATTCTGCTTCCTCTCTGATTTTAGATGGATTGTGCTATTGATTGAGATGTGACACCGCCGTGAAGATGAAGAAATTAAGTGACAAAATATAAAAATGTGTGAAGACGATTCTATTTTTAGATGGAAAGCTGAAACAAAGGGATCCCTCATCTCCCAATTCTCATTGGGTTGAATTAAACTGAACAAAAATAAACGCAACAAGTTAAAAGATTTTACTGAATTAGAGTTCATGTAAGGAAATCAGTCAATTGAAATAAATGCATTAGGCCCGAGCTAATCTATAGATTTCACTGGGAATGCAGATATGCATCTGCTGGTCACAGATTCACTACATGACCAAAAGTATTTGGACACCTGCTTGTCGAACATCTTCCAAAATCATGGGCATTAATATGAAGTTGGACCCCCCTTTTGCTGCTATAAAAGCCTCCACTCTTCTGGGAAGGCTTTCCACTAGATGTTGGAACATTTGCTGCAGGATCGTGCTTCCATTCAGCCACGAGCATTAGTGAGGTTGGGCACTGATGTTGGGCAATTAGGCCTGGCTCACAGTCAGCGTTACAATTCACCCCAAAGGTGTTAATAGGGTTGAGGTCAGGGCTCTGTGCAGGCCAGTCAAGTTCTTCCACACCGATGTCGACAAACCATTTCTGTATGGACCTCGCTTTGTGCACAGGGGCGTTGTTATGCTGAAATGGGAAAGGGCCTTTCCCAAACTGTTGCCACAAAGTTGGACGCACAGAATCTTCTAGAATGTCACTATACTGTAGCGTTAAGATTTCCCTTCACTGAAACTAAGGGCCCTAGCTTGAACCATGAAAATCAGCCCCAGACCATTATTCCTCCAACACCAAACTGTACAGTTGGCACTATGCATTGGGGCAGGTATTGTTCTCCTGGCATCCGCCAAACCCAGATTTGTCCGTCGGACTGCCAGAAGGTGAACGCGTTTCCACTGCTCCAGAGTCCAATGGTGGCGAGCTTTACACCACTCAAGCCGACGCTTGGCATTGCGCATGGTGGTCTTGGGCTTGTGTGCGACTGCTCGGCCATTGAAACCCATTTCATGAAGCTCCTGACGAACAGTTCTTGTGCTTACGTTGCTTCCAGAGTTAGTTTGTACCTTGGTAGTGAGTGTTGCAAATGAGCACAGACTATTTATATGTGCTACGCGCTTCAGCACTCGGCAGTCGCGTTCTGTGAGCTTGTGTGGCCTACCACTTCGCGACTGAGCCATTGTTGCTCCTGGTTTCCACTTCTCAATAACAGCACTTACAGTTGATGGGGAGCTCTAGTAGGGCAGAAATTTGACGAAGTGACTTGTTGGAAAGGTGGCATTCTATGACGGTGCCACGTTTTAAAGTCGCTGTTCGTTTTCCATAGCTTATGCCTGCCCATACCATAACCCACCGCCACCATGGGGCACTCTGTTCAAAATGTTGACATCAGCAAACCGCTCACCCCTACGACGCCATCTACCCTGTACAGTTGAAACCGGGATTCATCCGTGAAGAGCACACTTCTCCAGCGTGCCAGTGGGCATCGAAGGTGGGCATTTTCTCACTGAAGTCGGTTACAATGCCAAACTGCAGTCCGGTCAAGACCCTGTTGAAGATGCCGAGCACGCAAATGAGCTTCCCTGAGACAGTTTCTGACAGTTTGTGCAGAAATTCTTTGTTTGTTCAAACCCAGTTTCATCAGCTGTCCGGGTGAAGAAGCCGGATTTGGAGGTCCTGGGCTGGCGTGTTTACACGTGGTCTGCGGTTGTGAGGCTGGTTTTACATACTTCCAAATGCTCTAAAACGATCGTTGGAGGCCGCTTATGGTCGAGAAATTAACATTAAATTCTTTGGCAACAGCTCTGGTGGACATTCCTGAGGTGAGCAAGCCAATTGCATGCTCAATCAAAACTTGGCATTGTGTGACACAACGGCATATTTTAGAGTGGCCTTTTACTGTCCCCAGCACAAGGTGCACCTGTGTAATGATCATGCTGTTTAATCAGCTTCCTGTCAGGTGGATGGATTATCTTGGCCAAGGAGAAATGCTAACTAACAAAGATAGTAAACAAAATGGTTCTCACAATTTCAGAGAAATAAGCTTTTTGTGCATATGGAACATTTCTGGGATCTTTTGTTTCAGCTCATGAAACAAAGGATCAACACTTTACATGTCGCGTTTATTTTAGTTCATTGTAGTTTGACTATTTTGCTATCTCGTAAGAAAATCATTGTACAGCTGAACAGCTCCATTCATGTGAATGGGGAACCAGGTCTGTGGGAAAGTCATTGGGCTGACTAACGTGATACTACTACACCATGTGATTGGTCTGAAGGGAGAAGTGTGAAAGCCATCTGAGCCGGCCTGTTCTGTTCTATGGTGGAACCAGTGAAAAGGCTGAGCCCTGTGTTTCGTCCCAAATGTCACCCAATTCCCTACTTAGGGTGCTGCTTTGAACAGATCCTATGGGCCCTGATCAAAAGTGGTGCACTATATAGTGAATAGGGTGCCATTTGGGATACAGACCAGTGCTGTGTCGAGATCAATAAGCTCCTTTGTGATCCCAGTCAAACATGACCTTATTGTCCAGAGGAGGGGAGCAGGTCGATTCAATCCTCAATAGACAGTTGACTCGCTGTGTGAACCTCCTACCAATCCTTTATTTTGTTAACAAGCATCAACTTTAACCTGCTACTAAATTACCAATACCAGTTCACCTCAATTTCTTGACATTTTATTTTTTATTTTTTTCACCTTTATTTAACCAGGTAGGCAAGTTGAGAACAAGTTCTCATTTACAATTGCGACCTGGCCAAGATAAAGCAAAGCAGTTTGACACATACAACAACACAGAGTTACACATGGAGTAAAACAAACATACAGTCAATAATACAGTAGAAAAATAAGTCTATATACAATGTGAGGAAATGAGGTGAGATAAGGGAGGTAAAGGCAAAAAAAAGGCCATGGTGGCGAAGTAAATACAATATAGCAAGTAAAACACTGGAATGGTAGATTTGCAGTGGAAGAATGTGCAAGGTAGAAATAGATATAAGGGGGTGCAAAATAAATAAATACAGTAGGGGAAGAGGTAGTTTGGGCTTAATTATAGATGGGCTATGTGCAGAAATCTGTGAGCTGCATTAGTGGAGAATGATTGTTGATTTTATATTGTCACTGTTACAAATAAATAGGCCTAACTATCGTTATCGCTTCAATGTGAACTGGTCGATCTCTTTGCATCATTAGATACAGACATCAGTACTGACTGCAATACATTGAAATTGACACTAAAAGCAGTGTCTCTAATTTGCAATGTAAAAGTGTATTCAGTGTTGAACAGCAGTGTTAATTTCGCCAACAAAAATAGTGACTCAAATATTTGTCAAACACCTATTTTTCTGTGGCAATTGATGAGACGATCACTGACTAAATATTCCCAGAAAAAACTGACTAAACAAAAGTTATTTTTAATTTCAGTTAGCTAAAATGATCTCTGTGACTAAAATCTGACTACTAAGTGGACTGGATAATAGTTTTTGGAGAGATTGAGAGCTTTTCTGTGACGACCACAATTAATATTAACAGCACAGATTGAGTTTAATAGTAAAACAACAGTCTAGCAATGTTTTTCTCTCCCTTGAGTAGGCTATAGAAAAGTAGGTTGTATTTTTTTGAATTTGTATTCTTGCTCAACCGTTAACCATTTTTTAACCGTTAACCTTTTTTTTTTGGCTATACCTTGTTAGGTCATGTTACCTCATTAGCTAGATATAGCTAACAACTTTGGGAGCATTGAGCATGATGCAACGTTTTGGAACTTTCAGATAGAAATATGCTATGTAGAACAAACATGCCTGATGTGTTTAAGGAATAATGTTGGCTCTATTCATAGAATTTCTATCTGCAACGATCGAGAATGTTTTTCCAACTGAACGTACCTCTGGTAACATTACCAGTAACCTATATGCAAACATTTTGGCGGCACAGAGAGAAAGGGATAGCAAGCAATTTGACTACATAATTCTTGCCACTATGCTTTATCTGACTGGTTAAATACATTTATTTAGAGTTAATGTGGACCCAGTGACTTAGACTTCAGTACTTGGACCAGGACTCGAGCACTGGGACTCTGACTTAAGACATAGGGACTCATGACTCGAACTTGGACTCGAGCACAGGGGACTTGGGACTCGATTTGGACTTGAGGTTTAGTGACTCACTGGGCGAAACAGCCATTAGCCCACGTTCTAATTGTGGACCTTAATGTGGTTGCGGAACGTGGAACGTTAATAACAATGACTCGACTGAGTGATGGAGGTGCAACAAATAATACTTTGCGCCACCATCTCTGTCACTCTCTGTGTTTCTCTCGGCCTTTCTTTCTTTTTCTGTCTCTCTCTCTCGGCTTGTGTGTGTCTTTGTTTTGTATGTAGTAATGTGCAATATTTATGTAGGCTGAATTAGGAATTTACATGGTCAAGTAATTCTTGTCATATTTCTGCTGTTGGAAAGAACTAGGATGCTGTGCAGAAGAATATTTTGGTAGGACAAGGCTGTGTATGTTTGTGCACATGGAAGTCAGTGCTTTCTGTTTATGTTAATGAGGCAAGACAAATGCAATGTGAATAAAATGAAATGGCATTTAGTTGACTAAAATGTCCCACAGTTTTTGTCATTTTGACAATAACTAGACTAAATCATTATTCAAATGACAAAAATGTGACTAATGACTAAGATTAGATGACTAAGATTAGACTGTGTGTGGTCCCACCCTGGCCATATAAAGATGCCTTGGCCTTCCACTTGGTTTAACACCCTGTGTCCTCTGTGCTGTGTGTTCTCTCTCCACAGCTTTGGCAAGCAGCTGGGGGGCAGACGAGGCTGTGAATGTATCACTTTAGAGCCCTCAGAAATGATTGTGGTGAGTAGAGCCACTGCTTCTCTCTCTCTCTCTCTCGCTCTGTCTCTCTCCGTCTCCATATCTACTGACTCTAGTACAGAAAAACACAGACCGGGACAAAGACAGTGGATTGTGGCAGTAGGTGTAAAATGCCACAGAGCCTACATAATTAGATTGTTGTCTTAAAGCTATCCTCTCCATGGGTTCTTCAGTTTCATCTGAACTAGGCCTATAGTCTTGATCTTAAGAAGACAATACTACAATAATACAGCTCAATGCGATGCCTACAAAGGCTGTATCACCCAATAGGCCTACATTGAGGCGTGTCTGTCTGTGAGGCAGCTAGGTCATAGTTGTAGCACACCACATTCAGACTGAGGCTGAGTCCATCACCACCATCTCCCTGAGCAGGCCTGGCTAGCGAGCACCAAGCAGGCTGCTCCATCAGAAGCAGGCTGGGAGCAGGAAATAGGCTTCTCTATTAGATTTGGCTTGGCTGGTTCTGCTGGCCTGGGTCCTCTATCCATCCGCTAGTTGGCATCCACTGGAGGAGGACAGTGAGGGGAGGGTGAATGTGGAATGAAAGTCTTCACTGTGTGCAGATAGACTGTCTGATTAGCTGTGCCTGGGAAGACATTGGAGGGGGGCGGTGTTAGGCTGGGGAAATGAAATTACATAAGCTACTTGTTGTTCATATCTGCACATTTCCTCCCCCTTTCGGCCCTGATTGTCCGTAATGCTGCTAATAACCACAGCCAGTGTTGTGGTTACTGTTGGCTCAGTCAGTCCATACAGGCAGCAGAGAGAGAGGTGAAATGAGACTGGATTGTTTTGATGACCATGTAATTGATATTGCATCATAGCAAAGTCATTGGAGAATAATCACTTGATCGTGCTCTAGCGACTCCTTGTGGCGGGCCAGGCACCTGCAAGCTGACCTCGGTCGTCAGTTGAATGGTGTTCCCTCCGACATATTGGTGTGGCTGGCTTCCGTGTTAAGCGATCAGTGTGTTAAGAAGCAGCGCAGCTTGGCGGGTCATGTTTCACACCTTTGCCTCTCCCGAGCCCATTGGGGAGTTGCTGCGGATGAGACAAGATGATAACTACCAGTTGGATATCACAAAATTGGGGAGGAAAAGGGGGTCAAATTACAACAAAAAACAAAAAATCGATTTATCTGGAGCCGTCGGTTCTGGCCCCGTAGATGGACAACATAGAGATGTTATAAGGCCATCCTTGCCGCTAACGGGACCTCTATGGGCTTTGCTATCACAGAAGTGATCAATGGAAAAGATGCAAGGTGCGCACTTTACATTTCCATGGACAGCAGCTGTCATGACATTTTTCCAAACAGCGTCCGCTCGCTCGAACTAAATGAGGAAACAAGTCGAGATCGGATCATGGAAACACACCCGGTAGAGAGATGATTCTGATGATTCCCAATTGACCCTTCACTAAGCCCCGCCCCATAATTTTGGCCAACCAATAAAAGCGCTGCAATGGATAGCAACTGTCGTCGAGTCCGAGACCTCGGACAAGCTCACATTTGAAACGCATAAAAGCCAATGAGAGCGATACAAAAACCAAAAGCCGGGTTTTCATCCCAAAACAAATTTTTTAAATGGCTAATTTAACAGTGCACTTGCTACTGTGATCCCTGAAATGCAGAGTATGTTAGAGTCATTTTTCTAATCCAAAATTATATTTTTGTTATATTGTTTGCTAGCTCAGCTGATTTTGCTAGCTCTGTCTTATTGACCACCTAACACTAGCTAGCAAGCCAGTTAATATTTATATATTCCCCCCCCCCCCCCCCCCCCCATATTATGAATAAAACTGCTGTTGACATCAGGATATGAATTGAGAGCACTAGTTAGCTCCAAAAGTGGTTAGTAACTTTGGCTGCATGCTGACAGTGCATTCAGAGCCAGCCAGTGGCTAGCCACAACACAACCTTAATTTTACCAGGATCCTGTGACGCAATTGTAATGACAGTCAGGGTTGGGTAGGTTACTTTCTAAATGTAATCCGTTACAGGTACTAGTTTCCTGTCCAAAATTGTAATCAGTAACATAACTTTTGGATTCCCCAAATTCAGTAACGTAATCTGATTACATTCTATTACTTTTAGATTGCTTTCCCCTTAAGAGGCATTAGAAGAAGACAAACATGTATGTTACCAATTGAACGACATCTATTGCAGGATAAATCCATGTTAAAGTTTACATAGCAGGTCATATATGGATGTTCAATTGTACTTTATGGGTTGCTTATGTAGGCTTCTTCTAACCCATCGCTTTCTACTACATATAATAATACGACTAAATTCTATTTTTACATTAAAAAAGTCTATCAGAATTCCAGTCATTCCAATAAATGTTATACCCCTTGATTTTCAAGAATAGGACATGGAAATATGGAAGTATAGATTAGCCAAATTGTTTTACCTGAGCATGACCCCAAAACTAAGGATTTATTAGCCAGCCCTACTGTTTCTGATTTTTTTGTCATGCTGGACTGATTGGGCTGGGCTGATTTGAGTTTAAAAATAAACGCTGCACTCATGGAATGGTATGCTTTGAGCACTACTGAAAGTGCTATTTACATGTGAAAAATGAATGCCATATGCTGCATTTGCTACAGGCCTATTGTTTACCTTTTTGTTGGTGACACTTTGATATCTTGATAATATGCAGATGAAACAATAACAAAACGGTTGCCCCGCAATTTCCAAAACTAGCTTTTTGCGCTGCAGGCTACATGTACATTCAGATCCACAGAACCAGACACTCAGTTTGTGAACAGGCAAGGCAGGCAACTGCTTGGGGCCCCAGGCTGTTAGGGGCTCCTGAGGGCTGAACAACTTTACTCCGCAGCAAGGTCTCAAAATGTGGCAGCCACTGTGACCGCAACCCCCTCCCCCTTAAACAAAAAATGGACGATTTGCAATGACATCTCAGTAGGAAACCTCCCTAAAGGGGCCCCATGAAGAGAGGGGAAACTTAAAAACAAATATTCTCTCAGCTCCAACGTGACAATGGCTAGCGAGACAGAGAGAAGCAAATTTGAAGAGTCACTGCCGTGTTTCAAATCCACTGTGTGGGAACATTTTGGATTCAGTGACCATAAACAAAGCACAGTCTGCATGCATTGCTTTGCCACTGTTGGCTACTCGAGTGGAAACTCTTCTAACAGGCTGACTACACCGCTGGCGTTGCGTGCGCGAGCATTGCAAAATACAAAATAAATTTTGAAATCTATATTATTCAATTATTGCACCCACACTGCTTGCGCGCGCCAACGAGCGTCTGCGTTGCCAAGGGCTAAAATAGAAGGCGTAGAGGACCTTGTGCATTTCAGGTAAAATAACAACTCAATGTTTATATCCCAGGACAAATTAGCTAGCAACAGCAAGCTAGCTAAATAGGACAAATTAGCTAACAAGTGCAAGCTAGCTAGCTAAATTGCCATAAATGTTTAATGCTTTTCGATTTGTCCCCAAATTAATGTAATTGGTTCAGAGTTTGTTTTGATATGTTAACCTGCGTGTCGTGATCGCTTTTTGTGTGGGGGGACAAAATAAATGTATGCACGACAGCGCACGCGCGCAGCCGGTTTGTGTTCCGTGTAACATGTCATTTACGTGGCCGTCACCCGGCCGTATCCCTTGCAGGTGGAGCTGGAGCAAGGAGAGTCCACTCGTTAGCCAAAACAACAATCTCTCACTGCTGCCTTCCAACAACAATTTGCAACAAATTCAGAAAAGCAAAGAAATAATGAAAGCAGTGGGAGTATTCATAGCCAAAGATTTGCAACCCTATTCGGTGGTTACTGACTCGGGATTTCGTCACATGATGAAAACGTTTTCACAGCGTTACATTGTCCCCCCCAGCACACATTTCAGCAGCAAAGTAATTCCCAAACTCTGAAACATCACGGAGAGAAATTGAAAATGAATTGACACAGATACCCTATCTAGCTCTCTCCACTGATAGTTGGACCTCCAGAGCAACTCGAAGCTACCTCTGTGATGGTTCACTATGTACTGGAAGCTACCTCTGTGATGGTTCACTATGTACTGGAAGCTACCTCTGTGATAGTTCACTATGTACTGGAAGCTACCTCTGTGATAGTTCACTCTATACTGGAAGCTACCTCTGATGGTTCACTATGTACTGGAAGCTACCTTTGTGATAGTTCACTATGTACTGGAAGCTACCTCTGTGATAGTTCACTATGTACTAGAAGCTACCTCTGTGATAGTTCACTATGTACTGGAAGCTACCTCTGTGATAGTTCACTATGTACTGGAAGCTACCTCTGTGATAGTTCACTATGTACTGGAAGCTACCTCTGTGATTGTTCACTCTGTACTGGAAGCTACCTCTGTGATGGTTCACTATGTACTGGAAGCTACCACTGTGATGGTTCACTATGTACTGGAAGCTACCTCTGTGATGGTTCACTATGTACTGGAAGCTACCTCTGTGATGGTTCACTATGTACTGGAAGCTACCTCTGTGATGGTTCACTATGTACTGGAAGCTACCTCTGTGATAGTTCACTATGTACTGGAAGCTACCTCTGTGATAGTTCACTATGTACTGGAAGCTACCTCTGTGATAGTTCACTATGTACTGGAAGCTACCTCTGTGATGGTTCACTATGTACTGGAAGCTACCTCTGTGATGGTTCACTCTGTACTGGAAGCTACCTCTGTGATAGTTCACTCTGTACTGGAAGCTACCTCTGTGATGGTTCACTATGTACTGGAAGCTACCTCTGTGATAGTTCACTATGTACTAGAAGCTACCTCTGTGATAGTTCACTATGTACTGGAAGCTACCTCTGTGATAGTTCACTATGTACTGGAAGCTACCTCTGTGATGGTTCACTATGTACTGGAAGCTACCTCTGTGATAGTTCACTATGTACTGGAAGCTACCTCTGTGATTGTTCACTATGTACTGGAAGCTACCACTGTGATGGTTCACTATGTACTGGAAGCTACCTCTGTGATAGTTCACTATGTACTGGAAGCTACCTCTGTGATAGTTCACTATGTACTGGAAGCTACCTCTGTGATGGTTCACTCTGTACTGGAAGCTACCTCTGTGATAGTTCACTCTGTACTGGAAGCTACCTCTGTGATAGTTCACTCTGTACTGGAAGCTACCTCTGTGATAGTTCACTCTGTACTGGAAGCTACCTCTGTGATGGTTCACTATGTACTGGAAGCTACCTCTGTGATGGTTCACTATGTACTGGAAGCTACCTCTGTGATGGTTCACTCTGTACTGGAAGCTACCTCTGTGATGGTTCACTCTGTACTGGAAGCTACCTCTGTGATGGTTCACTATGTACTGGAAGCTACCTCTGTGATAGTTCACTATGTACTAGAAGCTACCTCTGTGATAGTTCACTATGTACTGGAAGCTACCTCTGTGATGGTTCACTATGTACTGGAAGCTACCTCTGTGATAGTTCACTATGTACTGGAAGCTACCTCTGTGATTGTTCACTATGTACTGGAAGCTACCACTGTGATGGTTCACTATGTACTGGAAGCTACCTCTGTGATGGTTCACTATGTACTGGAAGCTACCTCTGTGATAGTTCACTATGTACTGGAAGCTACCTCTGTGATAGTTCACTATGTACTGGAAGCTACCTCTGTGATGGTTCACTATGTACTGGAAGCTACCTCTGTGATAGTTCACTCTGTACTGGAAGCTACCTCTGTGATAGTTCACTCTGTACTGGAAGCTACCTCTGTGATGGTTCACTATGTACTGGAAGCTACCTCTGTGATGGTTCACTATGTACTGGAAGCTACCTCTGTGATGGTTCACTATGTACTGGAAGCTACCTCTGTGATGGTTCACTATGTACTGGAAGCTACCTCTGTGATGGTTCACTATGTACTGGTTTGGGATATGAAGAGCTACGTGTTGCAAACTCGTCCCCTGTATGAGTCATACAAGCGCACACTTTTCTTAAATATAAAGATACCGAAACAGTACTGTTACCATGGCCCACAAACCGTGATACATACCGAACCGTGGGCCCACTGTACCATTGTGTCCCTAATAAATAAATACATGCGTGTGTGTGTATAATATATATGTGTGTGTGTATATATATATATATATATATGTATATGTGTGTGTGTGCACAGTTGAAGTCAGAAGTTTACATACACTTAGGTTGGAGCCACTCCACAAATGCCTTGTTAACAAACTATAGTTTTGGCAAGTCGGTTAGGACATCTACTTTGTGCATGACACAAGTAATTTTTCCAATGATTGTCTACAGACAGATTATTTCACTTATAATTCACTGTATCACAATTCCAGTGGGTCAGAAGTATACATACACTAAGTTGACTGTGCCTTTAAACAGCTTGGAAAATTCCAGAAAATTGTCATGGCTTTAGAAGCTTCTGATAGGCTAATTGACATCATTTGACTCAATTGGAGGTGTACCTGTGGATGTATTTCAAGGCCTACCTTCAAACTCAATGCCTCTTTGCTTGACATCATGGGAAATCAAAAGAAACGCCTTAAGGTACCACGTTCATCTGTACAAACAATAGTACGCAAGTATAAACACCATGGACCCAAGCAGCCGTCATACCGCTCAGGAAGGAGACGCGTTCTGTCTTCTAGAGATGAACGTACTTTGGTGCGAAAAGTGCAAATCAATCCCAGATCAACAGCAAAGGACCTTGTGAAGATGCTGGAGGAAACCGGTACAAAAGTATCTATATCCACAGTAAAACGAGTCCTATATCGACATAACCTGAAAGGCCACTCAGCAAGGAAGAAGCCACTGCTCCAAAACCGCCATAAAAAAGCCAGACTACGGTTTGCAACTGCACATGGGGACAAATATCGTACTTTTTGGAGAAATGTCCTCTAGTCTGATGAAACAAAAATAGGACTGTTTGGCCATAATAACCATCGTTATGTTTGGAGGAAAAAGGGGGAGGCTTGCAAGCCGAAGAACACCATCCCAACCGTGAAGCACGGGGGTGGCAGCATCATGTTGTGGCGGTGCTTTGCTGCAGGAGGGACTGGTGCACTTCACAAAATAGATGGCATCATGAGGTAGGAAAATTATGTGGATATATTGAAGCAACATCTCAAGACATCAGTCAGGAAGTTAAAGCTTGGTCGCAAATGGGTCTTCCAAATGGACAATGACCACAAGCATACTTCCAAAGTTGTGGCAAAATGGCTTAAGGACAAAGTCAAGGTATTGGAGTGGCCATAACAAAGTCCTGACCTCAATCCCATAGAAAATGTGTGGGCAGAACTGAAAAAGCGTGTGCGAGCAAGGAGGCCTACAAACCTGACTCAGTTACACTAGCTCTGTCAGGAGGAATGGGCCAAAATTCCATCAACTTATTGTGGGAAGCTTGTGGAAGGCTACCCAAAACGTTTGACCCAAATTAAACAATTTAAAGGCAATGCTACCAAATACTAATTGAGTGTATGCAAACTTCTGTCCCACTGGGAATGTGATTAAAGAAATAATAGCTGAAATAAATCATTCTCTCTACTATTATTCTGACATTTCACATTCTTAAAATGAAGTGGTGATCCTAACTGACCTAAGACAAGGAATTTTTACTCTTGATTAAATGTCAAATTGTGAAACTGAGTTTAAATGTATTTGGCTAAGGTGTATGTAAACTTCCAACTTCAACTGTATTTGTGTGTTTGTTATACTACCGTTCAAAAGTTTGGGGTCACTTGGAAATGTCCTTGTTTTTGAAAGAAAAGCACCGTGAAGAGGCGACTCTGGGATGCTGGCCTTCTAGGCAGAGTTCCTCTGTCCAGTGTCTGTTTTTTTGCCCATCTTAAACTTTTATTGGTCAGTCTGAGATATGGCTTTTTCTTTGCAACTCTGCCTAGAAGGCCAGCATCCCGGAGTTGCCTCGTCACTGTTAACGTTGAGACTGGGGTTTTGCGGGTACTATTTAATGAAGCTGCCAGTTAAGGACTTGTGAGGTGTCTTGTTTCTCTCACTAGAGAGACTAATGTACTTGTCCTCTTGCTCAGTTGTGCACCGGGGCCTCCCACTCCTCTTTCTATTCTGGTTAGCGCCAGTTTGCGCTGTTCTGTGAAAGGAGTAGTACACTGTACGAGATCTTCAGTTTCTTGGCAATTTCTCGCATGGAATAGCCTTCATTTCTCAGAACAAGAATAGACTGACGAGTTTCAGAAGAAAGGTCTTCGTTTCTGGCCATTTTGAGCCTGTAATATTAGATATTAGCCATTTTGAGCCTGTAATATCCAGATTCTCAACTAGTCTAAAGAAGGCCAGTTTTATTGCTTCTTTAATCAGTACATCAGTTTTCAGCTGTGCTAGCATAATTGCAAAAGGGTTTTCTAATGATCAATTAGCCTTTTAAAATGATAAACTTGGATTAGCTAACACAACGTACCATTGGAACACAGGAGTGATGGTTGCTGATAATGGGCCTATGTAGATATTCCATAAAAAATCTGCCGTTTCCAGCCACAATAGTCATTTACAACATTAACAATGTCTACACTGTATTTCTGATCAATTTGATGTTATTTTGATGGACATTTATCAAATGCCCAGAATTTTTAAAAATCTTCCCAGTAATGTTTTGGAAACCCTGAGAAGCATGCACACACACACACCACGGTTTCCGCTCCTCTGTCACGCTGCTGCAGCACTCAGTCAAATCACTTACATTCCAACCAATTAGCTAATTGAGTCCTGGGGAATTGTCACAGACTAACTGCACGCATTTGTTCAGCCAGGCCAGGGGTTTGAGATGGCTTCAATTTCACCCACCCTGTGTCTCTGTCCGTTTGTCTGGGAGCACAGAGCCATAGACAGACCATTGTAGTTCACACACTGAGACCAGTCCATACAGGAGTTAACTAGTCAATGGTCCAAGCAGGAAATATCTCCATATGGGCCGACTCTTCATAGACAGCACTCTGTTCATAGTGAAGACTTTCTATTTAGTAGTGTGTGTGGAATGACTCCTTGCAGTGTGTAATTGTACACTGAAATGCCCCCTTAAAATGCTTAGTCAGTCTTCTGTTGTTGACTTTGCTGTGATAACACTATTAGGCTGTCAGTCTGGTTAGTTTTTCATTAGAGAAGTCTGTGCTGTTCCATAAATCAACCCATCATATAGTTATACAGTACAAACATGACAGAGAATCTTTGCACCTCATTCTGTGTGTGACACAAGTCCGTTTCCCTGTTATTCTCTCGTTTTGACAATATCGCTATATTATTTTGGCGCTAGTTGGCTGTATCTGCACCAAAACACCAGTATTTTTCCTTCTGTAGCTTGTTCTCCATCTTTTTAAATAGGGAGCCAATTTGTTTTCAGCACTTTTATTTCCGTGATTTGTCAAATCTTTCTCCTGGCTCTCTCTTGTCCCTCTGCAGCAGACATATTGTTAGCAATATGTTTGGAACATCGAATCGCAATAAAATCACAATGCATATAGAATCATGAGAATTGCAATACATATCGACACTTAAGTATCGTGGTAATATATCGGGAGGTACCTGGCATTTTCCAGCCCTAATGACGGGCAAATTGGCCATACTTTCACATCATGGCCTTGACGTGTGGCCCTCCTCTGTGGCCCTCCTCGCCTCTTTTCCTCTGTGGCGCCCATGTAATGTCTCAGTACACCCTGATGGATGACTGGAGCTCACAGAGATGACAGCCCTGCCGCCTGAACTAGAGAATGACCGTTATGGAATTTTTAGGGCCGATACCGATTTTTTTTGGGTGTCAAGGAGGCCGACAGCTGATATTTTAGGCCGATATTCAATATCATAAAATTTGAACATTTTGATGACATTTCCCAGAGATAGCCATGTATGCATTTAATAACCTCTTAAATGTAATGGAGAAATGTAGATTTCCACCTAAATAGACATACTCAAAAGTAATTGCATGATTCTGACATGCAAAAACGTGGTATATTTGGAGAGAAGACATCTTGGAGATTATGAGGAAATCATCAGAAGATAGATAGGAAATACATAGTTCAGAGCATACACAAAATATATATTTTTTTTTCCCGTCATCTTTCATTGACAAGCTATAAGTGAATTATTGATGACTAGAGCTGGAAACACATCAGATGGCTTCCACAACATGTGAATAATATTTTTTTAAATGGGATTGATAGACCAAACAACTAGAAATGGGCAGCTGTTTTAGTAAGTGGTGTCAGGTGTGGTCACAGGACGTTTCCAAGTGTCCTTAAACCTCTCCAAAGTGGCATGTGTCTGTAAATTAGATAATTCCAGTGCTATTACATATTTGCAATCCCTAAATGCTATTCAGTATAAAAACACAATTTCTACCATATCAACCTCTCAAACATTGTGGTGGTGTTATGTGGTATCCAGGGTACATTCAAGTGTCTTTTCTACCTCTCCAACGTGTCCGAATGTGGTTTTTGCACACTGGATGTGCCTAAAAGTTATTGTTAACTATAAAAACTAAATTTCTACAACACCAACACCAACCTCTCAAACATGGTTCTGGTGTCGGGGGACATACAGGGGATATGGATGCCTACAGCGCGTAAGCAGGCAACATATTTTTGATGCGCAAAGATATAGTCACTCAGTGGACATTCAATGTTGCCATTAAGTAATGCAACAACGTATCAACGTATTCCGTGTTTATTTTGTTTATGCTTCACAACGCTAACCGGCATGTAGGTAGCAGCCATCTTGAAATAAGGTCATCGGCTTGGCCTGCCCTTATGAATTGTTATGCCCATATACAGTAGCAGTCAAAAGTTCGAAATGGGCTGGTTATAAGTTGATTGTACTGCTTGGATAGAGCGAGGCTGCAACTCCGTTCCCTTTCACATTTCCTCACACATCTCTCGCCATCGCTCATATCACTTGCTGCTGTTTACCGCTACTATGTTAATTAGCTCAATGGAGATATTTGCCACCTAGCCATACATGTGCATAATATCTAACAAGGAGTGTGCGGGTAGGAAAAAGGATGAAGAGATGATGCACATTCTGTCTGACTCATCTGTCCATCCGTAGTTTGAGAAGTGAAAAACCACTGATCTACTGCTTTCCTGGTACATAAACATACAGGAAGATTCTTAGGTAGCTAAACCTATTGCCAACCTTTATTAAAATATCCAACCTTGGATATTTTAAAACACATCCATCTTTCCCGATGACGATCCTCTAGTGCATTGGGAAAGTATTCAGACCCCTTGACTTTTTCCACATTTTGTTACGTTACAGCCTTATTCTAAAATTCTATCTACACACAATACCTTACTTGACAAAGCAAAAACAGATTTTTAGACATTTTAGCTAATTTCTTAAAAATAAACGGTTTTCACTTTGTCATTATGGGGTATTTTGTGTAGATTGAGGGGAAAAAATATTTAATCCATTTTAGAACGAGGCTGTAACATAACTGTAAAAAAAGGGAAGGGGTCTGAATACTTTTCGATTTCACTGAAATTCAACTGTCAATTATGAATGGCAGCTGGTCAGATCAGCACACCAGTAAATAGCTAACGTTACACTGCAAGTCAGATGGCTCGTTGCTGAAAATGTTGCATGTTCAAAATGATAACCAGCTAACGTTAGCTAGCTACGTTGGCAATTAGCTCCGATCTGATACTTTAGCACCATGTTTATCTAGCCAGCTAGCTAGCATAGTAGCTAACACCACAGATGAAAAGGTTTGTTATCGTAATCTTTGCTAACAGGTCACATGGACACGAGCCTTATTAGTGAATTAAACTAATATTTGCAACAGGAATTTGATTTTGGTCTCTGTGTCAATTCATCCATTTCTCAATACTGCACCTTTCTTTCTGTTGGCGAATGAGCTAGCTTGCTGCTGCTGATTTTCTCAGCTAGACATTCCTGGTGAGTGGCAACTGGCATAGCAGCAGTTTTTCTATGTCGATGTACTATTGACATAGCCGATAGGGCGACATTGGCATTTTCTAGTCTGTCACGTAGAGTAGGCCAGAAGGCTAAACTGAAAAACCTAACCTCTATCAAATAAAAAGATGACGGAACCGCAAAAGTACTTCTGTGCAGGGGTATTTATTTACATAGTGAATCCGGAAGAAAAACAACAGTACTGCCATCCAAAGTATACATTATGGGGACAGCTTAAAAACAATGCTGCCCCATCAACAGCTCAATCCAAAATGGTTTTCCCCTTGAACTGAAAGAGAGGCTCCTTTTGTAGGGGAAGCCCCTCCCATCAGAACATACCCATCACTAATTAATTAAGCAATTACCTTCAAAGCCTACATTTTCCACTCAGCTAAACATACTGAATTATATACATTGCAACACGTTTCTCATGATACAATATACCAATATAACACATTTACAAAATCCCATCCCTACTGACGTGGAGTCTTCCAATATGCCCATTCACATGAACGAGCCATTCTGGACAGGCACTACAAAGACAGCCCGATTACCGTAGCTCTGGTCCTTATCCCCGCCCGATTACCGTAGCTCTGGTCCTTATCCCCGCCCGATTACCGTAGCTCTGGTCCTTATCCCCGCCCGATTACCGTAGCTCTGGTCCTTATCCCAGCCCGATTACAGTAGCTCTGGTCCTTATCCTAGCCTGATTACAGTAGCTCTGGTCCTTATCCCAGCCCGATTACAGTAGCTCTGGTCCTTATCCCAGCCCGATTACCGTAGCTCTGGTCCTTATCCCAGCCCGATTACCGTAGCTCTGGTCCTTATCCCAGCCCGATTACCGTAGCTCTGGTCCTTATCCCAGCCCGATTACCGTAGCTCTGGTCCTTATCCCAGCCTGATTACCGTAGCTCTGGTCCTTATCCCAGCCTGATTACCGTAGCTCTGGTCCTTATCCCAGCCCGATTACAGTAGCTCTGGTCCTTATCCCAGCCCGATTACAGTAGCTCTGGTCCTTATCCCAGCCTGATTACAGTAGCTCTGGTCCTTATCCCAGCATACCCGGAAGCTACAGAGATGGAGAGGAACAGAACCAACAAACAACGTGCTCATCCATAACATTGATAAGTACAATAAATGTTGCTTAAATTAAACATGAACTCTTGTCTGTATATTCTTTATACCATAAACTGTTACTGACGGGAGGTAAGAATAAAGTGTGAAATGTATGTACTAAGATAGAGAAGTTAACTTCTGTGTCGACCCACATTGTTAACGTAGCTGATAACGGAGCAGGGAGGCGCGCTGAGTGTGTGTGTGTTAGTGTACCACATGCTGCCCGCGGCCAGTGACGGACTTCTCCGTCACACGCCCGGAGACTGACTGACTGACTTGAGTTTTATCACAGACTACCCTCCCCTCTTTCATCCTCCTCCTCAGTCCCACTACTCCTGGCTCTGGGTTTTACCCGCCCACTCCTATATGAAATAGAAAAGTCATCTAAGTACATGGTTGAGTGAAGCAAAACATTTGTCAATAGTGTTCTGCTGGCATTTGTCAGAGCCCACTCATGATGCTTAAAATACAGTGGAAAAAGTTGGTTTGCCTTGGCAGGGATTTCCCGACTCAGAGAGAGATGTTGAGGGAGATCGCAGCAATGTTCAGACGATTACAGATGTTTTTTGTTAACTTCATTTCTTATTCGTCTCCCGCTTGTTTTTACTCTGGCTGGGCCGATGGTGGCATTCCGCCTTCACTGTGTCAGTGACAGCATTTGATGGGTTTACAAACTAGGGTTGTGAACATTTAAACAAAATTGGGATCCTTAACATTAAGACAATCACTTAGAGAAAATCATTTTTTTTCCTTCACAAAATTATAATCTCAGTGCAGTTATCACAACTACCACTAACGGGTCCCGATCATCAACATGAAGGAAAAATGAAAATGAAACAAATACCTAACACAACAATGCTGTAACGTTAGGAGGAGAGAAAAAGGCAGTCTTTTAGCTACTTTATTTTTGTATTATTTATTTCACCTTTATTTAACCAGGTAGGCCAGTTGAGAACAAGTTCTCATTTACAACTGCGACCTGGTCAAGATAAAGCAAAGCAGTGCGCCACAAACAAAACAGTTACACATGGGATAAACAAACATACAGTCAATAACACAATAGAAAAGTATATATACAGTGTGTGCAAATGTAGTAAGATTAGGGAGGTAAGGCAATAAATAGGCCATAGTGGCGAAATAACTGCAATTTAGCAATTCAACACTGGAGTGATAGATATGCAGAAAATGAATGTGCAAGTAGAGATACTGGGGTGCAAAGGAGCAAAAAATAAATGACAATATGGGGATGAGGTAGTTGGGTGGGCTATTTACAGATGGGCTGTGTACAGGTGTGATGATCGGTAAGCTGCTCTGACAGCTGATGCTTAAAGTTAGTGAGGGAGAAATGTCTCCAGCTTCAGTGATTTTTGCAATTCGTTCCAGTCATTGGCAGCAAAGAACTGGAAGGAAAGGTGGCCAAAGGAGGAGTTGGCTTTGGGGATGACCAGTGAAATATACCTGCTGGAGCGCGTGCTATGGGTGGGGGCTGCGATGGTGACCAGTGAGCTGAGACAAGGTGGGGCTTTACCTAGCAAGGACTTATAGATGACCTGGAGCCAGTGGGTTTGGCGACGAAAATGAAGCGAGGGCCAGCCAACGAGAGCATACAGGTCGCAGTGGTGTAGTATATGGGACTTTGGTGACAGACTACATCCAATTTGCTGAGTAGAGTGTTGGAGGCTATTTTGTAAATGACATCGCCGAAGTCAAGGATCAGTAGGATAGTCAGTTTTACGAGGGTATGTTTGGCAGCATGAGTGAGGGATGCTTTGTTGCGAAATAGGAAGCCGATTCTAGATTTCATTTTGGATTGGAGATGCTAAATGTGAGTCTGGAAGGAGAGTTTACAGTCTAACCAGACACCTAGGTATGGTATTTGGTAGGTATTTGTAGTTGTTCTGACTTCTAAGTCAGAAGCCTCCAGAGTAGTGATGCTAGATGGTCGAGCGGGTGCGGGCAGCGATCGGTTGAATAGCATGCATTTAGTTTTACTTGCATTTAAGAGCAGTTGGAGGCCTCGGAAGGAGTGTTGTAGTATGGCATTGAAGCTTGTCTGGAGTAGAGGTCGACCGATTATGATTTTCAACACCGATACCGATTATTGGAGAGCCAAAAAAGCGGATGCCTATTTATTTATATATATATATATATATATTTGTAACAATGACAATTAGAACAATTGTGAATGAACACTTAACTTATTATAATACATCAATGCAATCAATTTAGTCTCAAATAAATAATGAAACATGTTCAATTTGGTTTAAATAATGCAAAAACAAAGTGTTGGAGAAGAAAGTAAAAGTGCAATATGTGCCATGTAAAAAAGCTAACGTTTAAGGTCCTTGCTCAGAACATATGAAAGCTGGTGGTTCCTTTTAACATGAGTCTTCAATATTCCCAGGTAAGAAGTTTTAGGTTGTAGTTATTATAGGACTATTTCTCTCTATACCATTTGTATTTCATATACCTTTGACTATTGGATGTTCTAATAGGTACTTTAGTATTGCCAGCCTAATCTCTGGAGTTGATAGGCTTGAAGTCATAAACGGCGCAATGCTTGAAGTACAGCGAAGAGCTGCTGGCAAATGCAGTGAATGCTTGAAGTACAGCGAAGAGCTGCTGGCAAACGCAGTGAATGCTTGAAGCACAGCGAAGAGCTGCTGGCAAATGCAGTGAATGCTTGCGAGCCTGCTGTTGCCTACCACCGCTCAGTCAGGCTGCTCTATCAAATCATAGACTTACTTATAATATAATAACACAGAAATACGAGTCTTAGGTCATTAATATGGTCAAATCCGGAAACTATCATTTAGAAAACAAAACGTTTATTCTTCCAGTGAAATACGGAACCGTTCAGTATTTTATCTAACGGGTGGCATCCTTAAGTCTAAATATTGCTGTTACATTGCACAACCTTCAATGTTATGTCATAATTATGTACAATTCTGGCAAATTAATTACGGTCTTTGTTAGGAAGAAATGGTCTTCACATAGTTCGCAACGAGCCAGGCGGCCCAAACTGCTGCATATACCCTGACTCTGCTTGCACAGAACGCAAGACAAGTGACACAATTTCCCTAGTTAACCTGTCTGGCTCTGGCGTTCCGCTAGCGGAACTCCTCCCACATTCCAGTGAAAAGGCAGAGCGCGAAATTCAAAAGATATTTTTTAGAAATATTTAACTTTCACACATTAACAAGTCCAATACAGCAAATGAAAGATACACATCTTGTGAATCCAGTCAACATGTCCGATTTTTTAAAATGTTTTACAGCGAAAACACCACATATATTTATGTTAGCTCACCACCAAATACAAAAAAGGACAGACATTTTTCACAGCACAGGTAGCATGCACAAAGCCAACCTAACTAACCAAGAACCAACCAAACTAACCAAGAAACAACTTCATCAGATGACAGTCTTATAACATGTTATACAATAAATCTATGTTTTGTTCGAAAAATGTGCATATTTGAGGTATAAATCAGTTTTACATTGCAGCTACCATCACAGCTACCGTCACAAATAGGACCGAAGCAGCCAGAGTAATTACAGACACCAACGTCAAATACCTAAATAATCATCATAAAACATTTCTGAAAAATCGATGGTGTACAGCAAATTAAAGACAAACATCTTGTGAATCCAGCCAATATTTCCGATTTTTTAAGTGTTTTACAGCGAAAACACAATATAGCATTATATTAGCTTACTACAATAGCCTACCACACTACCGCATTCATTCATCAAGGCATGTTAGCGATAGCAATAGGCACGTTAGCGATAGGGAATAAACCAGCAAAATATATTAATTTTCACTAACCTTCATAAACCTTCATCAGATGACAGTCCTATAACATCAGGTTATACATACACTTATGTTTTGTTCGAAAATGTGCATATTTAGAGCTGAAATCAGTGGTTATACATTGTGCTAACGTAGCATCTTTTTCCCAGAATGTGCGGATATTTTTATGACACTCCAACTATTCTGACCAAATAACTATTCATAAACGTTACTAGAAAATACATGTTGTATAGGAAATGATAGATACACTAGTTCTTAATGCAATCGCCGTGTTAGAATTCTAAAAATAACTTCATTACGACATCCAGCTTAGGTATAGCGAGAGAGTACCCAAAATCTGGGCGCAAACGACTAGTACAACATGTTCGACAGATATATGAAATAGCATCATAAAATGGGTCCTACTTTTGATGATCTTTCATCAGAATGTTGTACAAGGGGTCCTTTGTCGGGAACAATCGTTGTTTGGATTTAGAATGTCCTCTTCTCCAGTCAATTAGCACGGAAAGCTAGCAAAGTAGCGCGAAGCTCTCCTTCCTGAACAAAGGCACACAACGCAACACGCCAAACGTCCCGAATAAATTTCAATAATCTAATAAAACTATATTGAAAAAACATACTTTACGATGATATTGTCACATGTATCAAATAAAATCAAAGCCGGAGATATTAGTCGTCCATAACGACAGCTTATCAGAAGGCAAAACCAGGTCCCTTCACGCGCTCTCCAGAAAACAGGAAACTGGTGACACGTCATGCCGAGAGCTTTTATTCGACCCCAGATCAAGTTATACACTTCATTTCTTCTCTCACTGCCTGTCGACATCTAGTGGAAGACGTATGAAGTGCATCTATACTAATAAATATCAAGGACATTAATAGGCAGGCCCTAGAACAGAGCATCGATTTCAGATTTTCCACTTCCTGTCAGGAAGTTTGCTGCAAAATGAGTTCTGTTTTACTCACAGATATGATTCAAACGGTTTTAGAAACTAGAGAGTGTTTTCTATCCAATAGTAATAATAATATGCATATTGTACGAGCAAGAATTGAGTACGAGGCCGTTTAAATTGGGCACGATTTTCCCCCAAAGTGAAAACAGCGCCCTCTGTCCTCAACAGGTTAAAAGAAATTCATGTTAGCAGGCAATATTAACTAAATATGCAGGTTTAAAAATATGTTCTTGTGTATTGATTTTAAGAAAGGCATTGATGTTTATGGTTAGGTACACATTGGTGCAACGACAGTGCTTTTTTTTTGCGAATGTGCTTGTTAAATCACCTGTTTGGCGAAGTAGGCTGGGATTCAATGATAAATTAACAGGCACCGCATCAATTATATGCAACGCAGGACAAGCTAGATAACTACACATGGTTCATGATATTACTAGTTTAACTAGTGATTATGTTAAGATTGATTGTTTTTTATAAGATCAGTTTAATGCTAGCTAGCACCTTACCGTGGCTCCTTGCTGCACTCGCATAACAGGTGGTCAGCCTGCCACGCAGTCTCCTCGTGGAGTGCAATGTAATCGCCCATAATCGGTGTCCAAAAATGCCAATTACCGAATGTTATGAAAACTTGAAATCGGCCCTAATTAATCGGCCATTCCGATTTAATCGGTCGACCTCCAGTCTGGAGGTTTGTTAACACAGTGTCCAAAGAACGGCCAGAAGTATACAGAATGGTGTCGTCTGCGTAGAGGTGGATCAGAGAATCACCAGCAGCAAGAGCGACATCATTGTATACAGCCCCCATAGAGACTGCCAGAGGTCCGGACAACAGGCCCTCCGATTTGACACACTGAGCTCTATCAGAGAAGTAGTTGGTGAACCAGGCGAGGCAGTCATTTGAGAAGCCAAGGCTATTGAGTCTGCCGATAAGAATGCAGTGATTGACAGAGTCGAAAGCCTTGGCCAGGTTGTTGAAGACGGCTGCACAGTATTGTCTTTTATTGATGGTGGTTATGATATCGTTTAGGACCTTCAGCGTGGCTGAGGTGCACCCAGGACCAGCTCGGAAACCAGATTGCATAGCGGAGAAATTACAGTGGGATTCGAATTGGTCGGTGATCTGTTTGTTAACTTGGCTTTCGAAGACTTTGGAAAGGCAGGGTAGGATAGATATAGGTCTGTAGCAGTTTGGGTCTAGAGTGTCTCCCCCTTTGAAGAGGGGGATGACCGCGGCAGCTTTCCAATCTTTAGGGATCTCAGACGGTACGAAAGAGAGATTGAACAGGCTAGTAATAGGGGTTGCAACAATTGCAGCGGATCATTTTAGAAAGAGAGGGTCCAGATTGTCTAGCCCAGCTGATTTGTAGGGGTCCAGATTTTTCAGCTCTTTCAGAACATCGGCTATCTGGATTTGGGTGAAGGAGAAATGGGGGAGGCCTGGGCATATTGCTGTGTGGGGTGCAAAGCTGTTGACCGAGGTAAGGGTAGCCAGGTGGAAAGCATGGCCAGCCGTAGAAAAATGCTTATTGAAATTGTCAATTATAGTGGATTTATCGGTGGTGACATTGTTTCCTAGCCTCAGTCCAGTGGAAAGCTGGGAGGAGGTGCTCTTATTTCAGTGTCCCAGAACTTTTTGGAGTTTGTGCTACAGGATGCACATTTTCATTTGAAAACGCAAGCCTTTGCTTTCCTAACTGCCTGTGTATATTGGTTCCTAACTTGCCTGAAAAGTTGCATATCGTGGGGGCTATTCGATGCTAATAAGGTACGCCACAGGATGTTTTTGTGCCGGTCAAGGGCAGTCAGGTCTGGAGGGCTATATCTATTCTTAGTTCTACATTTGAATGGGGCATGCTTATTTAAGATGGTGAGGAAAGCACTTTTAAAGAATAACCAGGCATCCTCTACTGACAGGATGAGGTCAATATCCTTCCAGGATACCCGGGCCAGGTCGATTAGAAAGGCCTGGTCGCTGTATTGTTTTAGGGAGCTTTTGACAGTGATGAGGGGTGGTCGTCTGACCGCGGACCCATTACGGACGCAGGCAATGAGGCAGTGATCGCTGAGATCCTGGTTGATGACAGCAGAGATATATTTAGAGGGCAGGTTGGTCATAATGATATCTATGAGGGTGACCGTGTTTACGGATTTAGGTTTGTACCTGGTAAGTTCCATGATCATTTGTGTGAGTTTGAGGACATCTATTTTAGATTGTAGGACGGCCGGGGTTTTAAGCATATCCCCTCGGGAATAGGGGTTGAACTGGGGACTACAGGACCTGGGTTAACCTCTACATCACCAGAGGAACAGAGGAGGTGCAGAAAAGGGTACAGCTAAAGGCTATAAGAACTGGTCGTCTAATGCGTTGGGAACAGAATAAAAGGAGCAGATTTCTGGGCGTGGTAGAATAGATTCAAGACATAATGTACTGACAAGGGTATGGTAGGATGTGAGTCCAGTGGAGGTAAACCTAGGCGTTTATTACCTGGAGCTGTAATGCCTGAGGGAGAATGAGAGGCTCAAAGCAGAGAAGCAGCTTACATACGAGGGAGGGGGAGCAGGATAGCAACCAAGTAGACTCGTGCTGGTGGACTCACTATTTATTTATCATTTAATCTGATTACATAGTACCTGACTTGTTGTATCAAACCGAGAGACTCTAGTTAAGCTAGCTAGCTTGTGTTAGCTATTGTAATTAAGACTACATAACTTGACCTGTGCGCTTCCTCCCCTTCCAAATCCTCCAGTAAATAACAACAAACCCATTCAGGATAAGAAGCTGCCTGCCTGTTGGCTCTTGGTGTTGTAGCCTGTCTTTCTCATTTAACTTTTAGTTCTGTCATCTGTCAATAGCCTAGATGTCTCCTAATTACTTGCATCAGGGAAGCTCTATGACTGTACCCTAGAGCCGGTTTGATGACTTGTGATTGCATGACAACCACAAGCTACACGCACCACTCTCGAAGAAAAGCAAGCACACCAGCAGCATAAATTATAAAACATTAATCACTCCGCGGGAAGCGCAATGTAGACATCTGCATTATGAATTCACATGATTTTAATCTTTAAAAAAAAAAATGTTTTAACTGAAAACCCTCTCAAAAAATGGCTGTTTTGAACAATAAGTAATAGTTTGTTTGCCACATACTTAATACAAACACAGCACTTTACCGGGACTGTTAGGTTACGTCAGGTCCTCCACTGTCCTGATAAACCCCCTCAATCTGCCCTCATAAAACACATCCTCTCACATTACACTGCCTTTATCATCATTGTTTTTCTAGTGGAAATACTCTCTGCACGCATGTGAGTCTAGAAAAGTACTGTTTATTTTTATTTTTTAAATACTCAAAGCCTATGAGTCTTGAACAGTTGAAGTATTCTTCCATTAGTACTTATCCTAGTTTTAATGTTTTTGAATAGTTTCACAACTCACTTCACAAAATGCAACTATTTGCTTAGCTTTGTTTTTTTTGTAACTCGAAAAGAAAACAAATTCTCCAGCAATAACAGCATAGTAATACAAAGTTCTCCACAATCAAAAATGTTCTGTCTCGCAAAGGAAATTGGTATATTGAGGGTTTCCTACAGGAAGCTGTGGTCTCACTGTGAGCTGTGTTGTGCAGAAACGGCCTCCTGACTCGACACAGCAGACAGAGTGACTAGAACTATTCTCGTTGCAGCCTTTGAGAGAGAGAGAGCCTCATACCGTCTTCTTCTACCTCTCCTCTCTTCTCTTGCCCGTGTCCTGGATGCAGTCCCCATGACGAGGCGCTTGCACAGGCTCTCTGTGCTGTGGAAGAACTGGATGTTCTACCAGGAGCCTGAACAACAGAACTCTGAACAGGAACAGAGCCAGGATCAGCTCTCAGAACCAGCAGCCAGAAAGAACTGTGATCGGTCTGAGCAGCTGACTCTGATCTCAGAACAAGAACAGTCTAGTAGTAGAGGTAGCTCTGAGCCCCAGACCTCCAGCACTGAGGCCCAGCTTGGTGATGTGTTTCAGGTGGACAATGCCAGCGAGGGTGAGGGGGCACTGCAGAGGGAGGTGTCCCAGAGACGTTCCCGCCGGCGCTTTCGCAAAGTCAACCCCCGGGGAGAGCGGGAACTGATCACTGACGGCCAGGACCCCACGGTAAGAACGGACGCTAATGTATACTCACTATGTTCCTGAAGTTAAAGGACTTCTACTCGGCTCAGACAGAAAGATGTCATAGACGGCTGTGTCTGAGGTGTCTATGTACCAAGCTTTCTCTGTTTAGTGTAGTGTTGACAGCTGTGGTAAAAGTGTTAAATGAAGTACTTGTTGTGTGGTGTAGATGTTGGTCTATAGCTAGCGATGTGCCCAGGAATACATACCCCGGAGGAAAAAGAGAGTGGAGTTACTGTGTAAAAGTATATCTACTGGTATGTTGGTTACAATTTAGTTTGTTTATAGTGCAGGATTGCATTCCCCCCAAAAAATAGTTGTCACAAGATTGTTTATCTTGAGTGTTGAAAGTTGAATGAAACATTGCAGAGTAAGTCGATTTCATGCCTGTATCCTATATTTACTCCACACTGAACTACCATAGCCATGAAGCCTATTCTATGTTCTGTAGAGGGCTCACTTGGGGTGGGGGGCGAAAGCAGACACATGCCTTTACAGTGAACAGTCATAAGTTAACTTGAGTTATGTTTTATGTAATGACTAAAATGTAAATGTCCTCCGTTGATCCTCCTGACATCTTGTATTTCTCGCACTCTCTCTCGTGCCCTCTCCCTCTCTCTCGCCCTCTCTCTCTCGCGCGCGCCCTCTCTCTCTCGCGCGCGCCCTCTCTCTCTCGCGCCCTCTCTCTCTCTCTCGCGCCCTCTCTCTCTCTGTCGCGCCCTCTCTTTCTCTGTCGCGCCCTCTCTTTCTCTGTCGCGCCCTCTCTTTCTCTGTCGCGCCCTCTCTTTCTCTGTCGCGCCCTCTCTTTCTCTGTCGCGCCCTCTCTTTCTCTGTCGCGCCCTCTCTTTCTCTGTCGCGCCCACTTTCTCTGTCGCGCCCACTTTCTCTCACGCGCTCTCTTCCTCTTTCTCTCTCTCACGCGCTCTCTTCCTCTCTCTCTCTCTGTCACGCCCTCTCTCTCTGTCGCGCCCTAGATTGCACACAGGTGGACAATATGTAAGTTTCACATGATCTGACACATATATATATACAGTATATATACACCTGTTCTGAAAGGCCCCAGAGTCTGTAACACCACTAAGCAAGGGGCACCACCAAGCAAGCAGCACCATGAAGACCAAGGAGCTCTCCAAACAGGTCAGGGACAAAGTTGTGGAGAAGAACAGATCAGGGTTGGGTTATAAAAAAATATCTGAAACTTTGAACATCCCACGGAGCTCCATTTAAATCCATTATCAAAAAATTTAGAATATGGGACCACAACAAACCTGCCAAGAGAGGGCCGCCCACCAAAACTCACGGACCAGGCAAGGAGGGCATTAATCCGAGAGGCAACAAAGAGATCAAAGATAACCCTGAAGGAGCTGCAGAGCTCCACAGCAGAGATTGTAGTGTCTGTCCATAGGACCGCTTTTTAAGACGTACAATCCACAGAGCTGTGCTTTACGGAAGAGTGGCCAGAAAAAAGGCATTGCTTAAAGAAGAAATATGCAAACACTTTTGGTGTTTGCGAAAAGGCAGGTGGGAGACTCACCAAACGTATGGAAGCAGGTACTCTGGTCAGATGAGACTTAAATTTTGCTTTTTTGGCCATCAAGGAAAATGCTATGTCTGGTGCAAACCCAACACCTCTTATCACCCGAGAATACAATCCCCACAGTGAAGCATGGTGGTGCCAGCATCATGCTGTGAGGATGTTTTTCATCAGCAGGGACTGGGAAACTGGTCAGAATTGAAGGAATGATGGATGGCGCTAAATACAGGGAAATTCTTGAGGGAAACCTGTTTGTCTTCCAGAGATTTGAGACTGGGATGGAGGTTCACCTTCCAGCAGGACAATGACCCTAAGCATACTGCTAAAGCAAGATTGCTGTATACCAGCGGAACCCATCCAACTTGAAGGAGCTGGAGCAGTTTTACCTTGAAGAATGGGCAAAAATCAGAGTGTGCCAAGCTTATAGAGACATACCCCAAGAGACTTGCAGCTGTAATTGCTGCAAAAGGTGGCTCTACAATTATTGACTTTGTGGGGTGAATAGTTATGCACGCTCAAGTTTTCAGTTTTTTTGTCTTGTTTCTCACACACACACAAAACATTTGCATCTTTAAAGTGGTAGGCATGTTGTGTAAATCAAATGATACAAACCCCCCAAAAATCCGCTTCAGTAGGTATATTTCACTGGTCATCCCCAAAGCCAACATTTCCTTTGTTCGCCTTTCCTTCCAGTTCTCTGCTGCCAATGACTAGAACAAATTGCAAAAATCACTGAAGCTGGAGACATATGTCCCTCACTAACTTTAAGCATCAGCTGTCAGAGCAGCTTACCTATCATTGCACCTGTACACAGCCCATCTGTAAATAGCACACCCAACTACCTCATCCCCATATTTGTATTTTATCCTCTTGCTCTTTTGCACCCCAGTATCTCTACTTGCACATCATCATCTGCACATCTATACCTCTAGTGTTAATACTAAATTGTAATTATTTCGCCTCTGTGGCCTATTTATTGCCTTACCTCCCTACTCTTCTACATTTGCACACACTGTACATAGGTTTTTCTATTGTGTTATTGCCTGTATGTTTGTTTATCCCATGTGTAACTATGTGTTTGTGTCGGACTTCTTTGCTTTATCTTGGCCAGGTCGCAGTTGTAAATGAGAACTTGTTCTCAACTAGCCTACCTGGTTAAATAAAGGTGAAATAAAATACATTTATAAAAGGAAAGACTCCTGTATCTTTTTAGTGACTGGGTGTAATGATAGACCCACCAAAGTGTTATTAGTAACTTCACCATGCTCAAAGGGATACTCAATGTCTGCTTTTAACTTGTCATTTTACCCATCTACCATACGGTGCCCTTCTTTGTGGCATTGGAAAACCTCCCTGACCTTTTGTAGTTGAATCTGTGTTTGAAATTCTCTGCTCGACTGGGGGACCTTACAAATAATTGTAGGTGTGAGGTATAGAGATGGTAGTCATTCAGAAATCATGTTAAACACTATTATTCCACATAGAGTGAGTCCAAGCAACTTATTATGTGACTTGTTAAGCACATTTCTAGTCCTGAACTTAGTTAGGCTTGCCATAAGAAATCGTTTGAATACTTATTGACTCAAGACATTTCAGCTTTTCATTTTTTTGTTAATTTGTAAAAATGTCAAAAAACATAATTCCCCTTTGACGTTATTTGATATTGTGTGTGTACGCCAGTGACAAAAAATGAATCTAAATGTAATCTATTTAAAATTCAGGGGTGTGAATACTTTATGAAGGCAACTCTTCCGTTGCCATACCATACATGTTGAGGACTTATGGCAAAATCAAACTGGACCATCAGGCTGTGTTGGGTATACCAGACAATAGTGTGTGTGTGACCTGCTGATGACATTGACTGTCATTGATCCTGAAATATGACCCTCCTCCAGGCCAGCCTGCAGAATCCTGGGATGAATTATACTACGATGCATAATGGGATTTAATACGAATGCTGACAAATGAATGATGACTCAGTTGCCCCACTTTATTAGTACATCGGTTGCCTACTTGCCACACACACACTGCCATAGAAGGATATATCACCTCCCTTGGCCTTCAGAACCATGTTCTAAGTGCTTTCCTGGCCGTTCTAAGAGACTATTCCATGGATCATTACATTTCTATGAGACATGGTCTGGTAACTGGGTCACGAATGTCTCAACTTGGCCTGAATAGAATGACTAGGCTACGTTCGTACAGTTGAAGAGTGATCACACTTCTGCAAGTCTCTGCTTTGTCTTGGTGCACGACACCCAGCTACAGCTTGCAGCAGAACCAGGTCGCTAGGCTAGTCGATGGCTTGTGATATTTCACTTCCTGTCAGTCTGCAAGACGTCTGCTGCTGGCTGGGCCTCTCTTCTTCTTATCCTTAGCTAGAGTTAGCGTCTACGTGTGGAAACATCCACGGCTAATAGAACGTAGCCTAGCGCTGGGGTTAGCTTTTAGCGCTTGCAGCTAGTCAGTTATTGGCTGATCATCAGGTCTCAGCTGATATTGCCTCTGTGTGCATTTGAGTCTCATGATCATCAGACTCTGAGTTGATCAGCCAGTAGAGATGCGTAAGTGCTGGCTGGCTGCGCCACATAGAGGGCCTTTGTCTGTCCTGATCCCAGAGATCATTTACACATCTCCCCTAGCCAGGTTCTGTAGGTCATGAGGATATTGGGATGTCTCATGATGACTTCATGCTGTAAAGGGATGATTGCTGACTTGTTGTTGTCACGGAGACCCTCGTCATCTTCGAGAGGTGAACTTGATGTCCTCTGTCTTGTCCCATTTCTGTCCTTGTCTGCTATGTGACGTGTTGTGTGGTACACATCCACTAACCTGTTTCTCTTGTTATCCCATCTCATCCTATTAGCACATTTGACCATGACGGTCTTGATGTGCCCCACTGTCAGAGCTGAACTGCCTGCGGGGTGAGGGATAGAGCTGGGTTGTGTGGTGGTCAGGGGAGATTGGAGGGTGTAGATGGAGAGTGGGGTTTGGGGCAGAGGAGGACTGGCTATTAGAGGAGACCTCTGGGGATTTCACCTCCCTCCTCCTCCTCCTCCTCCACTGAGCCCTGAGGCTGATGGGTGATTTATCACTTCTGTCCTTCTGGAACTAGCCCCCCCTCCTTTCAGCACCTGCTTCTCAGCCTACCAACCACCACCTCTAACCCCCCAGCCCCAGCACACCAGGCTAACATAACACATCAGCCTGCATTGATGTACCATGATACAAACAGTACAAGGCTTTTAACACAGCTGTAATCAACTGCTCTGATATACCACAATAAGAACACAGCAGCTCTAACAAAACCACTGTAATCAGGCCAGGCACGCCGACTACCAGTGTATATACAAGTGTAAGCCCTGGAGAGAGAATGTGTTGTGAAACATGTGAGAAGCAGCATAGTCTCCTGTACTGTACCCGGCCATGGGGAGTGCATCTAGGACCTGGAAATATAGCGCAGGCTACAGTCCAGGCAAGACTTCATCTAAATGTTAACATTGTTCATTCTGTGCTGAGTGTACCACTGCGGCTGCCTCTGGAGCTAATTTGAGGGATTACGTCATCAAAGCTAGGATGACAACCTTGCTGAACCCCCCTCTTCCCTCCTCCTCCCTTCCCCCAGCTCCAGGGGAGGCTCATATTTTCATCCCAGTGCTATCCCAGTGCTGTGGAGCTGGGCTTTTTTGCTGAAGCCAGGCAGGGACTTTACCCTGGGGCTTCAGGGATCACCGGTCCCATACATGCTTGCTAGTAGCAGCCCCCACCCTCTCCTCCTGCACCCTCACATACAAGCAGCACATTCCCTCCAGGCCTCCTCCCCTATATATCTGCTCTCTTCCCTCTCTTCTCCCTGCCCCTCACCTCCCCATCCTCTCTTCTCCCTGCCCCTCACCTCCCCATCCTCTCTTCTCTGGCTGAATCCCAAATCACCCCCTCCTCCTCACCCCTCCAGTTGTATGTTCACGTGCACCTCCACTATATGCACAAGTGTCCCAAAGCTGAGGGAGTGAGAATGATGGAGGGTGTAGTGGCTAATTTGACCCTCCAATAGCCACTTTGACCGAATCAGCTACACTGCTGGCTTCAGAGCGAAGTTGTATCCCATAATGCACTGCGTTATGTTTTTGTTTTGAGCCACCTGTATTCGTTTGACTGATTGACACATGTAACCCAAGTGTTTAGATCTTCTAAAACAACGTGGAATTTCCTCATTTGAATTTCATGCTTGTTTTATTATTTAAATGTGAATTGCATTTGTTTTTTTGATTCCCCTTGCACAGTGCAATCCAGGAGAATACAGCACAGTACAGATCAACAAAACACAGCACAGTAAGGTACAGGACAGCACAGCCCAGAACAGTGGTCTGCTGGAACTCTTTGCGGCTCTGTGGGTAGTGGAGCAGAAAAGCATTGTTACGGCCAAGTACAAACCATTTAATGTGGCCTGTTCAAACAGAAGGATTATTGGCTGTCTGAACTCTCAAGGGTGGGATTATATTTTATAATATGGGTTATATAAAGAGCAATATACCAAAGGCAACATGTTTCATTCTGTTTGGTTAAGATATGTTGATTTGATCCCCTCACCACTCTTAGTCACCCTCAGAGTTTCATCAGCAACGCATGATAACAGAGGTTCCTCCAGTGAGTTGCTAGGGGTGAGGGTCCTCCAGTGAGTTGCTAGGGGTGAGGGTCCTCCGGTGAGTTGCTAGGGGTGAGGGTCCTCCAGTGAGTTGCTAGGGGTGAGGGTCCTCCAGTGAGTTGCTAGGGGTGAGGGTCCTCCAGTGAGTTGCTAGGGGTGAGGGTCCTCCAGTGAGTTGCTAGGGGTGAGGGTCCTCCAGTGAGTTGCTAGGGGTGAGGGTCCTCCGGTAAGTTGCTAGGGGTGAGGGTCCTCCGGTAAGTTGCTAGGGGTGAGGGTCCTCCGGTGAGTTGCTAGGGGTGAGGGTCCTCCGGTGAGTTGCTAGGGGTGAGGGTCCTCCGGTGAGTTGCTAGGGGTGAGGGTCCTCCGGTGAGTTGCTAGGGGTGAGGGTCCTCCGGTGAGTTGCTAGGGGTGAGGGTCCTCCGGTGAGTTGCTAGGGGTGAGGGTTCTCCGGTGAGTTGCTAGGGGTGAGGGGCTGGTTTGGAAGTCCCGCTAAGCCCTCCAGAGTCATCAAACGAGAAAAAGGACAATCTAGGAACAAGGTGGAATCCTATGACACAGACTCCATCGCCCGCCACATGTGGCAGGGGCTCCAGTCATCATAGATTACAAAGGAAGACCCAACCATGATCTGCCCAACGATGCCTCTCTACCAGAAGAACTCAATGCATTTGATTATGCACACTTTGACAAAAACAACACCGAGCCATACATGGGGGGCCCCCGCCGACCCTTGGGTCTGGGTGATCTCACTCTCCGAGGCTGACGTGAGTAAGCTTTTTAATCAGGTCAAGGGGAGGGGATGAGAGGGTAGCTGAGGGTATTCCAGGGCGCGTTCTCAGATCAGCTGGCGGGCATGCCGGATAATATTCCAGGGCGTGTTCACAGATCAGCTGGCGGGCATGCCGGATAATATTCCAGGGCGCGTTCTCAGATCAGCTGGCGGGCATGCCGGATAATATTCCAGGGCGTGTTCACAGATCAGCTGGCGGGCATGCCGGATAATATTCCAGGGCGTGTTCACAGATCAGCTGGCGGGCATGCCGGATAATATTCCAGGGCGCGTTCTCAGATCAGCTGGCGGGCATGCCGGATAATATTCCAGGGCGTGTTCACAGATCAGCTGGCGGGCATGCCGGATAATATTCCAGGGCGCGTTCACAGATCAGCTGGCGGGCATGCCGGATAATATTCCAGGGCGTGTTCACAGATCAGCTGGCGGGCATGCCGGATAATATTCCAGGGCGTGTTCACAGATCAGCTGGCGGGCATGCCGGATAATATTCCAGGGCGCGTTCTCAGATCAGCTGGCGGGCATGCCGGATAATATTCCAGGGCGTGTTCACAGATCAGCTGGCGGGCATGCCGGATAATATTCCAGGGCGCGTTCACAGATCAGCTGGCGGGCATGCCGGATAATATTCCAGGGCGCGTTCTCAGATCAGCTGGGGGGCATGCCGGATAATATTCCAGGGCGCGTTCACAGATCAGCTGGCGGGCATGCCGGATAATATTCCAGGGCGCGTTCACAGATCAGCTGGCGGGCATGCCGGATAATATTCCAGGGCGCGTTCTCAGATCAGCTGGGGGGCATGCCGGATAATATTCCAGGGCGCGTTCTCAGATCAGCTGGCGGGCATGCCGGATAATATTCCAGGGCGTGTTCACAGATCAGCTGGCGGGCATGCCGGATAATATTCCAGGGCGCGTTCTCAGATCAGCTGGCGGGCATGCCGGATAATATTCCAGGGCGCGTTCACAGATCAGCTGGCGGGCATGCCGGATAATATTCCAGGGCGCGTTCTCAGATCAGCTGGCGGGCATGCCGGATAATATTCCAGGGTGTGTTCTCAGATCAGCTGGCGGGCATGCCGGATAATATTCCAGGGCGCGTTCTCAGAGCATGCGCAGAACAGCTGGCGGGCGAATTCATGGTCATTTTCAACCTCTCCTTTTTCCAGCACATTGTAAATATGGTATTGGCACTGACCCTGTATATATGCTAGCTTACTTTCATGTTCTTATTTCTTTTTTTCATGTTTTTTTTCTTCTACTTATTTTTTTTTTAGTACTACTGATATTGATTACTGAATTGTTGGGAAATAGTTTGCAAGAAAGGCATTTCACTGTACCTGTGCACGTGATAATAACTTAACTTGAATTCAGCCTCCCTCTCTTGTTGCTCCTTCCTCCCTTCTCTCCCTGCCCGCTTATCTCCCCCTCTCAGCTACCCTCTCATCCCCTCCCCTCTCTCTCTCATCTCCCCCTCTCAGCTACCCTCTCATCCCCTCTCTCTCTCATCTCCCCCTCTCAGCTACCCTCTCATCCCCTCCCCCCTCTCTCTCTCATCTCCCCCTCTCAGCTACCCTGTCTCTCCTCCCTCTCTCAGCTACCCTCTCATCCTCTCCCCTCTCTCTCTCATCTCCCCCTCTCAGCTACCCTATCATCCCCTCCCCTCTCTCTCTCATCTCCCCCTCTCTCTCTTATCTCCCCCTCTCAGCTACCCTCTCATCCCCTCCCCCCTCTCTCTCTCATCTCCCCCTCTCAGCTACCCTCTCTCTCTCAACTCCCCCTCTCAGCTACCCTCTCATCCTCTCCCCTCTCTCTCTCTCTCTCATCTCCCCCTCTCAGCTACCCTCTCATCCCCTCTCTCTCTCTCATCTCCCCCTCTCAGCTACCCTATCATCCCCTCTCTCTCTCTCATCTCCCCCTCTCAGCTACCCTATCATCCCCTCCCCTCTCTCTCTCTCATCTCCCCCTCTCAGCTACCCTATCATCCCCTCCCCTCTCTCTCTCTCATCTCCCCCTCTCAGCTACCCTCTCATCCCCTCCCCTCTCTCTCGCTCATCTCCCCCTCTCAGCTACACTCTCATACCCTCCCCTCTCTCTCTCTCATCTCCCCCTCTCAGCTACACTCTCATCCCCTCCCCTCTCTCTCTCATCTCCCCCTCTCAGCTACCCTCTCATACCCTCTCTCATCTCCCCCTCAGCTACCCTCTCATCCCCTCTCTCATCTCCCCCTCTCAGCTACCCTCTCATCCCCTCCCCTCTCTCTCTCTCTCTTATCTCCCCCCTCAGCTACCCTCTCCTTCCCCCTCTCGTGTCTCTCTCTCTTGTTCGCTCGCTCTCTCGTGCTTTTGCTCTGTCTTTCTCCTTCCTCCTACAGGTACTGGGTAGGAAGGGAAGGTCCCAGACCTGTACACAGTATAGTACAATACAGTATAGCCCCTCCCAGAACAGTGGTCTGCTGGAGTTCTGTGTGTTGCATTGTGACGGCCAAGTACCAGATGATGGAGTCATCATCCATTAATATGGCCTGTTTAAGCAGAAGGATTATTGGCAGTCTGGACTCTCAAGGGTGGGATTATACTGTATAATATGGGTTATATAATGAGGAATAGACCAGAGGCAACCTGTTTCATGTTAAACACCATTTATTGGAATAGCAGCATTCTGTGTTCACTGTGGTGGGGGTGGTATTTGAGGGGAAGATTACATGGGGAGAATCAATTGTTTTCATCATTATTTTTTGCCTTTTATGAAATAGGCAGTGTGCCAAAATATATGCAAATGAGTGGTGGAAAAATAAAAATAGGTTGGAATATGTAAACCACTACCCCCACCCCCAACCACAGACATACACACACACACACACATAAGCCAAGCAGTTTGTGTGTGTGATTGTTCAGTGCTCACTGAGACATCCTCAGGGATACCGAGTGATTCCGTCTCGCCTCTGTCACTCTCCTAACCACTGCAGGGAGAATGACCCACGTGTGCGATTTCCCCACACACACATTTTAAGCCCCCATTAGAATTCCTATCTGAGTGTTGTTGATCGGAGCAGGGTTGGACATTGTACGGTGTACTGTATATAAGCTTCCTTCCTGGTTGTCAGTACTGTACATGCTCTAATGAAGTGTACAGAAGCCAGCAGCACTGTCTGTAGTTAGAGACCAGTTGTTTGACTGCGGTACCCTGATGTCTGGCCTGTTGAATGATGCAAACATGTCTTCAGGGTGCTGCTTGCCTGCGTTGGCAGTTTGACCTTTTACCCCATGGAAATGTATTTTCATTATCTTGGCCATGTTCGTTGTGAAAACAGGCCTATCTCTTCCCATGTCTGTCTGATTGAAGTGTAGTCACAAAGTTAGCTTCACTGTTTGTAATCTTGATCTTGTGGTTAAACTTTCTCGCATGCGCACGCGCGCACACACACACACACACACACACACACACACACACACACACACACACACACACACACACACACAGAGGAAGCACATCCTGCCTGATGTATGTCCTCTTACTCTCTCACTTCCTTGTCTACCTGAGAAACAAAGCTGCTGTTGTTGATGCAACAAGTAGAATCCATCATGAGAAAAGGCTGTGATATAGTGTGCTGCTCAGTAGAGCATTTAGACAGCTGATGACTGAACCTGTGTGTTGGTTTGGGAGGATTTGAGAGATGAAGAGATGTTCATAAGCAAGCATTCCTCAAGGTTCCTCTGGCTGTTGAAGAAGGAATTTAGCCATGTGCAGAGCCTCCCCCTCTGTTTGTGTTCTGAGTCCGGGATTGTAAAACAGAGGATTGTAGAGGTGTGTTTGTGCCTTCTATTAAATGTTGAAGGGAGCTGCAGCTGACTCTCACACTCTCTCCCTTGTATACCAACCTGGAATCCATTACATGAGAAGTCCTTTTATTCCTGCTGAGAGGCCGGGAGCACTGTGTCTCTCTCTCTCTTTATCTCTGTGTCTCTCTGCATCTCTCTCTGTATCTCGCTCTCTCTATCCTCTCTCTCTCTGTGTCTCTCTCCTCTTTATCTCTGTGTCTCTCTCTCTCTCTCTCTGTATCTCTCTCTCTCTGTATCTCGCTCTCCTATGGACAGCGCTTCCAGGGAGGCTCCATGTGCTGGCCTGCTATTGGCTGCTCGCTAAAATAATGATGTCATCCTTTAGCAGCACGCGGTAGCGTGTGGGGCGTGGAGCCGAGTGGAGAAACAGGCTTCAGTTCCCCCCCTCTTCATAACAGTGGTGCAGAGAGAGAAGACATCCCCTTCTGTCCGCTGAGCAACACTGACACATTACTCAACAGCAGATTTGATCAGAGGAGCTTCTCTGTGCTTTAGTAAAGGCTGTATGTAAGGTGAGGCTGCCATGCTCCTCTATAGCCACACCAGAGGAATTCAGAAGTCTTAGAGAGTCAACATTATTTCTGGTTTCACATCCCCATCCCTCACTGCTGGCCTGCCCCGTACAGAGTAGTAGTTGTTTTGGTCTGGGTTTCTTTGTAACAGAGAAAGGGTTTGGACCTCTTATTTTCAGTACATTTCTCAGATCTTAGTTTGGTGCTGCAGGTCTCTGTCCCAGGTGTTTTTCATTGGGCTTTAATAATGCAACTGGATCTTGTGCTATAAATCAAAGCCATCGACACAATTTCAAATTCTATTTCACAACCAGGCACAATTGGAGCTTTTGTGAAAGGGAAGACATTAGCATATTTCCCATGCAGACCCGTGCAGATGACATGCTGTGATTTATGCTTTTTCTTTTGTTATTTATGCATTTATTTAAAGGGACGGCAGTGACTGAATACACAAAGCTTTATGTGGCTGCTTGATCAGTAAAGATGCTCCCTCCCCTCTCTCAACTGTCTTTCTCTCTCCCTCTGTCACTCTCTTTTTCTCTGTCACTTCTGTCTTTCTCACCCTACCTCTCTCCGCTCCCTCTAGACAGCCAATCGGTCTAATGCAGTTTCCCCCAGCACTCTCTCTCCCCTCCGTCTCTCCTCTCCTCCCTCCGTCGCTCTCTCCTCCCTCCGTTGCTCTCTCCTCCCCTCGTTGCGCTCTCCCTCCCTCCCTCCCTCCCTCCCTCCCATCGCACTCTCCTCCCTTCCATCGCTCTCTCCTCCCCCCTCCCTTCCATTGCTCCATTGCCCTGCACAGGTGATGTCATTATTTTTCAGCCGGGCTCTTCCCTCCCTCCCTCCCTCCCTCCCTCCCTCCCTCCCTCCCTCCCTCCCTCCCTCCCTATTAGTTGTTGACGTTGGCCTGGGTCTATGCACTCTGAGCTGGGGAGCGGGAGCAAGCAGTCTGGCCCCTCTGGAGATGGACAAGCATGCACACTGCTGGAGCGCTATAGAGGGAGAGAGAGGGGGGGAGGAGGAGGAGAGCTGCAGTGAGCCAGGCTGTGTGAGGAGGAACACTGAGCGGAGCGCAGGCTGACTGACTGGAAGTCCTGCTAGAGGTCTCTCTCTGGGACTTGACAGCACTGGAGAATAGGCTGTCTGCCACTGTTACAAACAGGTTAAAAAGAAGAACACTGCCAGGGACTTTAAACTCTGAGGCGAACAATATCTCTGAGGACTTTCTCAACACTTTGACTTCTCTCTAAGGGCATCCTACAGTGGTGGAGTTCACAGCACAACTGAATTTGAGCAAGTTTGCAGGATCACTGATCATGGAGGCTGTGGCTTTGCAACCTGCTTTGTCTTCAGGATTTTCTGCTTTCAGCACTCTGGAGCTGCTGAATGAACAAGCTTTTCTGCAATGAGTCGGTCTTCCTCCAGCTTTTTAAATGCATTTCTTGATTTTTATGGGGGAGTTCAGAAGTGATCCTCTGAAAGCTTCTCTCGCCATCGGCATTGGCTTCTTGATTGACATCTGATAGTCACTGCCAGAACCTAAATGAACATAACAAAGTGACAGTTAATGTCTGAGGATGTTTGGACAACATTGAGGATTGATCTCTTTCAGGGCAATTTCCTTTAGTCCCTTGGGAAGAATCCTCAATCTGATCGGCGTCGTCTTTCCTTTTCCTTTAGGTGTTGAAAGGGGAAACTTTCCCTCCCTGCTCTGGAAATGGCTTTCCTCGTCCGTTGCTATGCCAACTGCTTGCAGCCGTGGTCCTCCAAAGTAAGCGATGTGGTAATCCTTTCTGTGGCCAGAGCACTGTGCTGGGTGTTGCCCTGTGCTGGGTGATGCCCTGTGCTGGGTGATGCCCTGTGCTGGGTGTTGCCCTGTGCTGGGTGTTGCCCTGTGCTGGGTGTTGCCCTGTGCTGGGTGTTGCCCTGTGCTGGGTGATGCCCTGTGCTGGGTGTTGCCCTGTGCTGGGTGTTGCCCTGTGCTGGGTGTTGCCCTGTGCTGGGTGTTGCCCTGTGCTGGGTGATGCCCTGTGCTGGGTGATGCCCTGTGCTGGGTGATGCCCTGTGCTGGGTGATGCCCTGTGCTGGGTGATGCCCTGTGCTGGGTGATGCCCTGTGCTGGGTGTTTCCCTGTGCTGGGTGTTTCCCTGTGCTGGGTGTTGCCATGTGCTGGGTGATGCCCTGTGCTGGGTGATGCCCTGTGCTGGGTGATGCCCTGTGCTGGGTGATGCCCTGTGCTGGGTGATGCCCTGTGCTGGGTGTTGCCCTGTGCTGGGTGTTGCCCTGTGCTGGGTGATGCCCTGTGCTGGGTGATGCCCTGTGCTGGGTGATGCCCTGTGCTGGGTGTTGCCCTGTGCTGGGTGTTGCCCTGTGCTGGGTGATGCCCTGTGCTGGGTGTTGCCCTGTGCTGGGTGATGCCCTGTGCTGGGTGATGCCCTGTGCTGGGTGATGCCCTGTGCTGGGTGATGCCCTGTGCTGGGTGTTGCCCTGTGCTGGGTGTTGCCCTGTGCTGGGTGTTGCCCTGTGCTGGGTGTTGCCCTGTGCTGGGTGTTGCCCTGTGCTGGGTGTTGCCCTGTGCTGGGTGATGCCCTGTGCTGGGTGTTGCCCTGTGCTGTGTGTTTCCCTGTGCTGTGTGTTTCCCTGTGCTGTGTGTTTCCCTGTGCTGGGTGTTGCCCTGTGCTGGGTGATGCCCTGTGCTGGGTGATGCCCTGTGCTGGGTGTTGCCCTGTGCTGGGTGATGCACTGTGTTTGGGTGTGAACCTTACAGCCCCCGTTAAACCACTGTTTGGATCATTTCATCATGCATGCTTTGCTGTAAATTCGAATGCATAATTTGGACTATAGCGTATATTTATTAATTGAACATTCATAATTCACAATGCATTCTGCATTATTTGTACCGAGCGACAGGTTTGTGTGGTAGAACACAATGTATGAACGAGTAGTTTTCCCTGGTATGAATGATGAAATAACTTTGCACTGCTTGATGAAGCTGAATTCACAGCATGAAGGGGGAATGAGTGTGTATGGCTCGGTCACGGTGCTCGGTCACGGTGCTGTGCTGGACAGGTGGGGTCTCCCCTTACTTGACTGTCAGATTGACTGTTTTGTCCACCTGAGCTGCGGAACATATGGCTGGCTCTATCTTGTGGTAGGCCCTCAAACAGAGGCACTGAGGCGTCCTGACAGACTGCCTGTGAAATCAATGTGTTGCCATGGGACCAGACATCTTGGTGTTGAGAGCTTCCAAGATGTTTGTCTGAATTATGGGAAGTGAGGTGTCTTGATTAGTAGGGATGTAATGATTCACCGATACGCATCGGTCCCCGCTTTTTCAATCATTTACTCAAATTTGTTGGTCACACCAGCAAGGAAGAGGTGAAGTGAGCGGGACAACTGGCCCTAACTGGTTCTTCTCCAGCAGGTGTTTATTTTTAAAAAAATTGCTCACCAAGCAAGGAGTTTTGTTGAATTTGGTTAACAAAAAATGTAGTGGCTTATTTGATTGAATGTAAGTTGTGTAGTGCTTAGGTTGTTACGCGTGTACTCATAATTAAGACATCTAGGCAACTTTGAGAAAAAAACACTAAGAGTTGTGCCTGTTACTCACACATGTATCTGCCCTCACATTGTCCCACCTGATCTTGCCTCCTCCCGACTGCCATCTAGACTGAGTATGTTTTCACTCCAACCCTATTCCTGGATAGCTACCGTCCTGTAGGTTTTCACTCCAACCCTGTTCCTGGAGAGATACCCTCCTGTAGGGTTTAACTTCTTTGGGACTGGGGGGCAGTAATGAGTAGCTTGGATAAAAAGGTGCCCAGAGTAAACTGCCTGCTACTCAGGCCTAGAAGCTAGAATATGCCTATAATTAGTCGATTTAGATAGAAAACACTCTGGCTGGCAGAGATTTATGATAAAAACATCCTAAAGATTGATTCTATACTTCGTTTGACATGTTTCTACGAACTGTAATATGACTTTTCGTCTGAACTTTCACCTGGACTTGCCCGCGCCTCCTGAGTTTGGATTTGTGGAATTTTAGATCCACTTCTCCTTAATGCAACCGCTGTGTCAGATTTCAAAAAAACTTTACGGAAAAAGCACACCATGCAATAATCTGAGTACAGCGCTCAGAGCCCAAACAAGCCATACAGATATCCGCCATGTTGTGGAGTCAACAGAAGTCAGAAATAGCATTATAAATATTCACTTACCTTTGATGATCTTCATCAGAATGCACTCCCAGGAATCCTAGTTCCACAATAAATGTTTGTTTTGTTCGATAAAGTCCATTTATGTCCAAAAACCTCCTTTTTGTTCGCGCGTTTAGTTCCAAAATTGAAATTGATGACGTGCAGGCCAGACGAAAAGTCAAACAGTTCCGTTACAGTTCGTAGAAACATGTCAAACGATGTATAGAATCAATCTTTAGGATGTTTTTAACATAAATCTTCAATAATGTTTCAACCGGAGAATTCCTTTGTCTGTAGAAATGCGATGGAACGCAGCTAACTCTCACGGGGAGTTAGCTGCCTGAGTGAGCCCGTGGCACTCTGCCAGACGCATGCCCTCAATCAGCTCTCATTCCCACATCCTTCACAGTAGAAGCAACAAACAATGTTCTAAAGACTGTTGACATCTAGTGGAAGCCTTAGGAAGTGCAATATGACCCCATAGACACTGTATATTGGATAGGCAAACCTACAAACCTCAGATTTCCCATTTCCTGGTTGGATTTTTTCTCAGGTTTTAGCCTGCCATATGAGTTCTGTTATACTCACAGACATCATTCAAACAGTTTTAGAAACTTCAGAGTGTTTTCTATCCAAATCTACCAATACTATGCATATCCTAGGATCTGGGCCTGAGTAGCAGGCAGTTTACTCTGGGCACCTTATTCATCCAAGCTACTCAATACTGCCCCCAGCCATAAGTAGTTAACCCACTGTTCCTAGGCCGTCATTGTAAATAAGAATTTGTTCTTAACTTACTTGCCTAGTTAAATAAAGGTTAAATAAAAATTGGAACTGCCCTGCTCTGACACTTCTATGACAGGAGACAAAACCTCTTCATCCATAGTTGAGCCCTGTGTAGTCCCGTGTAAAATCCTCTGTATGAGACCACCATGAGATGAGAAGCAGCCTGTTTGAAGACGGGTCTAGTGAGAATTGTTTGCCGCCCGTCGGTGATGAGATGAGCAGACCTCTGAAATGTTAATGAGGTTTCCCATGAAGCCCATCAGCTCAAGTACCAGACTGACTGAAGCTACAGTATGGTCGGAAATAGCGTTGTCATCATAACTTGTGTTGTGCCCAAGCTAATCCTATTAATTCGTGTCTACTTTTTGAAGAGAGCGTTTCTGACGCTCACTTGTTGGCCGTCCAGACTATTTACTCCCATTTCTTTTGATGTACAGTTATATGGCTTGGAATGTTTATGTTCTGCCTTTTTGGTTTTCATCTTAACGAGGTTCACTGCCAGTATTAATCTACTGAAATCCTTCTCATCAGTTATGTTTGAGGACAGAGCTGGACTTCAGGACTATTGACTGCTGAACAACTCATCAGTTGGTGTTGAATATTGATGTTGAGAACCATGCCTTAATGAATATTCAAACACTTTGGAATAAGATTAACAAGGGGGCGACTCTGATTCACTCTGGAACGGAAGCTTGGCAACAGATGACAGAATTCTAAATATGGGCCACTACTCTCCCTGTCTGGAACCCTATGAACCTCCCTGGAGCCGGTCTCCTCCCTCTGTGTCACTGTGAATTCCTGGTTCTGACTGGCTCTGGCTTTAGTTTGTTTTGATGGGCCTGAGAGAGACCAGAGTCACTGGTAGTACACTATATAGGGAATAGGGTGTCATTTGGATGTACATTTGTCTGTGTAAGTGAACTTCCAGGCAGGGTTCTTAATGGAACCCAGAGCACATTAGAGTTTTTAGAATCCATCCATTCTCTCCTGTTGACTGCTCTGGTCTGGGATCAGGGCAGGTGTCAAGGGTTTGCTAACTTTAAGGCTTGTTGCCTTGTTCTGTTCTGCCGTGTTGATTTTTATTAGCTCGTTGGCCGCTGTCTTTCCTTCCCTCAGGGGAGAGTGCTTCCCTGCTCAAGTGTAGGGCGCTTAGTCTTGCTACCTCAGCAATCAATGGGGTTGCAGAACTTTGGCATAATCAGTGTGGATTGATTACCTTTGAATAGTAATGGAGGCGGAGGGGAGAAAAAGCTGCAGTGAAATGGATCCAGGGGCAGGGCAGTCAGGCAGGGGGAGGGTGTCCTGTCGACAGGCTCTGCTGGTGGGGTAACTGTCTCTCAGCCCAGCCTCTAGCTCTCACTAGATATGGAGCTTCTCATCCAAGCATCTTTTATCATCAGGATGGATGGAGTCAGATTTAAAGCATTTTATCATATCCAAAGTATTATTTGAATGTGTACTAGGTAGGAAAAGATGAGGGGGGGAAATATTGGCAATCAACATGTAAAAAATCAATACATATCTTTGTTGCTGTGATGCATTGTCTTTGGAAGATTGTTAAATACTAGTTTCGTTTAACAGTAATGGGGCTCTATTTCATCATTTTAGATAACATTGCAGTTCTTTGTGAAGCTGCAATGGGTAAAAGATAGGCCTAATTCACACATTTGATTACATTCACATTTTTTTCTTGTCATTTGGTATTACTGGATGTGCACACAAGGGGCGCTATTTCTAAAAACTCACTCACAAATAGCGCACAAAACTATTTTGGCAACCGGGATCTTGGTCCAGGAGGGGATTGAATGTCTCTGCTGTAACCAAGAAGCTTGATCTTGACATCTAGCCACGTAGCTAACAAATTAGCTAACCAAATGCATAGCTGGAGCCCTTGGCTGGATATAATTTATTTGACACGTCTTAGATTTCTTATAGTTATGCTTAACTTAAGCAGTGGCGTAGCACGCACCCCCGCAGCCAACGAAACGGTATTGAAATCATACCGTATGTGTATTTCGAAATGCCCCGGTATATCACCCAAACCTACTACCTTTCTACTGACCTCCCTCCCTCCTTCCCCTCCCTACCTACAGTGCCTTCAGAAAGAATTCACACCCCTTGACTTATTCCACATTTTGTTGTTACAAAGTGGAATAAAAAAACGAAACATTTTAGAATAAGGCTTTAACGTAATGTAGAAAGAGGGAAAGGGTCTGAATACTAAATGCACCGTAACTGTAACTTGTAGGTCACTCAGGAACATCCACTGTCTTCTTGGTAAGCAACTCCAGTGTAGATTTGGCCTTGTGTTTTAGGTTATTGTCCTGCTGCAAAGGGAATTAATCTCCCAGTGTCTGGTGGAAAGTAGAGTTGAAAGGCGGGAACACGGTTACCAAGATTTACTGCCCAAAACCACTCCCTTTTCCCAGGATAAATAACTGCGAGGATCCGGTAAATTATTCATATGAACAGCATGATGTGAAATGGAACTGTTAAATATTATGCAATTTCTAAATCTGTCTTCTCTAAGGCCTTCTCTCTGCTATCTGTATGATCAAGCATCAACGCTCAGGGTGGTGACATGCAGCTAATTTCAGTATGGAGCGCAGTTCACAATGCATGTAGACCTATCATCTATCTCAGGGTAACATTTTTTCTTGTGACACGTAGGTTCTGTATTTGCCGCAGCATAGCCTATGCTACAGTAATATAAGGACCAAATGCGCATCTAATTTATGTCTTCATCTGACTTTTGGGGGTCACCTTTTTTTTGTTTTTTTGTTGTTGTTGTCTTAATTCAGATGCAGAGTTTTAAAATAGCCTATCACTCGAATATTGTTGCATTAAATCAGTGCACGCGTGAGCGCTCTCTCGCAGTCTTCCTCAATTCCATTCAAATTGCATCCAAAATAGATCATCCTGTTCAAGATTGATGTGGGCATTAACAGTACCAGTCAAAAGTTTGGACACACATACTGATTCAAGTGTCGGTTGATTGTGGAGGCCAGGTCATCTGATGCAGCACTCCATCACTCTCCTTCTTGGTCAAATAGCCCTTACACAGCCTGGAGGTGTGTTGGGTCATTGTCCTGTTGAAAATCAAATGATAGTCCCACTAAGCGCCAAAACAGATGGGATGGCGTATCGCTGCAGAATGCTGTGGTAGCAATGCTAGTTAAGTGTGCCTTGAATTCTAAATAAATAACCAACCGTGTCACCAGGAAAGCACCATCACACCTCCTCCTCCGTGCTTCACGGTGGGAACCACACATGCGGAGATCATCCGTTCACCTACTCTGTGTCTCACAAAGACACAGCGGTTTGAACCAAAAATCTCAAATTTGGACTCATCTGACCAAAGGACAGATTTCCACTGGTCTAATGTCCTTTGCTTGTGTTTCTTGGCCCAAGTAAGGCTCTTCTTATTTGTGTCCTTTTGTAGTGGTTTCTTTGCAGCAATTTGGGTTGGTATACAGAAGATGGTAAAATACCAACTCCATACTATGGCAAGAACAGCTCAAATACGCAAAAAGAAACGACAGTCCATCATTACTTTAAGACATGAAGGTCAGTCAATCCGGAACATTTCAAGAACTTTGAAAATTTCTTCAAGTGCAGTCGCAAAAACCACCAAGCGCTATGACGAAACTGTCTCTCTTGAGGACCGCCACAGGAAAGGAAGACCCAGAGTTGCCTCTAATGCATAGGATAAGTTCATTAGAGTTAACTACACCTAAGATTGCAGCCCAAATAAATGCTTCACAGAGTTGAAGTAACAGACAAATCTCAACATCAACTGTTCATAGGTGAATCAGGCCTTCATCTCACAATACAAGTGATTGGCTCAAACATATTAAGAAGGAAATAAATTCCACAAATGAACTTTTAACAAGGCACAACTGTTAAATTAAATGCATTCCAGGTGACTACCTCATGAAGCTGGTTGAGAGAATGCCAAGAGGGTGCAAAGCTATCATCAAGGGTGGCTACTTTGAGGAATCTCAAACATAAAATATATTTTGTTGAACACTTTTTTGGTTACATGATTCCATATGTGTTATTTCATAATGTTGATGTCTTGACTATTAGTCCACAATGTAGAAAATAGTAAAAAAATATAGAAAAACCCTTTGAGTAGGTGTGTCCAAACTTTTGACTGGTACTGTATACACATGTCCTAGCCTACAGGTAATACATGCAATGCAGTATTAGCCTCATAGTTAGTTAATGAATGACGGGCTGTACATAATAAGCTTCTAATTTAGAGCATTTGTCTCTTGTGCAATACGCACACACCTGTGCTCCACTGGCCTCTCCATAATAAATGCTCCTTAGCTCTTGGAGTCCCATACAAGAACAGCTAGACTAGAATAGCTTGCTGGACATTTTTTTGTGCATTTCTTATACCAATAGACTTTTCTAAGAGGGTATGCAAGCTCTTTAAAAAAATCATGTATATACATTTTGAATACAGCAGCCAATAGAAGTCACGGATAGTTTGAAACAAGAGTGATGGCGGTAAGCTAGATCAGTTGTTTATTCAGACCCATAACCATTCAATCTTCCTGAAGAGAAGTGAAAGCTGTGTGTATCTGTTTCTAGTCCTATATTATGCAAATGTGTCATTAGAATGAGGATAAGGACAACTGTTGAAAGCGAGGAAGGGAATGAAGTAACAATAGAGAGAAAGAGGCTATAAAAAAATGAGTCGGCCAACTAATTATACAAATAGGCCATATTATTTTTCACAATTCAAATCTAATTCGCTAGCCTATGCTTGTAACTTTGAAAGCTGCATGTGCTGCACCAGAATTGCATGTTCTCTCCCAACTTCGTATCATAATTTGGAAGTGTATCATTCCAGTCCATATAATACAGTACAGTAATACAGTTCACACTCAAAAGATTAGCCTACTGCAGCTTGTTTCATTTATTTACCCAAGAGAGAATATTGCTAGCTACATCAATGGGATTTTATGTGTTTATGTCGTACGTAATGTGCACTAGCCTATATCTCATATATGTATTGGATAACAGCACAATTTGGGTTTTTGTGCTTGGGCTCATAAATTGTATTTTATTGTAGCTCTTATAAAATGTATGTAATGTATGGCTCATGAGGCTCAGGTAGCATCAGGATTGAATTTTCCATCAAATCCAGACAGATTTTGATGCTTTTGAATTAAACTCCGTTTTTAATATTCAACCCTAGTGGAAAGCAAACTGAAGCAGGTTTTCGTCTAGGGTTTAGCCTGTGCTTGGCTCCATTCAGTTTCTTCTTTTTTTTACCTGAAAAACTCCCCAGTCCTTAACAATTACCAGCATACCCATAACATGATGCAACCACCACTATGCTTGAACATATGGAGAGTGGTACTCAGTAATCTGTTTGGGGCAAATCCAATCCAACACAACACTTTGTATTCAGGACTAAAAGGGAATTGCTTTGCCACATTTCTTGCAGTATTACTTTAGTGCCTTGTTGCAAATATGATGCATGTTTTGAAATGTTTTTATTCTGTACAGGCTTCCTTCTTTTCACTGTCAAGGTTAGTATTGTGGAGTAACTACAGTGTTGTCGATCCATCCTCAGTTTTCTCTTATCACAGCCATTAAACTCTATAACTGTTTTAAAGTCACCATTGACCTCATGGTGAAATCATGAGTGTTTTCCTTCCTCTCCAGCAACTGAGTTAGGAAGGATGCCTGTATCTTTGTAGTGACTGGGTGTATTGATACACCATCCAAAGTGTAATTAATAATTTCAACATAGTCATAAGGATATTCAATGTCTGCTTTTTAAAAATGTTACACATCTACTGACCGAGCTCCCTACCTACCTACCTACCGACCTAGCTTCCTACCGACCTAGCTCCCTACTGACCTAGCTCCCTCCCTCCCGACCTAGTTCCCTCACTCCGACCTACCTACCGACCTAGCTCCCTGTCTACCGACCTACTGACCTAGCTCCCTGTCTATCGACCTGCCGATCTGGCTGCCGACCTGGCTGCCTGCCTGCCAATCTAGCTGCCGACCTAGCTCCCTCCCGACCTACCTACCTACTGACCTTGCTCCCTGTCTGCCTATCTACTGACCTAGCTCCCTACCGACCTAGCTCCCTCCCGACCTACCTACCGACCTAGCTCCATCCCGACCTCCCTACCTACTGACCTAGCTCCCGACCTACCTTACCTACCTACTGACCTAGCTACCTACCTACCGACCTAGCTCCCTACCTACCTACTGACATAGCTCCCTACCTAGCTCCCTACTGACCTAGCTGTCGACCAAGCTAGCTACTGACCGAGATCCCTACCGACCTAGCTACCGACCGAGCTCCCTACCTACCTACCTACCGACCTAGCTTCCTACCGACCTAGCTTCCTACCGACCTAGCTCCCTACTGACCTAGCTCGCTCCCGACATACCTAGCTCCCTACTGACCTAGCTCCCTTCCGACCGACCTAGTTCCCTCACTCCGACCTACCTACCGACCTAGCTCCCTGTCTACCGACCTACTGACCTAGCTCCCTGTCTATCGACTTGCCGATCTGGCTGCCGACCTGGCTGCCTGCCTGCCAATCTAGCTGCCGACCTAGCTACCAACCTAGCTGCCGACCTAGCTCCCTCCCGACCTCCCGACCTACCTACCTACTGACCTTGCTCCCTGTCTGCCTATCTACCGACCTAGCTCCCTACCTCCCTACCGACCTAGCTCCCTACCGACCTAGCTCCCTCCCTCTCGACCGACCTACCAACCTAGCTGCCTCCCTCCCTCCCTCTCGACCGACCTACCAACCTAGCTGCCTCCCTCCCTCCCTAGCTCCCTCCCTCCCGACCTACCTACTGACCTAGCTCCCTGTCTATCGACTTGCCGATCTGGCTGCCGACCTGGCTGCCTGCCTGCCAATCTAGCTGCCGACCTAGCTACCAACCTAGCTGCCGACCTAGCTCCCTCCCGACCTACCTACCTACTGACCTTGCTCCCTGTCTGCCTATCTACCGACCTAGCTCCCTACCTCCCTACCGACCTAGCTCCCTACCGACCTAGCTCCCTCCCTCTCGACCGACCTACCAACCTAGCTGCCTCCCTCCCTCCCTCTCGACCGACCTACCAACCTAGCTCCCTCCCTCCCGACCTACCTACTGACCTAGCTCCCTGTCTATCGACCTACCTATCTACTGGCCTAGCTCCCTACCTATCTACTGACCTAGCTCCCTACCTATCTACTGGCCTAGCGCCCTCCTATCGACCTACATACCTACTGACCTAGCTCCCTGTCTACCGACCTACCTACTGACCTAGCTCCCTCCTATCAACCTACATACCTACTGTCCTAGCTCCCTGTCTACCGACCTACCTACTGACCTAGCTCCCTCCTATCAACCTACATACCTACTGACCTAGCTCCCTGTCTATCGACCTTCATATCTACTGGCCTAGCTCCCTACCTATCTACTGGCCTAGCTCCCTACCTATCTACTGGCCTAGCTCCCTACCTATCTACTGGCCTAGCTCCCTACCTATCTACTGGCCTAGCTCCCTACCTATCTACTGGCCTAGCTCCCTACCTATCTACTGGCCTAGCTCCCTACCTATCTACTGGCCTAGCTCCCTACCTATCTACTGGCCTAGCTCCCTACCTATCTACTGGCCTAGCTCCCTACCTATCTACTGGCCTAGCTCCCTACCTATCTACTGGCCTAGCTCCCTACCTATCGACCTTCATATCTACTGGCCTAGCTCCCTACCTATCTACTGGCCTAGCTCCCTACCTATCTACTGGCCTAGCTCCCTACCTATCTGCTGGCCTAGCTCCTTACCTATCTACTGGCCTAGCTCCCTGCCTAGCTCCCTGTCTACCGACCTACCTACTGACCTAGCTCCCTCCTATCAACCTACATACCTACTGACCTAGCTCCCTGTCTATCGACCTACCTATCTACTGGCCTAGCTCCCTACCTATCTACTGGCCTAGCTCCCTACCTATCTACTGGTCTAGCTCCCTACCTATCTACTGGTCTAGCTCCCTACCTATCTACTGGCCTAGTGCCCTCCTACTGACCTAGCTCCCTGTCTACCGACCTACCTACTGACCTAGCTCCCTCCTATCGACCTACATACCTACTGACCTAGCTCCCTGTCTATCGACCTACCTATCTACTGGCCTAGCTCCCTCCTATCAACCTACATACCTACTGACCTAGCTCCCTGTCTATCGATCTTCATATCTACTGGCCTAGCTCCCTACCTATCTACTGACCTAGCTCCCTACCTATCTACTGGCCTAGCGCCCTCCTACTGACCTAGCTCCCTGTCTACCGACCTACCTACTGACCTAGCTCCCTCCTATCGACCTACCTATCTACTGGCCTAGCTCCCTACCTACCTAAATAACTACTGACTTCCCTCTGTCCCAAGCCTTTTCAAACCAACAACATACACACAGCAGAGAGACAAAGGGTATCTCACAAATGGCACCCTATTCACTATATAGTAGAGCACCTCACTATTTGATGGAATAAGGTGCCATTTGGTACGTATCCATAGAATTAGGCTTTTGTTGTTTTTCTGAATGGTCATTTACCATGAGGGATGAGCTGGGGGCCGATCGCCTGGTCTTCCTGTCCAGATCACACCATAGACCTCCCTGGACACTGAAAGCTCTCTGCCAGCCCAGACCAGCTCTATCGGCTGTGGTCGGGAGAATATTGAGATGTTGCAAGCAAGCAAAAACCCTACCCTGAATGATGCATTGTATTACATTGTAATATTTGTATGCTTTCTGTGTGTTTCTTTGTTGGCATTACAAGTGCCATGATTTGAGTTTAGTAGCACTAACAAAATGTCTTGGAAAAGATGCAGCACTTCTTTCATTGAACGTGCTGTTGCAGAATCCGTTTGCAGAGAAAAGAGCATATTTCTCTTATTGCTAGATGTTGACTTTGTATGTTACTCTCTAGCCTTACATAATGTTGTGAGAACCATGTATCCTCTAGCCCTGTCACCATTACCATGCAGAAGATCTTACCTGATACTGCACTACACTGCAATATTAAAGCCATATCCAGCTCAGCTTTATTTATGTTTTTATCTTTTGAAACAGATAGCTAGTAGCATTCGAAAATCACTAGCCATATCTCTGGTCTGTGTAATTACTGTCCATTACATGTGATGATGAGCATTGTTGAGTACTCTGATCTGGTCGTGTCCCAAATTGCACCCTGTTCCCTATATAATGCACTTATTTTGATGCCTACCGGCCCTGGTCAAAAGTAGTGCACTAAGTAGGGAGTAGGGTGCCATTTTGGGAAATAGCCCTGGTCAAACTCTTCATTGGTATGACCACTGTGCTGCTAGGGCTGCTGCTGCCATTATGGGGCCAAATGGCCTGAGAATACTGAGTCTACTCATGGTGGGGCCCCACAGACATGCTTAATGCAGGTGATCCCATTACTAGCCATCCCCCTGAAACACACACACACAGCCCCCTCTCCAGTCCCACAGCTCTAATGTCAGTGATGTGGCCCCTCCCCAGACCCAGGTGCTGATGATTTGTCAGCCAGGGTAGAATCACCCATTCCATCTGTTTCCATCATCTTAGTGCTGATGATTTTTCAGCCAGGGTAGCATCACCCATTCCAGCTGTTTCCATCATCTTAGTGCTGATAATTTTTCAGCCAGGGTAGCATCACCCATTCCAGCTGTTTCCATCATCTTAGTGCTAATGATTTTTCAGCCAGTGTAGCATCACCCATTCCAGCTGTTTCCATCATCTTAGTGCTGATGATTTGTCAGCCAGGGTAGCATCACCCATTCCAGCTGTTTCCATCATCTTAGTGCTGATGATTTTTCAGCCAGGGTAGCATCACCCATTCCAGCTGTTTCCATCATCTTAGTGCTGATAATTTTTCAGCCAGGGTAGCATCACCCATTCCAGCTGTTTCCATCATCTTAGTGCTGATGATTTGTCAGCCAGGGTAGCATCACCCATTCCAGCTGTTTCCATCATCTTAGTGGTAATGATTTTTCAGCCAGGGTAGCATCACCCATTCCAGCTGTTTCCATCATCTTAGTGCTGATGATTTTTCAGCCAGGGTAGCATCACCCATTCCAGCTGTTTCCATTATCTTAGTGCTGATGATTTTTCAGCCAGGGTAGCATCACCCATTCCAGCTGTTTCCATCATCTTAGTGCTGATGATTTTTCAGCCAGGGTAGCATCACCCATTCCAGCTGTTTCCATCATCTTAGTGCTGATGATTTTTCAGCCACTGGGTATACATAGGCGGCTTTTTTCAAGGGCATTTATATATACAAGCAGGGATGGCAGTGTGCCTGTCCTTCCAGGCAGATTGAGTTTGAGGCATATTTTTAGCTATTTTTTATTTAAAAACATTTTATTTCACCTTTATTTAACCAGGTAGGCTAGTTGAGAACAAGTTCTCATTTACAACTGCGACCTGGCCAAGAATAAAGCAATTCGACCCATACAACAACAGAGTTACACATGGAATAAACAAACATACAGGCAATAATACAGTAGAAAAAGTCTATATACAGTGAGTGCAAATGAGGTAAGATAAGGGAAATAAGGCAATAAATAGGCCACGGTGGCGAAGAAATTACAATTTACCAATTAAACACTGGAGTGATTGATGTGGAGAAGATGAATGTGCAAGTAGAGATACTGAGGTGCAAAGGAGCAAGATAAATGAATACAGTATCTGCTTGCTCCTGCAGGGTTTCACATAGTAGTTCACTGATCCTGGCGGTTAAGCCTGTATGAGCCTGTACACCCAACCACGGCTTACAGCCTGGTGTCAGTTACACCAATAACACCCTGTTAAACCAACCACTGATTACAGCCTGGTGTCAGTTACACCAATAACACCCTGTTAAACCAACCACTGCTTACAGCCTGGTGTCAGTTACACCAATAACACCCTGTTAAACCAACCACCACTTACAGCCTGGTGTCAGTTACACCAATAACACCCTGTTAAACCAACCACTGCTTACAGCCTGGTGTCAGTTACACCAATAACACCCTGTTAACCAACCCTGCTTACAGCCTGGTGTCAGCTACACCAATAACACCCTGTTAAACCAACCACCACTTACAGCCTGGTGTCAGTTACACCAATAACACCCTGTTAAACCAACCACTGATTACAGCCTGGTGTCAGTTACACCAATAACACCCTGTTAAACCAACCACCACTTACAGCCTGGTGTCAGTTACACCAATAACACCCTGTTAAACCAACCACTGCTTACAGCCTGGTGTCAGTTACACCAATAACACCCTGTTAACCAACCCTGCTTACAGCCTGGTGTCAGCTACACCAATAACACCCTGTTAAACCAACCACCACTTACAGCCTGGTGTCAGTTACACCAATAACACCCTGTTAAACCAACCACTGCTTACAGCCTGGTGTCAGTTACACCAATAACACCCTGTTAACCAACCCTGCTTACAGCCTGGTGTCAGCTACACCAATAACACCCTGTTAAACCAACCACTGCTTACAGCCTGGTGTCAGCTACACCAATAACACCCTGTTAAACCAACCACCGCTTACAGCCTGGTGTCAGTTACACCAATAACACCCTGTTAAACCAACCACCGCTTACAGCCTGGTGTCAGTTACACCAATAACACCCTGTTAAACCAACCACCGCTTACAGCCTGGTGTCAGTTACAGCAATAACACCCTTTTAAACCAACCACCGCTTACAGCCTGGTGTCAGCTACACCAATAAAACCCTGTTAAACCAACCGCTGCTTACAACCTGGTGTCAGTTACACCAATAACACCCTGTTAAACCAACCACCGCTTACAGCCTGGTGTCAGTTAAACCAATAACACCCTGTTAACCAACCCTGCTTACAGCCTGGTGTCAGTTACACCAATAACACCCTGTTAAACCAACCACTGCTTACAGATTGGTGTCAGTTACACCAATAACACCCTGTTAAACCAACCACTGCTTACAGCCTGGTGTCAGCTACACCAATAACACCCTGTTAAACCAACCGCTGCTTACAGCCTGGTGTCAGCTACACCAATAACACCCTGTTTAACCAACCACTGCTTACAGACTGGTGTCAGTTACACCAATAACACCCTGTTAAACCAACCACTGCTTACAGCCTGGTGTCAGCTACACCAATAACACCCTGTTAAACCAACCGCTGCTTACAGCCTGGTGTCAGCTACACCAAGAACACCCTGTTTAACCAACCACTGCTTACAGACTGGTGTCAGCTACACCAATAACACCCTGTTAAACCAACCGCCGCTTACAGCCTGGTGTCAGTTACACCAATAACACCCTGTTAAACCAACCACCGCTTACAGCCTGGGGTCAGTTAAACCAATAACACCCTGTTAACCAACCCTGCTTACAGCCTGGTGTCAGTTACACCAATAACACCCTGTTAAACCAACCGCTGCTTACAGCCTGGTGTCAGCTACACCAATAACACCCTGTTAAACCAACCTCCGCTTACAGCCTGGTGTCAGTTACACCAATAACACCCTGTTAAACCAACCACTGCTTACAGCCTGGTGTCAGCTACACCAATAACACCCTGTTAAACCAACCTCCGCTTACAGCCTGGTGTCAGTTACACCAATAACACCCTGTTAACCAACCCTGCTTACAGCCTGGTGTCAGTTACACCAATAACACCCTGTTAAACCAACTGCTGCTTACAGCCTGGTGTCAGTTACACCAATAACACCCTGTTAAACCAACCACTGCTTACAGCCTGGTGTCAGTTACACCAATAACACCCTGTTAAACCAACCACTGCTTACAGCCTGGTGTCAGTTACACCAATAACACCCTGTTAAACCAATAACTGTAAGGCTATGTCCATCAACACTGTTAGTTTGGACTCCACACTAAGCTGTCAGACAGTACTCCCTTTGCCCCAATGTTTTCCACCATCTGGAGGAGCCAGACGACGTTGCCAACTGTAGATGACACGGTCCAGAACCAGCAATAACACCGGAGAACTAAAGGGTGTGGCTGGCTGACTGCAGCCCCTGCAGGCTGGACCCCCCTGTTTCAGTCCGGTGGTCTCTCCCTGGGCCTGTTGTTGTTGTACATGGTGGGGGGTGGAGCAGGGTAGGAGGGCAGGAAGCATCTGTGAGGAGAAGGGGGCAGGAGGAGGGTAGAAGGGGGGGCTGGAGCTAACCCTCTCTGGATTTGGTGGTCGGTGTTAACCAGTGTTTAGCCTTCTGTGTCCTTCAGCCTGGTAGCATTGACCATGGCCGTCTTTACTGAAAGCCCCTGACAGGGCCACCTTCCCCTCCCTCACACCTTCCTGTTTCTAACAGCACCTAGGACAGTGAGGCAGGCTGGGGCCCATTTTCTCTCTCTTCTGTCTGTCTGTCTCTCCCTCTGTTTCTCTGTCTCAGTGCTGTTTGAGTATGGAACACATGCCAGGGGAGAGGAGGGAGGAGGTCTGCTACAGGTCTGTCAAGCCCCCCCTATAAATATTCATGTCCCAGACATACACATCAAACCTCTCTGGCAGAGACCTGGACCCATCCCTCTGATACGGAGCACATCCCCACCCTGAAATCAATTAATTAGGTATTTTTAATAAATAACCATTCCTTATTAAGAGGGCTTTAGAGTTTTGACCGGCTGTAATTTTCTCACTCCAACTAGCAGAGAGGGTAAATTAAATGAGTGATTTATGTAATGTATTTAAACCTGTACACACACACAGAAATGTCTCCCACTAATTACAATTGGGTGATTTAGGATGGCCATGACAGGATGATTAAACCTGGATGGCTCCTTACACTATTAGTCACTGTCGTCATGCCTCCCTGAGAAAGAGACACAGACAGCGTCAGCAGTAGACTGTTGTCGTGCCTGTTTTTCTGTCCTGGCTGCCACTCTGACTGACTCCATCCTCTGTCTGGAGCAAAAGTCACAGCTCGCTGGCAGGGCCAGAGTCAGCACCACGCCACCACTCAACATCCTGGCTGTCACAATACTGTCACTACCTACTGGAGTAATGACAGCCATTCCTCCTCAGTTTACATTCTGTTACAACACAGAAAGGGTGATGATTCAACTCATTGGAATCTCTTTAGGACCGGGAACATCATCGCTAGGTTCCAGAATGACAGTCTGATATGTGACACGTGCCAGCCTAGATGCCGCCTCAACAGGAGCAGTGAAATGAATTGTGACACACTCAACTTTCATTATTAGTTATTTGGTCTGGCATCATGCTTATGCTGCTGGCTCTGATTTGTGCATTGGCATAAAACCAAAGAGTAACTACCTAGCCCTTTGACTGTCATCATTATGTATGAGGTGGAGGGAGATGAGGGTCTTCACCCGGCAGCCTTTTCTCTTCTACCTGTGTGTGTGTGTGTGTGTGTCTCTCGTGCTCGCTCGCTCTTTCGCGTTCGCTCGCTCTTTCGCGTTCGCTCTCTCTTTCGCGTTCGCTCTCTCTCGCTCCCCCCCGCCTCGCCTTTGTACTTGTCACCTTCAAATCCAACTGAAATTAATTTACATCTCTCCATTTCCTGCAATCTCATCTGCAAGAGCCCCATGCATTTTACTTCAGAGGTGGGGGTTCTGTAAAGATAATATTCTCCCTCCCTCGCTTGCCCTCTGTCTCCTCCACTCCCTGGACTGTATCTTAATGTAGACTTTGGTTCACAGTACTGCTCTTGTGTGTTTGAGTGCAGAAGACGTTTTGGGAGAGAGGGAAGAGGTCAGGGAGTGTTAGTGAGTGGAGGTGGGGATAATCTCAGGGTGGGCTGGTTTACAGAGAGTTTGTGTGAGAGCAATGCAGTCCATTGGCTCTCGGTCCAATGTACCTCTAACACCATTAAGCCAATCACTGAGCTAATTTGTGTGTGTGTGTGTGTGCGCGCTAGTGCTTCTCTGAGTGTGCGCTAGGCTTGGGCGGTGTATCGTATATAGAGGTATTTTGAAATAATTGTTTTGTGTGTGTGTGTATATTTATTTATATCTTTATTTATTTATTTTTTGGGGTTTTGGGGCTCCCTAAAGCTCGGGGGGATGGGTGCCCCGGCCTGGCTTATAACTAAGTTGGCTATCTAAGATGGGCCAAATTAAATGATTTCCAGCTCAGGGCTCCAACTAGGCATTGGTTTGTTAACATACTAGCTAAGTGGCTAGTTTGCAAGATCAAGCTTCTTCGTTACAGCAGAGACGTTCAATCCCCTGCTGGATTAAGATCCCGGTTGCCTACATTTTTGTTTTGTGTGTCAAAAAACAAATACAAATCTATTAAAAGAAATGGCACCCCTTGTGTGCACTGCCGATAATACCGTGTACCCCTGTAGGGTATAGGAGCAGTATGAAAATCTGCATACTGCCCTTCCCTAGTGAGTTTATGTGCTGGCCTCTGGCTACACTCATTTGGCGCCATTTTGTTTGATCCCGTGAGTGGAAGAGGGCATTCTCTAAATCAAGAAGGAATGGATTGACTCTGACATCAAAGGAGAACTACGGTGTGTGTATTCTTGTTTCTCAACTTGTTGGCTTTTTAACAGTTGTGTAACTGGGTGATATACTGAAGATGACGCTCTTTCTCAGTGTGTTGGTGTGGTTTTTTAAAATTGAGGTTATGACATTAACTAAATTGCATTAACAATGAGGCTATTTGCCCAGTGGTTGGCACATTGATTGGTTCTTGAGTTGTTGAGTATTGCCATGCCTGTTTGGCGGTGCTGCCATCTGCCGGCCATTGAAGTCCATGCCATGTCCCTATCTAATGTGATGTGATATGTTATGTTGGCATCATTACTTACTCAGACATAGTGTACAGATGTTCTAATTTAGGGAGCATGCTAACTTCTATAGGCTATTTATTTATGTCTTCCTGGATTCCATCCATCCATTCACTCATGATTTGTTTGTCTGGAAATTCATTTCTACAACCATCTCTTTCAGTGTGTACTCATTTGTGTCATCCAGTAGTTATTGGTCCATAATACGTCTGTGCTAATTAGAACAATCAAGACTTAGCTAAAGGACACCTCCGCTACTCAAATAGAATGCATAATGACTGGTGTCGCCGGTCCCAGTACAGGACCCAGTGTTTGAGATTCAGCTCAGTGTTTAGTCCACCTCCAGTGCTTCTGTCTCCAGTGCCATTAAAGGGATACTTTGGGATTTTGACAGAAGCCCTTTATCTACTTCCCCAGTCATATGTGACCGACCGGCTCAAATCTGTCTTATCTAGCTAAATATATATATTATCGGATAAAATTGTATTTAATGCCCTACAGTTGAGGAACAATGGGAAAGTAATTATGCTTTGAAAGTTGATAAACTTGTTAACTCACTTTTGAGAAAATGTCCTTTGAATGGTTTGGTACTACTATTGGAGAGCCTGTCTTTGTCTACACCCATTCACCATCGTTCACACCCTCTTAAGCTTTAGCCCCACCCATCTCTTTAAGGGCTGATCCGAATGTACTAACAGCACCCAAGCTAACTTGCTAGCTCCTTCCAGACAGCTAAGTGAGAGAGAGCTGTCAGATTATCCGTCTGTAAATTCAGAGCGTTCCACGTTCAGAGCGCACACTGGACGCTCTGGCTGACTGATGTTTACTGAGTTTACTGATGTCTACTGACACCGGTCATATTCAACGGGTGTTGAGCGTTTGTAAATTCATCAGTTATTCTGCGCCTCTCTGGCACACAGACGAGAGTGCTCTGTAATCGGAGTAGATGGCCAGACTGCATTTACGAATGCACCCGAACTGGTTACTTGCATAGTGGAGTCTTTTGGTAAGACGTAGCTAACCAGGTAAACAATGAACCATAATCCCAACGCATGCCGTTACTACGCTGCATGAATCTGCAGGTAGCTAACCTACCAGGTTCAATGTTTTGAACTCGTGGATACCATTTGTATGTCTGTGTCCAGTATGAAGGAAGTTAGATGTAGTTTTGCAAGCCAATGCTAACTAGCGTTAGCGCAATGACTGGAAGTCTGTTGGTATCTGCTAGCATGCTAGCATGCTAGCAGATACTGTAGACTGTCATTATACTAAAGCTAGTTAGCAATTGCGCTAGCCCTAGTTAGCCACTTCCTTCAAACTGCACGGAACCCCGTTCCGCTAGCGGAACCCCTCGCCAACAGCCAATAAAATTGCAGGGCGCCAAATATAAAGTATTAGGCACCATTTTAAAGATACAATTCTCGTTAATCCAGCCACAGTGTCTGATTTCAAAAATGCTTTACAGCGAAAGCTCCACAAAAGATTATGTTAGGTCACCACCAAGTCACAGAAAAACCCAGCCATTTTTCCCACCAAAGAGAGGAGTCACAAAAAGCACAAATAGAGATAAAATTAATCATTAACCTTTGATGATCTTCATCAGATGACACTCATAGGACTTCATGTTACACAATACATGTATGCTTTGTTCGGTAAAGTTCATATTTATATCCAAAAATCTTATTTTACATTGGCGTGTTATATTCAGTAGTTCCAAAACATGCAGTGATATCGCAGAGAGCCACATGAATTCACAGAAATACTCATAATAAATGTTGATGAAAATACAGCTATTATACATGAAACTTTAGATACACTTCTCCTTAATGCAACCGCTGTGTCAGATTTCAAAAAAACTTTACGGAAAAAGCATAATCTGAGAACGGCACTCAGAGCCCAAACCAGCCAGAGAAATATCCGACATGTTGGGTAGTCAACATTATTCATAAATAGCATTAGAAATATTCACTTACCTTTGATGATCTTCATCAGAATGCACTCCCAGGAATCGCAGTTCCACAATAAATGCTTGTTTTGTTCGATAATGTCCATCATTTATGTCCATTTATGTCCAATAGCTTCTTTTGTTAGGGCGTTTGGTAAACAATCCAAAAGCGCGATCTGGTCCATTCGGACAAAACGTTCAAAAAGTTATATTACAGGTCGAAGAAACTTGTCAAACTAAGTATAGAATCAATCTTTAGGATGTTTTTATCATAAAAGTTCAATAATGTTCCAACCGGAGAATTCCATTGTCTGTAGAGAAGCACTGGAACGAGAGCAACCTCAAGTGAAAGCGCGTGACTGAGAACGAGGGTGTAGGCAGACCCCTTAGTAAAACAGCTCCCATCCGGCCCCCCTTCACATGAGAAGCCTGAAACCACGTTCTAAAAACGGTTGACATCTAGTGGAAGCCGTAGGAAGTGAAAAATAACCCATATCCCACTGTGTATTTGATAGGGGTGAGTTCAAAAACTACAAACCTCAGATTTCCCACTTCCTGTTTGGATTTCTTCTCAGGTTTTTGCCTGCCATATGAGTTCTGTTATACTCACAGACATCATTCAAACAGTTTTAGAAACTTCAGAGTGTTTTCTATCCAATACTAATAATATGCATGTATTAGCATCTGGGACTGAGTAGGAGGCAGTTCACGCTGGGCACGCTATTCATCCAAATGTGAAAATGCTGCCCCCTATCCCAAACAAGTTAATTGGGGAGGACGGGCTCATGGTAACGGCTGGAGCGGAATAGGTGGAATGGTATCAAACGTATCACACACCGTTTCCTTGTTTTTGATGCCCTTCCATTTGCTCCTTTCCAGACATTATTATGAGCCGTCGTCCCCTCCACAGCCTCCACTGCTGCACGCAGAGACAAAACTGGTTTCCTGGTTTCCACTAGTTCATCTGACACTGGGGAAGTAGATAAAGGGCCTTATTGACAAAATCCCCTGTAAAGTTGGCCTGGTAGAGAGTTGGCAGCCAGGAGTAACGCTCATTTTATTGCTGTTAACATAATTGCTTTGGCTGTTTGGGTCTCAGGAAGAGAAGGGAAGGAAAGCTGACAAGCTAGTGGAGTAATCGACTATATATCAATAACCTGCTCTTTCTCTCAGAGTGCAGCCTGCATCACTCTTCCCAGCCTGTTATTTACAACGGCGTTCATCGTGTGTGAGTCAGTCAGTCGGTCGGTCGGTCTCTCCTCACTTACTAGCAGAACACAGAGATCCACAGCTAGACACTAATCTAACCCAACTGATTTGAGTTGGGATATTGATACATAGAACATGGAAATGGAGATCAGTTATAACCAGTGTGTGTTTTGGAACGGTTCCGAGACGTTACATCTGAAATGGATCAATCTCCAATCTCCTGTTCAACTGATCAAGGACATCCCTCCCGTAACAGTGGTTAAAGCGCCCGCCCTGCCGCCATGTGGGAGGAGGGACAATCCAATCCTCCGAGTCACAGATGTTTGTCTGGGAGCGTATTTGACACTGGTGGGGAGGAGCAACATCTGGCCATGTGAATAGTTTAGATGGATGGCTCCAGTGACTGACATCCTCTACAGTGTTATCATCAGAAGTACTTCCTTCTTAACCCCGAGCAGCCCAGCCCACCTCCAGGCTCCAGGCTCACGTGTCTCTGTTTGGGAGTACTGCCTCTACTCTGTGATAAAAGAAAAACATGATAAGACCTCTCCTTCTGGTTTATTTCACTTTGAGATGTGAGGATTGCTTCTCTCCTGTCATACATGATACAATGAGTTGCCTCCAATGAAAGATGGAATAGAAATGGCTTGGATCTATGCATGGTGAATATGCCATACGTCCAGTATCTATAAATAGGCTAACACTAGCCCTCCCTTGCTGTGGCGAGCTCAGCTCTGAAGCAGTTAAGGCATAATTGGGAAGCTCCACTATGTTTTAATGATGGAGCCCCTGCTGAGATCCTGTACCGGTGCGTTAGTGCTGCTGCATCTAGAACGGGCCTATTCTGGATCGGTGGCCGGTCTTTGTGAACCAGGGTCATTACTAGCATCACACCTAAACATCTGCTTACAGCTTTATTCCAATCGTTGCGTCCCAAATGGCTGGCTATCCCCTTTATAGTGCACTATAAAGGCCTCACAGGAACGAGGGGAATGGAGGTTCAATCCCACGACAAGTTAATTACTGTAGCCAGTCTATAGAAATGAAATTAGTAGAGTAAAATATATCTCCTTTTCAAGGTAAGGTTATAATACAAGTGAATAAATTAGAAATGCTCTGTTGTGACTTAATGTGACTCCAATTTAGGTCTAGTCATAGTTTGGACTTTTAGAGAGAAGACTTAAATGATCAGTCCTGGCTCGCCTTGCGTTCCCTTGTTGATGTGATAGATTCATACAGCCAAAGGAATAAGACATTCATATTTAATCACCCCACACTGCTATCATTAATTCATGATCAGAACAGGAGGAGAACAGACAGTGGAAGGCGGGAGGGCATTGGCGTGCCATTAAGTAAAGTTGGTGTGAAGTGTGAATTAGAGCCGCGAGACTGCAGCAATTAGCGAGGTTTACCCTTTCATTGGCCCGTTTGTCCCCCCGGTGGCCTCATTAGCCAATCCCGTCCTCCCACGGCCTCTCATATGTCATCATCAGACTTCATCCCCAGGATGAAAGACTTTGATTGCCATGCCATGTGACATCAACACCCAACCTAGTGTCACCACTGTTTCTGATTGCCATGTTGATAACGGTGCTGTTATTGTTTGATGTTGGGAGTTTTAACCAGAGTGGTTGGAGCATTCAGATCCTAAATGTTCTGGGTTTTGAGGCCATGATAATGGATATATACACATTAGTTTTCTCCTCTGGGAATCCGATAGATTTGTTAAATGGATGCAGGCCAGAGATTCATCATTGTCTGAAACCTGACCCCATCGTAAAGGAATCAATATTGACCCACTTGGCTGTGGAATAAACAAAATGAACGACCCGTTTAGCTCGTTGAGAGGGAGAGTCTGTTCTAACCGGCCGCTGTATGACTTGCAACACTTTTCATTTTAGTTATGGCACCGCCACCTTTGGTTGCTGTAGTGGAACTGCTGCCGGCTACGCCCCTCATGTTTGTGCCAGTTGAGCTGTAAGTGGAAGAAGATTGCATTTACAGCCCCAGTGTAATGGAAAATGGATTTTAGTTGAATAGGAGTGGATGTGTCCAGATGAGAATGCTTGGGGTTTGGGTTGTGATTTTCTGACTGAGCTGTGGAGAAGTGTTACATTATTCACGGTTAAGCTACTCTCTGACCGCCCTATCTGCACACCTTCACCCTGGGGATCCTGAGTGGCGCAGTGGTCTAAGGCACTGCATCTCAGTGCTAGAGGCGTTACTACATACACCCTGGTTCGAATCCAGGCTGTAGTCCCATAGGGTAGCGCTTGACCCAGCGTCATCCGGGTTTGGCCCAGCGTCGTCCTAGTTTGGCCAGTGTAGGCCATCATTGTAAATAAGAATTTGTTCTTTACTGACTTGCCTAGTTAAATAAAGGTTTAATTAAAAAACCTCCAGCCTCAGCCTTGCTCTCTACATTGGCTGGGCTCCCCACCTCAGTCCTATCTAGGACACAGCCATTTGTCTAACCTTATTGTCAGTGTGGGATTTCTCCAGCTCCACCTAGGTTAAATTGTGTACAGGGTCATTCTCATGACTGCAACCAGCTCTCCTGTCTCCTAGTCCAGCCTATGTTTTTTCTTGTGTATGGTGTAGAGGTTGGAGGATGGACTCTCCCCAGTCCCCTGTGGAGGGATGGGTTAAGGGGTTGTAAGTTGGTGGGGCTGCCCAGCCCCCACCCAGTACGCAGTGTAAACTGAACTTGTTTATTACATGGTGGCACGGAGATGGGTCCAGCGCCAGCTTTGGGTGGGTGGCTTGTTGTCTGGTTGGCACCACCAAGGTTGGCAGAGGTGGCCATGGAGGTGTGATGCAGGTTCACCCACTGTCCACGCAACCAGACCAGCTCCCTCACCCGCCTCAGGCTGGTAAGACCTGGGAACACTGGACTGAGTTGGTAGAATACCTGATCATTGTGATATAGAAGCTGAACTGGTCACTGACTGTGTGTGGTTAGGCTGTTAGCAGGGCATTGGTGGCTGCTCTTTGTCTGTTTTGGATGTTGTTTGGTGTGTGTCTTGAGTCTCTCATTGATGGGATGGTTTTCTTGGTTGATTAATGAAACACTGGGCTGTTGTAACATTATCCAGGTTGACTGGAAGTTTAGTCCATCTACCATAGGTGAGGTGATCATTATTGACTTGTGTGTAGTAGTAGCTTATGGTTTAGAGAACAAACCTGCGTCCTGAAATTGAACAAACCTGCGTCCTGAAAGGGAACAAACCTGCATCCTGAAAGGGAACAAACCTGTGTCCTGAAAGGGAACAAACCTGCGTCCTGAAATTGAACAAACCTGCGTCCTGAAAGGGAACAAACCTGCGTCCTGAAATTGAACAAACCTGCGTCCTGAAAGGGAACAAACCTGCGTCCTGAAAGGGAACAAACCTGCGTCCTGAAAGGGAACAAACCTGCGTCCTGAAAGGGAACAAACCTGCGTCCTGAAAGGGAACAACGGAAGTGATACATTTTTCTTTCAATTACAGCTTATTTTCAGTGATCCTCATCTCATTTCGCCAGGGGACAATTGTTTCAGTATCTTTATGAAAGCAGTGACCCACAATGTTTTGATGCCAAATAAATAAATAAAAATTCTATACGCACAAAAAGCTTGTTTCTCTCAAATGTTGTGCACATTTTTGTTTACATCCCTGTTAGTGAGCATTTGTCAAGATAATCCATCCACCTGACAGGTGTGGCATATCAAAAACCTGTTCATTACACAGGTGCACCTTGTACTGGGGACAATAAAAGGACACTGTAAAATGTGCAGTTTTGTCACGCAACACAATGCAACAGAGGTCTGAAGTTCTGAGGAAGCATACAATAAGCATGCTGACTGCAGTAATGTCCACCGGAACTGTTGCCAAATAATGTAATGTTAATTCCTCTACCATAAGCCACCTCCAATGTCTATTTACAGAATTTGGCAGTACGTCCACCCGGCCTCACAACTGCAGACCACTTGTATAGCGTTGTGTGGGTGAGCGGTTTGCTGTTGTCAACGTTGTGAACAGAGTGCCCCATGGTGGCGGTGGGGTTATGGTATTGTCAGGCATAAGCTACGGACAATGAACACAATGACATTTTATCGATGACAATTTGAATACACAGAGATACCGTGACGAGATCCTGAGGTCCATTGTCGTGCCATTCATCCACCGCCATCACCCACATGTTTCAGCAAGATCATTTCGCAAGGATCTGAACACAATTCCTGGAAGTTGAAAATGTACCAGTTCTTCCATGGCCTGCGTACTTACCAGACATGTCACACGTTGGGCATGTTTGGGATGCTCTGGATCGACGTGTACGAAAGGCATGTTCCAGTTCCCGCCAATATCCAGCAACTTCGCACAGCCATTGAAGAGGAGTCGGACAACATTCCTGCCTTTTACTGAGGAGTGGCTTCTGTCTGGCAACTCTACCATAAAGGCCTGATTGGTGGAGTGCTACACAGATGGTTATCCTTCTGGAAGATTCTCCCATCTCCACAGAGGAACTCTGGAGCTCCTTCAGAGTGACCATCTGGCTCTTGGTCACCTCCCTGACCAAGGCCCTTCTCCCCCGATTGCTCAGTTTGGCCTGGCGGCCAGCTCTAGGAAGAGTCTTGGTTGTTCCAAACGTCTTCCATTTAAGAATGATGGAGGCCTCTGTGTTCATAGTGACCTTCAATGCTGCAGAAATGTTTTGGTGTCTTTCCCCAGAACTGTGCCTCGACAGAATCCTGTCTCGGAGCTCTATGGACAATTCCTTCGACGTCATGGCTTGGTTTTTGCTCTGATGTGCACGGTCGACTGTGGGACCTTATATAGACAGGTGTGTGCCTTTCCAAATCATGTCCAGTCAACTGAATTTACTACAGGTGGACTCTAATCAAGTTGTAGAAACAACTCAAGGATGATCAATGGAAACAGGATTCACCTGAGCTCAACTTCGAGTCGCATAACAAAGGGTCTGAATACTTATTTACATGTAGTTTGAGGAGGATTTTTATTTATTCAATCCATTTTAGAATAAGGCTGTAACATAATAGGGGGGAAAGTAAAAGGGTGTGAATACTTTCCAAGTACACTGTATTTATTTATTTATTTATTGTTGTGTTGAATTTCATTGTTGGACATAAAAGCCTGTTAAAAAAATAAACAGCAGGAAATGGGCTCCAAGTGATTTTATTTGAAGAAATCTTCCCACACATAGTAGAGACACGACGTCATCGTATACACATACCACATTCTGAAATTATTCTTTTAGCAAACATATCTGTTTAGGCTTCTTGCAGTCTACAAATTATTAGTCATTATGTTCCGACCATCCGCTCATGAAACAAATCTTCCCTCTGCTGAATCTAGTTGATGATCGCTTGTGTCTCTCTCTCTCTCTCTGTGTGTCTGTCTACAGTGTGTGTGTGTCTACAGTGTGTGTCTGTCTACAGTGTGTGTCTGTCTACAGTGTGTGTCTGTCTACAGTGTGTGTGTGTCTACAGTGTGTGTCTGTCTACAGTGTGTGTGTGTGTCTACAGTGTGTGTGTGTCTACAGTGTGTGTCTGTCTACAGTGTGTGTGTGTCTACAGTGTGTGTCTGTCTACAGTGTGTGTCTGTCTACAGTGTGTGTCTGTCTACAGTGTGTGTGTGTCTACAGTGTGTGTCTGTCTACAGTGTGTGTCTGTCTACAGTGTGTGTGTGTCTACAGTGTGTGTGTGTCTACAGTGTGTGTGTGTCTACAGTGTGTGTCTGTCTACAGTGTGTGTGTGTCTACAGTGTGTGTCTGTCTACAGTGTGTGTCTGTCTACAGTGTGTGTGTGTCTACAGTGTGTGTCTGTCTACAGTGTGTGTTCACCCGCGTGCCGTGCGTGTGTGTCCTGTGATATTAACAGCCGTCCTTCTCTCTTCCTGTGTGTGTCTGAGCAGCTTCCTGGAGACCTAAACAAGATGCACCTTACAGACCAACCCCACAGCCAGGGGAGCCACGTGCCGCCCAGCCAATCCGGATGCAGTATCACCAGCGACTCGGGGAGCAGTAGCCTTTCAGACATCTACCAGGTAGCCTCAACACTATTTCACCATTTACAAACTGAGCTGACGTAGTATACTTATAACCTCACCTTTCCAAAGCTTTGAAGTTCCATTGTTCTGTTTCAGTAATGCTCCGAGCCTTTTGTTCTCTCAATACTGTATAACTTTGAAGTCAGTCAATGCTCCATGACTTTCCTGCTTGTAAAGGAGGAAGGATGGAAAGGTGTGGACGTTACCATTCCCCAGCTCGACTGACCCAGCCCTCCCCACGCTCCATGTAGCCCTCATACCATTCCTCACCCTTCCTCCCTGCCCTCTCTCCACCTCTCTCCCCCTGCTTTTCCACTTCAATGGAACATGTCCTCTCCTCCCATCCATCCATCCAGGGTTTCTAATTATAGTGTGTGTTAGTTGGGTTTCCTGTGGTTCTAAGAGCCCCTCTCTCCTGTAGCGTTGTGTGCTAAAGGGCAGGGTACACAGGGCACAGACAGATCTGCTCCCAGGACCTCAGTCCTAGTCACCTGTCATTGATTTAGAGGAGCTCAGTCAGCTGTGTCCATAAATGTACGTTGACTTGAGTCCAGCAGCTTCTATTGCTGCCAGTCGGGGAGTTTGTTTACAGCTTGTGTTTTTTGAAATGCTTGACCTCTCGTCCAGCCCTGAGCGGTGAGCTGCCATACCACTCAGTCACTCTGGGCTGCAGTGTCTCTCTTCTCTTCCCTTCTCGATCTCTTCTCTCTCTGTCTCTGGGTGATTTGATGGGGTGTCTCTGGCTCAGTCCCCTGTGCAGCCACCAGGAACTGATGTCCCTGTCAGTTTAGATTTGACCTGATCTGAGACCTGTATGGGCACAAAACGTCTCCCTCTTTCTGTGTCACTCTCGGTCCCAAACCCACATGGAGATATCAGCAGTAATGGTTCTCTATCTCTCTCGTTGTCTCTCTGTCTCTCGTTGGCTCTCTCTCTCTCATTGTCTCTCTGTCTCTCGTTGGCTCTCTGTTGCTCGTTGGCTCTCTGTCGCTCGTTGGCTCTCTGTCTCTCTGTCTCTCGTTGGCTCTCTGTCTCTCGTTGGCTCTCTGTCGCTCGTTGGCTCTCTGTCGCTCGTTGGCTCTCTGTCTCTCTGTCTCTCGTTGGCTCTCTGTCTCTCGTTGGCTCTCTGTCTCTCGTTGGCTCTCTGTCTCTCGTTGGCTCTCTGTCGCTCGTTGGCTCTCTGTGTCTCTGTCTCTCGTTGGCTCTCTGTCGCTCGTTGGCTCTCTGTGGCTCGTTGGCTCTCTGTCGCTCGTTGGCTCTCTGTCTCACGTTGGCTCTCTGTCTCTCGTTGGCTCTCTGTGTCTCTGTCTCACGTTGGCTCTCTGTCTCTCGTTGGCTCTCTGTCGCTCGTTGGCTCTCTGTCTCTCGTTGGCTCTCTGTCTCTCGTTGGCTCTCTGTCTCTCGTTGGCTCTCTGTCTCTCGTTGGCTCTCTGTCGCTCGTTGGCTCTCTGTCGCTCGTTGGCTCTCTGTCTCTCTGTCTCTCGTTGGCTCTCTGTCTCTCGTTGGCTCTCTGTCTCTCGTTGGCTCTCTGTCTCTCGTTGGCTCTCTGTCGCTCGTTGGCTCTCTGTCTCTCGTTGGCTCTCTGTCTCTCGTTGGCTCTCTGTCTCTCGTTGGCTCTCTGTCTCTCGTTGGCTCTCTGTCTCTCGTTGGCTCTCTGTCTCTCGTTGGCTCTCTGTCTCTCGTTGGCTCTCTGTGTCTCTGTCTCACGTTGGCTCGTTGGCTCTCTGTCGCTCGTTGGCTCTCTGTCTCTCGTTGTCTCTCTGTCTCTCGTTGGCTCTCTGTCTCTCGTTGGCTCTCTGTCTCTCGTTGGCTCTCTGTCGCTCGTTGGCTCTCTGTCTCTCGTTGGCTCTCTGTCTCTCGTTGGCTCTCTGTCTCTCGTTGGCTCTCTGTCGCTCGTTGGCTCTCTGTCGCTCGTTGGCTCTCTGTCTCTCGTTGGCTCTCTGTCTCTCGTTGGCTCTCTGTCTCTCGTTGGCTCTCTGTCTCTCGTTGGCTCTCTGTCTCTCGTTGGCTCTCTCTCTGTCTCTCGTTGGCTCTCTGTCTCTCGTTGGCTCTCTGTCTCTCGTTGGCTCTCTGTCGCTCGTTGGCTCTCTGTCGCTCGTTGGCTCTCTGTCTCTCGTTGGCTCTCTGTCTCTCGTTGGCTCTCTGTCGCTCGTTGGCTCTCTGTCGCTCGTTGGCTCTCTGTCGCTCGTTGGCTCTCTGTCGCTCGTTGGCTCTGCGTCTCTGTCTCTCGTTGGCTCTCTGTCTCTCGTTGGCTCTCTGTCTCTCGTTGGCTCTCTGTCTCTCGTTGGCTCTCTGTCTCTCGTTGGCTCTCTGTCGCTCGTTGGCTCTGCGTCTCTGTCTCTCGTTGGCTCTCTGTGTCTCTGTCTCTCGTTGGCTCTCTGTCGCTCGTTGGCTCTCTGTCTCTCGTTGGCTCTCTGTCGCTCGTTGGCTCTCTGTCGCTCGTTGGCTCTCTGTCGCTCGTTGGCTCTCTGTCGCTCGTTGGCTCTCTGTCGCTCGTTGGCTCTGCGTCTCTGTCTCTCGTTGGCTCTCTGTGTCTCTGTCTCTCGTTGGCTCTCTGTCTCTCGTTGGCTCTCTGTCGCTCGTTGGCTCTCTGTCTCTCGTTGGCTCTCTGTCTCTCGTTGGCTCTCTGTCTCTCGTTGGCTCTCTGTCTCTCGTTGGCTCTCTGTCTCTCGTTGGCTCTCTGTCTCTCGTTGGCTCTCTGTCGCTCGTTGGCTCTCTGTCGCTCGTTGGCTCTCTGTCGCTCGTTGGCTCTCTGTCTCTCGTTGGCTCTCTGTCGCTCGTTGGCTCTCTGTCGCTCGTTGTCTCTGCGTCTCTGTCTCTCGTTGGCTCTCTGCGTCTCTGTCGCTCGTTGGCTCTCTGCGTCTCTGTCGCTCGTTGGCTCTCTGCGTCTCTGTCGCTCGTTGGCTCTCTGCGTCTCTGTCGCTCGTTGGCTCTCTGCGTCTCTGTCGCTCGTTGGCTCTCTGCGTCTCTGTCGCTCGTTGGCTCTCTGCGTCTCTGTCGCTCGTTGGCTCCCTGTGTCTCTCGCTCTCTGTGTCTCGCGCTCTCTGTCTCTCTCGCGCTCTGTGTCTCTCGCGCTCTGTGTCTCTCTCTCTCTCGGGCTCTGTGTCTCTCTCTCTCGGGCTCTGTGTGTGTCTCTCTCGGGCTCTGTGTGTCTCTCTCTCTCGGGCTCTGTGTGTCTCTCTCTCTCGGGCTCTGTGTGTCTCTCTCTCTCGGGCTCTGTGTGTCTCTCTCTCTCGGGCTCTGTGTGTCTCTCTCTCTCGGGCTCTGTGTGTCTCTCTCTCTCGGGCTCTGTGTGTCTCTTTCTCTCGGGCTCTGTGTGTCTCTCTCTCTCGGGCTCTGTGTGTGTCTCTCTCTCGGGCTCTGTGTGTGTCTCTCTCTCGGGCTCTGTGTGTGTCTCTCTCTCGGGCTCTGTGTGTGTCTCTCTCTCGGGCTCTGTGTGTGTCTCTCTCTCGGGCTCTGTGTGTGTCTCTCTCTCGGGCTCTGTGTGTGTCTCTCTCTCGGGCTCTGTGTGTGTCTTTCTCTCGGGCTCTGTGTGTGTCTCTCTCTCGGGCTCTGTGTGTGTCTCTCTCTCGGGCTCTGTGTGTGTCTCTCTCGCGCTCGCTCTGGCTCTGTCTCTCGCGCTCGCTCTGGCTCTGTCTCTCTCGCGCTCTGGCTCTGTCTCTATCGCGCTCGCTCTGTCTCTCTCGCGCTCGCTCTGTCTCTCTCGCGCTCGCTCTGTCTCTCTCGCTCTCGCTCTGTCTCTCTCGCTCTCGCTCTGTCTCTCTCGCTCTGTCTCTCTCGCTCTGTCTCTCTCGCTCTCGCTCTGTCTCTCTCGCTCTGTCTCTCGCTCTCGCGCGCTCGCTCTGTCTCTCTCGCTCTGTCTCTCTCGCGCTCGCTCTGTCTCTCTCGCGCTCGCTCTGTCTCTCTCGCGCTCGCTCTGTCTCTCTCGCGCTCGCTCTGTCTCTCTCGCGCTCGCTCTGGCTCTCTCGCACTCGCTCTGGCTCTCTCGCACTCGCTCTGTCTTTGTGATTTGATGGGCTCTCTCTCTCTCTCTCTCTCTCTCTCTCTCTCTCTCTCTCTCTCTCTCTCTCTCTCTCTCTCTCTCTCTCACTCTCTCACTCACTCACTCACTCTGTTTCTCTCTCTCACTCTCTCACTCACTCACTCACTCACTCACTCACACGCTGAAAGAACAGAGCTGCCCTCCGTCTAACACCTAGATAAAATAACAAGGGATCCAGAGATGAGGGGAGAAAGACACTGATCCTCTCTGTTTCACACCGTCTCTGTACAGGCAGACTTTCTCTGTGTTTCACACCGTCTCTGTACAGGCAGACTTTCTCTGTGTTTCACACCGTCTCTGTACAGGCAGACTTTCTCTGTGTTTCACACCGTCTCTGTACAGGCAGACTTTCTCTGTGTTTCACACCGTCTCTGTACAGGCAGACTTTCTCTGTGTTTCACACCGTCTCTGTACAGGCAGACTTTCTCTGTGTTTCACACCGTCTCTATACAGGCAGACTTTCTCTGTGTTTCACACCGTCTCTGTACAGGCAGACTTTCTCAGGTAACATTTCCCTTCTTCCAATCAATCCCTTATCTAGGAAACATCCCATTTGATCCTGTCCACTTCCATTCCTGAAAGCACTGTAGAACAGAGCAGGCAGGTTCAGTCTGTTACTGTGTACTAGAGGAGCGAATAGACAGATGGCCTTGAATATTTCTAAAGTGACTGGGGAGCTGGTCGCTTAACCTCAGGGTAGTGGGTTCAAATCCCAGTTGATCTGAGCACTCCGTAACCCTCGGCACCAGTTCATTCCAACCATCTGTCCAAACAGCATGGAAAATATGGGTAGTGTGAATAATTAGTCGTGTATGCATAATTCTTAGGGATTATGTTTTTAATTTTTTTGGTCTACGTTTAAAGAATAACCAATATCTGTCACCTCTGCAGGCTACAGAGAGTGAAATGGGTGACGTGGACCTATCCGGGCTCCCGGAGGCAGCGGTGGACTCTGAGGAAGAGGAGGAGGAGGATGAAGACCTGGAGAGGACGTCAGACACCCTGATTGGTAGAGACCTGGTCAGGGAGTGTCTGGAGAAAGACCCCGTGGACCGCAACGATGATGACATTGGTGAGCTTCTTGTGCGCTCCTCCTTTTCCCTGAATACCCCTTTACCCTCTCTTTCAATTCAATACAAGGGGCTTTATTGGTATGGGAAACATATGTTTGCATGGCCAAAGCAAGTGAAATGAATAAACAAAAGTGAAATAAACAATAAAAAATGAATAGTAAAAAGTTCCAAAAAATAAAGAAATTTCAAATGTCATATTATGTCTATATACAGTGTTGTAGCGATGTGCAAATAGTTAACTTCTCTGCGCTACGGATCCCTTTAGCGGGATCATTTTCCTAAACAACCGCTGAATTGCAGGGCGCAAAATATTACAAAAAATATTTATAATCATGCAATCACAAGTGAAATATACCAAAACACAGCTTAGCTTGTTGTTAATCCACCTATCGTGTCAGATTTTGAAAATATGCTTTGTAGCGAAAGCAATCCAAGCTTTTGTGAGTGTGTCAATCAATGCTAGAACAGCTAGCCCCAAATTAGCATGGTCACGAAAGTCAGAAAAGCAATAAAATGAATCGCTTACCTTTGATAATCTTCGGATGTTTGCACTCACGAGACTCCCAGTTACACAATAAATGTTCTTTTTGTTCGATAAATATTACTTTTATGACAAAAAAACGCCATTTGGGTTGCGCGTTATGTTCAGAAAACCAAAGCCTCGTTCCGTTCGACGAAAATTCAAAAAATATCCGTAATGTTCGTAGAAACATGTCAAATGTTTTTTATAATCAATCCTCAGGTTGTTTTTAACAAACATAATCGATAATATTTCAACCGGACCGTAACCTATTCAATAAAAGAGAGAAAGAAAATGGAGAGCTACCCCTCTCGCGCACAGGAACTATTCAGAGGATACCTGACTACTTTTGAAAAATCTCGCTCATTTTTCAAAATAACAGCCTGAAACTATGTCTAAAGCCTGGTCACAGCCTGAGGAAGCCATTGGGAAAGGAATCTGGTTGATACCCCTTTAAATGGAAGAAAGACGGGCAAGGAAACACAGATTAAAAATAAAAATAAAAAATCACTTACGGGTTAGATTTCCTCAGGTTTTCGCCTGCAGAATCAGTTTTGTTATACTCACAGACAATATTTTCACAGTTTTGGAAACTTTGGAGTATTTTCTATCCTAATCTGTAAATTATATGCATATTCTACGATCTGGACCTGAGAAATAGTCTGTTTACCTTGGGAACGTTATTTTAAAAAAGAAAAGAAAACTGACCCCTAGCGCCAAGAGGTTTTTAAGTACAAAAGGTCAAATAAATAAATATGGGTATACAATGGTGTTTGTTTTTCACTGGTTGCCCTCTACTTGTGGCAACCGGTCCCAAATCTTGCTGCTGTGATTGCACACTGGTATTTCACCCAGTAGATATGGACCTGCTTGCTTAGGGGACTCTTCTCCAGGCTCATCTCTCTGTGGATGATGGCCTTGTCATAGAAGGTTTGTGAATCGCTTCCTTTAAGTGGTTGTAGAATTTAACGGCTCTTTTCTGGATTTTGATAATTAGCGGGTATTGGCCTAAATCTGCTCTGCATGCATTATTTGGTGTTTTATGTTGTACAGTACACAGAGGATAATTTTGCAGAATTCTTGGTTGATGAGCAGACCCCAGACCTCATAACCATCAAGGGCAATGGGTTCTATAACTGATTCAAGTATGTCAGATTTTATGTTCCTTTTGATGGCATAGAAGGCCCTTCTTGCCTTGTGTCTCAGATCGCTCACAGCTTTGTGGAAGTTAACTGCGGCGCTGATGTTTAGGCCGAGGTATGTATAGTTTTTTGTGTGTTCTAGGGCAACGGTGTCTAGATTAAATTTGTATTTGTCGTCCTGGCAACTGGACCTTTTTTGGAGCAGCATTATTTTTGTCTGACTGAGATTTACGGTCAGTGCCCAGATCTGGCAGAATCTGTGAAGAAGATCTAGGTGCTGCTGTAGGTGCTCCTTGGTTGGTGACAGAAGCACCAGATTATCAGCAAACAGTAGACATTTGACTTCAGATTCTAGTAAGGTGAGACCAGGTGCTGCAGACTGTTCTAGTGCCCTCGCCAATTCGTTGATATATATGTGTGTGTGTACATGCATACATACATACATACACGTGTGTATATATATATATATATATGTGTGTGTATATACAGTTGAAGTCAAAAGTTTACATACACTTAGGTTGGAGTCATTAAAACTAGTTTTTCAACAACTCCACAAATTTCTTGTTAACAAACGATAGTTCTGGCAAGTCGGTTAGGACATCTACTTTGTGCATGACAAGTAATATTTGTGACAAAGATCGTTCTTTTTGGAGAAATGTCCTCTGGTCTGATGAAACAAAAATAGAACTGTTTGGCCATAATGACCATCATTATGTTTGGAAGAAAAAGGGGGAGGCTTGCACACCGAAGAACACCATCCCAACCGTGAAGCACGGGGGTGGCAGCATCATGTTGTGGGGGTCCTTTGCTGCAGGAGGGACTGGTGCTCTTCACAACATAGATGGCATCATGAGGTAGGAAAATTATGTGGATATATTGAAGCAACATCTCAAGACATCAGTCAGGAAGTTAAAGCTTGGTCGCAAATGGGTCTTCCAAATGGACAATGACCCCAAGCATACATCCAAAGTTGTGGCAAAATAACTAAAGGACAACAAAGTCAAGGTATTGACTGGCCGTCACAAAGCACTGACCTCAATCCTATAGACAATTTGTGGGCAGAACTGAAAAAGCGTGTGTGAGCAAGGAGGCCTACAAACCTGACTCGGTTACACCAGCTCTGTCAGGAGGAATGTGCCAAAATTCACCCAACTTATTGTGGGAAGCTTGTGGAAGGCTACTCAAAACGTCTTACCTAAGTTAAGCAATTTAAAGGCAATGCTACCAAATACTAATTGAGTGTATGTAAACTTTTGACCCACTGGGAATGTGATAAAAGAAATAAAAGCTGAAATAAATCATTCTCTCTACTATTATTCTGACATTTCACATTCTTAAAATAAAGTGGTGATCCTAACTGACCTAAGACGGGGAATGTTTACTCTGATTAAATGTCAGGAATTGTGAAAAACTGAGTTTAAATGTATTTGGCTAAGGTTTATGTAATCTTCTGACTTCAACTGTATATATATATATATACACACATATATATATGTGTGTGTGTGTGTGTGTGTATATACACACACACACACACACACACACACACACACACACACACACACACACACACACACACACACACACACACACACACACGTGTATGTATGTTGAAAAGGGTAGTGCTTAAGCTGCATCCATGTCTTAACCTCACACTTGTTGTTTGTGTACATGGATTTTATAATGTCGTATGTTTTTCCCTCAACACTACTTTCCATCAATTTGTATTGCCGACCCATGCCAAATTGAGTCAGAGCTTTTTTAAAGCTTTTTTTGTTGTTTTGGTTTGTTTGTCAATTAATCAAACTCAACCAATCAAATGCATTTATAAGCCCTTTTAACATCAGCCAATGTCACAAAGTGCTGTACAGAAACCCAGCCTAAAACCCCAAACAGCAAGCAATGCAGATGTAGGATCACTGGGGCTAGGAAAAACTCCCTAAGGTGTGCAGGGTGAATTCGTGTTCCGTCGTACGGTAATTTGGTATAAAGCCAATATCTCACAGTAGTTATTGGGGTCAAATTTGTCTCAACCCCAATCCACAAAAGTGATCAGTCCTTGGTTCCAAATATTGGGGAAGATATCAGAGCTAAGGATTATGTTTTAGTTTAGCCAATTGTAATTTATGGTCTGTTTATTTTATCATTTCATGTAGGATACCATCAACACAACAGGCCTTTTTGGGTTGGAGTGTTTGTATTTTGTCCTGTTCATTCAATGTAATTGGAGAATCCAGTGGGTTCTGGTAGTCTTTTTAATAGCATATTTTAAGATTTGTAATTGATCATGTATATGTTTTTGCTGTTTGTTCTTTGTTATAGAGCAAACATTTTTGGAGAAGTGGTTTATCCACACATCTCTGTTTTGCATAGATATATCTTTTGTGTTGTTTGTTTAGAGTTTTCCAATTTTCCCAGAAGTGGTTAGATTCTATGGATTCTTCAATTACATTGAGCTGATTTCTGACGTGTTGTTCCTTCTGTTTCCGTAGTGTATTTCTGGATTGTTTTAGTGATTCACCATAGTGAAGGTGTAGACTCAGGTTTTCTGGGTCTCTGTTTTTGGTTGGATAGATTGCTCCATTTCTTTCTTAGGTTTTTGCCTTCTTCATCAAACGATTTGTCATTATTGTTAATTTTTTTTAATTTTAGGTTGTCTGCTTGAGAGTTTTAGATTTGATAGAGAAGCTGAAAGGTCAAATATACTGTTTAGGATTTATACTGCTAAGTTTACACCTTCACTATGACAGTTAAATGTTTTGTCCAGGAAGTTGTCTAAAATGGTTTGAATTTGTTGTTGCCTAATATAGTTTTTTGGTAGGTCTCTACACTACTTTCCTTCCATCTATAGCATTCCTTAATATTATTAATTTCCTTTGGCTTTGATGCCTCATGATTGACTTGCTCTGTTCAGGTAGACTGTGGTTTTGCTGTGATCTGATAGGGGTGTTGACTGTGAACACAGTCTCTGGGTTGAGGTCCGTGATAAAGTAATCTACAGTACTACTGCCAAGAGATGAGCTGTAGCCTACCATTGGCTATGTACAGACCCAGCGTGCAACAGAGTTGTAGGAGATGTGACTCTTATTTGTTGGTGGTTTTTTTATGTTGTCGTAGTTGTGTCTAGGGGGCATATTTGGGAGGGAATACTGTTACCTCCAGGTAGGACTTTGCCCCCCTGTGTGCTGAGGGTGTCAGGTTCTTGTCCAGTTCTGGCATTTAGGTCACCACAGACTAGCACATGTCCCTGGAAATGGTTGATCTCCCCCTCCAAGATGGAGCAGCTGTCATCGTTCAAGTATGGGGATTCTATTGGGGGGATATAGGTAGCACACATGAGGACATTTTTATCTGTTGAGATTTCCTTATTAATTTCTAGCCAGATGTAAAATGTTCCTGTTTTGACTAATTTAATAGGGTGGGTTAGGTCTGCTCTGTACCAAATTAGCATACCCCCTGAGTCTCTTCCCTGTTTCACAACTAGTAGTTTGGTGGATGGACTACCAGCTCTCTGTAACGTTGCTCCCCCCCCCCCCGACACCTTCCCTCCATTTCTATAAACACTGAGGTCTTCCCAGTTAGGCCCCTTTTTATTTTTTGCCCAGGCAATCAGCCAGGCCACCTCATTAGCGGTGCAAACCAGGGGTCCTCCTGGGGGGAAGGGGATGCTGCCTGCCCACACATCAGAGGACCCAGAGAGAGACCTGCCTGCTGGGGGGCTGTGGGATGCCTGGGTTTTAAGGCTTCTTAGCTTTTGACTTGTTAGGCAGTATGCACTGGCTGCAGAGCCACTGAGATATGAAAGGATGGGCAGGGGAGGGCCCTTTACGGAGTGTTGTTAGTGTGGCTGGAGTCAGGTCACCCTGTTCTATGGAGAGGTGTGAGTAGAGCAGAGGTCACCATCGACTGGTCGATCGCCAAACATTTCTGTAAATAACCCAAAGATAAAGGCTTGCGTTCCTATTTATATGACATTTTTGGCGATAGGTGAACCCGATTCAGCTGCATGAGGCAGAAATAATGAGGTGCGACTCGAGTTTCGCCATCAGCTGGAAGTCTGTCCCTTTTTGGTCAGTGTCAGTGGAGGGACGTTGAGAGCCAATATGCGGTGATAATGTATTGAGCCTATAGCCTACTGCACAAAAGTCATTGCGACAGTAATGTTGTTCATAGATTAATGTTGCACGGGATTACATTTCAAAATAAATAAAACATCTGAGCGGTAGATCTTATCTTGTATTTTGACTCTGTGATCTTGACTCCGCTAGACTGGAGGCTGCATGGTAACAGGGCGTAATGAGAGAGTAGGACGCAGGTGCTACAGTACACACTCATCAGTTACACAGCTGATCACACCACTCACTCTGTCTCCTTTTTCCTCATGATTTCTTCCTCTGCTATTTTATGCTGCCTCAATCTGTTACACCTCACCTTTTCTTTCCATTGCTCTCTCGCTCTCTCTCCTTCTCTTCCTTCTCGCTCTTACTCACTTTCTCTCTCTTCCCCCCATCCAGAACAACTGTTGGAGTTCATGCACCAGCTGCCAGCCTTTGCCAACATGACCATGTCGGTGCGAAGGGACCTGTGTACTGTCATGGTGTTTGAGGTGGTGGAGCAGGCGGGGACCGTCATCCTACAGGACAAACAGGAGGTACCAACCATACACTTAACACACACAGTACCAGTCAAAAGTTTGGACACACCTACTCATTCAAGGGTTTTTCTTTCTTTTTACTATTTTCTGCATTTTTAAATAATAGTGAAGACATCAACACTATGAAATAACACAAATAGTATCATGTAGTAACCAAAAAAGAGTTCAACAAATCAAAATATATTTTATATTTGAGATTCTTCAAAGTAGCCACCCTTTGCCTCGATGACAGCTAGCCTCACCACTTTCTTCAGCGCACGTGGATGGGATCTGTGTCAATCAGCTGTGGCAGCAGGCGTCTACACACACACACGCATACACAGGCGTGTAAAGCAGGGGACAGCTACACGAGACTGTGTGTTCAGTATGACAGACAGGTTGCTATCTCCTATCACAGTGGGTTGGTGTGAAGGTCAGAATGAATCAGGCAGTCTTCACTGCACTGCAGCGTCCTTAGCAGTCCTATGAGACAATGAGGGGAGAGGGAGCAGAGGAAGAAAAATGAGAGGGGGGGGGGGGGGGGGGGGGGGGGTCTAGGAAGCTCATCACATTTCCTCAATCTCCCTCCTTCACAATGCTTCCCTGTGATAGAAGTCTGTCAGTCACTCTGAAAAGCCTCTATTGCCTTCATGGTTGAAAGCCATGACCAGCAGTCTGAGTCAGTGTGGAGGTACGATGGATCTCTTAGACGATCACTTCCCTGCCTGCGGGGTTCTTCACACACCTCACACTTAGTCTGCAGTCTTCTATGGGACTTGGGTATGTTCTATTCTAAACACATTCTCTAGATCCGTAAAGTTGGAAAACACACTTGTGAAGCACCTGTTCTATTCACTCGAGCTCTGTATACCACATAGACACATTATAATACCAGGCACCAATGATTGTTTGGGGTGAAGGTCCAGAAAAGCATCTCTATTATGAAGGCCAGCCAATCAGCCATTCATTTCCTGTTGTTGTGATGGTCATGTGTTTGGCGTTGCTGCTTATGTCATCATTGTGGCCCCCCCCCACCCCCTCTCAGCTGGACCTGTGGTATGTGATCCTGAACGGGGGGGTGGAGATCGGCCACCCAGACAGCCGCATGGAGACCCTCTGCATGGGCAACAGCTTCGGCATCTCCCCCTCCCTGGACAAGCAGTACATGAGCGGAGTGGTGCGCACCAAGGGGGACGACTGCCAGGTGAGATTCTATCCTCTCATAGAGATCTTGTTCTTTTGGGTCGAGTCCCAAATAACACCCTATTCCCTATACAGTGTACTTAATTACACCCTAT